>NC_133530.1:39385990-39723941 GCF_048544455.1 Silene latifolia
GCAGCCTACATTAATTCTAACCCGGTCGGTGAAAGGATTAATTCGCTACACTAATTAACAACTCAGACCTAAGTTAATTAACTAGAATAAGAACAATAATCAAACGGCAACTTAAACGATTTCACTAGCAATTAATCAATTTCCCCTTTCTAATTAACCTAGATCCCCTTCATCCTAGATGAGGAATTTAGCTACTCGTGACTAAAGCAATAACAACAATAATAGTGATTGAAGACATGATTAAGAACATGAAATAAGAACGATAATTGAATAACATAAACTTGAATGATTAATTGTTGAAGAAAGATTAATATCGTAACAAGGAAAGATTGAAGCTAAAGAGAGTATTCAAATCGAAAGTAAAATAAAGCGTAACCTAATAAAAACGTACGAGTTCCTAATTTATAATACAAATATCTGTTTTAGGAAAATCCGGAAAATAATCTGCCAGAGAGGTTCCTTGATCGAGCCTGAGGTGACTCGATCGAGGACGATTGCTCGATCAAGCCTCAAGTGACTCGATCGAGGAACCAGCTTCACAGACGGTTTCCTTGTTTCTTTCACTTCTAGCCTTTATTCTTCCTCGTTCCTCGTGCCATGCTTCGTGTATTCTACTATTCCATCTCCGCTACGCTCATCTTAGCTTGATTATCCTCATAATGCGTCATTTCTGCATTGAAACATAAAATAACGGCAGTATCGACAATCCATTGAAATAAGGCATATAAATGATATAAAGGCACGAAAACGGTATATAAAATGGTATGAAAAGGAGCTATAAAAGTATATATAAAAGTGATACATCAAACTCCCCCAAACCAATCCTTTGTTTGTCCTCAAGCAAAGAAATCAGACCAACAAAAGACAACAAACATATGGTGAATGAATAACTCAGAGCAAATGTCTAGGCACATACAAATCCCAGCTATCCATATCTAGAACAAAGTAATGACCAAAAATTGTGCCAATAAAACAAATTTAAAGGCACGGGTAATAGACTAACGCAGCTCTTACTTAAGATGTGACATGATACCGAGACTCAACCAAACGCTTTTCAACCTTGCAAGACAATTTTGTTGGATTCTCGCGGTTTCACTCATGCACTCATAAGGGGTGAGATATATGTAAGATAGAAAGAATAAAGACACTCATTCAACTTATGAAACATGCATGCAATCTAATGTGATAGAAGATTCTTCAACTAGTGCGCATTCACAATACAGACCAAGTACATGTATCAAGGACATAAAGGTGGTAAAGTGGCATGGGTATAGAAGTGGCTTGTGCATACGCACGTATGGGTATGTGAGGCTCAGACGGTAGTCGCAGTGCTAAACCAATAGCCAAATCTAATAATAAAAAGAACAATCATCCAACTGGAGAAATTATCTCAACTTTGACAACATATGAGAATGAAAGAGCTCTCCAAATGTGCATTAGACTCCAGTAATTACCACTCATGACCTCCTAACAAAACTTGATGAAGCAATAATTTTTTCCTTTTCCTTTTCTTCTCTTTTTTTTTTTTCTCTTTTTGTGCTTTTTTCGAATTCTTTTTTTTTTCCTTCTTTTTTTTTCTTTGAATTGCTTCATAACATTTCTCTTTTTTCAACATAGGAGGTCACACAATTGCTACAAAAGATAGCTACTACCTACATGACAATAAACGTTCCAACCCAACCGAAGCAGCTATAACAATAAAGACTCAAGCAACTGCGACTGTCCCGAGAAAGGTAGACAAATTCTGGAATGGAGCTAAGAAATAGGATATAAAATGGCTACATGGTTCAAACGGGCTAACAAAAACTGGGTAATGTATGGCATATTTGAACGATAAGAACCACCTTTCCTCATGTACTCAATCATATGAACGCGCAAAAGCTAAGAAACTAATGTCACACTTATGTAGTTTGATATTACATATTCCACAAGGAGACCACACTCTTCAGCCTAAATAACAATGAGACCGGTTTATTGATGTTCCCGGCCTAGGAAGCTCTAAAGACCTCAGAAATTTAAGTGGTTTACCAACAAAATAAAGTCAAATTTACTCGGCATAAGGCATATTGTGACGGTCAAGACTTGAGTTAAGAGCCTTGTTCATCATAGCTAACAGGTCAAAACAATGTACATGGACAACTAGATGGGACTCAAATGCAAAGACAAAGCAAATTATCATCATTGCTACACAATTCACCAAGACTCGACTCAAAATAAATAAAACATGTTTTTGTATTTTATAAATTTTTCAATTTTTTTTGGATTTTTTTTTCTTACACGCACAACAAATAAAATAAACACACAACAGAATAAATACTCTCCCTCAAACCTAAATGTCACAGTTTCCTCATTGTGTGCAGCATAGTAGTCACATAGAAATCAGTACTAAACTGTCCAAACTCAGCAGGAGTCACTCCAAAAAGGCGGAAGACACGGCTATCATCACCAGGTGTGGTGTAGTGGCTAGGAGAAGTGCCCGTGTACTGTCCACCTGCAGCAAGAGTCATAGCCTCCATCTGCTCCCACATACGCCACTCAGCCAATGCGGCGTTAATGCCCTGAGGAATCCTCACCTCTCTCTCAAGGACTGGGTCAAAGTGATAACCCTGGGTAGGATAGGCTGTAAGAGGTGGAGGAGGAGGAGTGGGCTGGAAAGAGCCAGGTAAGTGGGTGGCAGGCTGACGACGTCTCCGACGCCCACCAGTGGTAGTAGTAGTACTGGAACTGGAAAAAGTGACCAAGAGGTCCTGTGGGATCAGATAAGTGACATGTGGGGGTCTCTCCCTAGCTGTACTCTCCACAAGAGGATCCACAACTGACAAACGGTCACAAGGCAAAAGCATGTAAGAATGACCCTGGACTTTCCAATAATGATCCTTCCCGTTCCTAATGTCAATGTAAGAGATATCATAACGCAAGTGGTCGTCATCAGCTAAGGGCTCATGGTCATCCATAGGCTCGTAGGGGTCATCTCCCTGAAAATCACATACAACCCGAGCAATCCTAGTGATGAGGGCACCACAATCTAGATCCCCATATCTCCCGATCATACGGTCAATGGCTGAGCACACAAGAGCAGAGGGAGAAAACTGGAATGTCCTCTCCTAAAATGGGTTCAGGTAACTAGCAAGAATTAAGACCTCTATGGTAGAGGCCTTGCTCTTGTCGTGCCTCCCGTAAAGTAAGTAGCTCAAATACCGTAGAAACAATCGAAGACAGACATGTTGGACATCCAACAAAGACATACTATTAATATCTGCATCCGCATAGCCAGTAAACAAGGGAAAGTATCGGATTGCAGATATCCCACTAGCATTATATAAATCCCCATCAGTGTGCTTATCAATCCCCAGAATTTCGGAAAGACGGTCAAAAGTCAAAGACCGTTCTACATTAAGCAATCTAAACCGAATAAGGTGGTCACTGGGGAAGTAGGCATATGAGCTCAAAACTCAAGGGTCGGAGCGGGGTAAGACAACTCATGAAGCGAGAAAAAAGACCACAGTAAACCAATCTCAACGAACATTCCTAACATAATATCATCAATCTTCAAAGTTCGCAAAATTTTCCTATCCACACACCTAGTAGCACTCATGGATTTGGTCATCAAAAACTCGAACCTGTCCCTTTGTTCCTTGTCACGGAACTCAACAAAAGGATAGTCATCAAAAGGTGATAAGTCCTCTTCCTCGGAAGACTCCACTACCTCCGGTATCACCTCCGGTTGACGAATGGGAGCGCTCCTCTCCCGTGTCCTCTTGTTTCCTTGCCTAGTAGAAGACATTATCTGCAAAATAGACAAGTATACAATCATACCCCAATCAAAAGGCAAAAACAGTCCCTTTTTTGGCAAAAATGGGTCGAAAAATCGATTTTTAAGACCGAAAATCACAAATAAACCATCCAAAAAGCTAGGGGAACATGATTAGATAGCAAATAATGAATATTCCAAGCATAAGAACACAATTTCTAACCAATTTAATGCATAAATTCAATCCGGATTTTGAAGAACCCTAATTCTCAAATTAGCAAATTAGGCATGAAATTCAACAAATAAAGGGCTAAAAAGCAAGGAAATAGCAATTGTATATAAGCAATGGAAGATCCAAAGCAATAAACTCAAGTTTTAAGCAAGAAATTTCAGATTTTCCGGGACAAAAAGAGAGCAAATCGGGACATACCTTAGCAAATAGAGCAATGAAATTGCAAAAATAAGCACAATAGATTGATGTAAGCACTTAATAAGCAAACAAACACAAGTTTTAAGAGAGATTTGATGATGAATGATGAAGAATTAAGAGAGAGAGAGAGGGGTATTGCAGTCGAAATAGGCAAGCAAAGTGACGGAATGAAGAAAGAGATTGGAAAAATTAAGAAAAAATAATGCACAAAACCGGCTTGGAAAACTCGGAACCCGGTTCAATTAGATGCCTCGATCGAGCCTGAGGTGACTCGATCGAGGAACCAAAATCAGGACTAGCCAACTTTCGTTTTAACTTGATATTAATTCCTCTCTAGGTGCCTCGATCGAGCCCCACTTGCACTCGATCGAGCACGTTGGTGCCTCGATCGAGCCCAGCCAGACTCGATCGAGGAACCTACTGCTGGCCTTCTTTTTCGTTCTTTGTTATTCTTAACTTCAAATTCCGTCAAATCTGCACAAAATACTTGAAAGCATATGAAGTTCCCTCCTCTCATCTCTCAAAGTTCAATGAAAATACATGGTAGCGCTGGTTTTTGCGGTCCCGCACGACCGTAATTCTTCATCAGCAAGAAGAATCAATGGTAAAGAGGTCAAGAGCCTCTATTACCCCAACATGAGCTCCTTGATAGTAGACTTTCAGTCGTTGCCCATTCGCTTTGAAGGTCTTTCCTTTGTCAGTTTGCAGTGTAACTGACCCAAATTTGTTCACATCAGCAACAGTGAACGGTCCAGACCATCTACTCCTCAGCTTACCTGGAAACAAACGCAAACGAGAGTTAAATAAGAGAACTTTCTCACTAACATGAAATTCCCTTAGCTAAATATGCTTGTCATGCCACTTTTTCATTCGCTCCTTGTACACTCGAGCACTCTCATAGGCATGCAGTCGAAATTCATCGAGCTCATTCAACTGCATCAGTCATTTCTCACCCGCCAGTGAGGGATCTATATTCAGCTCCTTTATGGCCCACATAGCCTTGTACTCAAGCTCCACAGGTAAATGGCAAGATTTGCCATAGACTAGATGGTAAGGTGATACTCCAATCGGCGTCTTGAATGCAGTACGGTAAGCCCACAAGGTGTCATCTAGCTTCCGACTCCAATCCTTTCTGTTCTTGCTTACTACCTTTTCTAAGATCTGTTTCAGCTCTCTGTTAGAAACCTTTACTTGTCCATTGGTTTGAGGATGATACGCCAATCCTCTGCGGTGTGTAACGCCATATTTCTTCAAGAGAGAATTAAGATGACGCTCATTGAAATGCTTTCCTCCATCACTAATCACCACACGAGGCATTCCAAACCGTGGAAAGATAATTTTCTGAAACATCTTAACAACAGATTTAGCATCACAAGTGGGGGTGGCAATTGCCTCCACCCATTTAGAAACATAATCTACCGCTACTAATATATACTGATGAAGAGTCTATTGATCCAAAATACTCAAGAGGGGGGGGGGGGGGGTGAATTGAGGATTTAAAACTTTTTAAAGCTTTTTCGATTATGGGTATGTAATTGATTATTTAAAGTTTATTTATAAAACTTTAACTAATCAACTAATGAAAGTAAACGAAACAAACGAAACAAACGAAAGAACGAAGAGACACACGGTTTTTGAAGTGGTTCAGTTTCACAAGTCGAAACCTACGTCCACTATTCTCGATTAATAAATTTAGTACCTTTCTACGGATTACAAATTTACTAACCCAACTCGTACAACTAACTCTAGCTGTAACTCAATGAGTACCGTTAAATACTTGAGTGACTAACTTACGCTAATAAGAAAGCGCTAATGATTCTAACAAAGGTTCACGTTAATGAACAAGTTAAGAATTCAACTAAGCACTATTATCTTATAACGATAAATGAAGAACGAGGATGCGAGTTTTATGACACACGACCTTTCAAAATAGCAAATCGGTTTTTCTGCTTAAAACACACGGTTTGCTTTGTAAAAATTAAAATCAATTTTTATGCTTAAGGTCTCTATTTTAGATGTTGTAAATAGCAAAGTATTTATAGGAGGAGAAAGAGTAGGCTACACGGTTTTGTCAAACCCTAATAGCCGAAATAATAAGATATAGAAACAAATCATATCTTCTTATTATCTCTTTCCTAAAAGCTCTCAAAAGATAATAAAGAATATTCAAAGAGATAGAATATAATCTTTCCAATTATTATCTTTACTATAAATTCTAAGATTATGATAAGATTTCCTAAAACAAGAATATCTTTAATCATAAATAAATATATTAAGTAAGATATATAAGATATGTAAAGATATTATTATAGAATAGAATCTTTACCTAATATACCCTAGGCAACACGAGATACCACGGCCCATAAGCTCGTGAATCGTGCAAACCCTAGTCTTAACATATAATTAGAATTTTGGTTTTAAGAGAGGCTATATAGAAACCCTAATTAGTAGCAAAGTCCAACTCATAAGTTGATCCAACATGACCACCAACTAACGTTTATTATAAAACCGGACTCCTCACTAAACCGGGCTTTAATATATAAATACTTTCATTAAAACATTTAAAACAAGCTTTAAACAATTATAAAACAATTTTCGAAACAATTATAAGTCGTGTATAAAACTCAGCATTTCAATGTTATAGTAGAAGAGCTATAACATTGAGCTCTTTTACTAGTAATGTTATAGCTGCAAAGCTATAACTTTACTAATTCAAGAAACTCACTCTTGATTATCATTACGAGATAATCACCTATACTATTCTAATCTTCAAGGAGATCTTCTAGTATAGGCTACGTCATCATCCAAGCTTGATTAATCTTTAGACGAGCTTCGTCTTCACATAGTTCTTGAATGAATCTTGAATTGTTTGATCTTGAACTAAGGCTTGAACTTCTCACGCAATTGTCACAATCTTCTTTGTTGCTCGTAATAGATTAGTTCTAAAATACTTAACAAACGATTACACGCAACAAGTATATAGAATGTAAAACACCTTGATATCATCAAAACATAAACATATAAACTATATGGTTCAACAAATTCCCCCTTTTTGATGATGGCAAGTCTCCTAAATTTGTGACTAAGTAAAAAATTCCCCCTCATTATAATACCGTTATCTTGATAATAAAGATTAACGCAAGATCAAGACAGTTTTTCAAAAACCGAAACTTAAGGACTTTAAGAGACAATTGGTCTTGACAAGGAGCAAGCTTAGGTAGATGCTTACTATAGACGTTATTTCCCCCTCTTGACATCATCGAAAAGCTAAGAACAAATAAAAAATGACTAGAATAATATAAGACGAGACAAGAGATAAAACGTCATAGGAAATAGTAATAACACGCAAAAACTATAAGCATCCAAAAGATAATTAGCTTACAAACTAAGAATTAAACATGTTTAAAGCCAAAATGGGCCGAATGAACACATGTCTAATGAAACACTTGGGCCATAACCACAAGCGCATTGCCAAAATGGGCCGAATAGGAAGTTTGGTTAACACACCATTAAAAGAAATAAAAAGAAAGCTAATTAAGGTAAGGGCTAATGATGGTAAGGCAGGGGATCAAATGTTACGGGACTTATACGGGTTTACGTAGTCGGGCCTAGTACGATGCTCTAAGGCATCAAGACGGTCAAACGAGCTTCGAACCAGCTGAGAAAGTGTACCAATGCTCCTCTCAAAGTTAAGTACGTTCAAGGAAAGAGCTTTTCTGGCCTCCAATGTAAGAGCTTGATCACCCGCCATGGCTTTCCCGTGCATCACCAAAGCTCCACCCTGACTCGTAAGGAAGGTGAGACGATCACCGTGTGGGAACACTTCCCCACGAATTGCCTTCAACTCCCTCTCAAAACCCGCTAACCTTTTGTCCACTTCCTCCATCCAAGAGTACTCCCGAGTAGCATCCAAGCCCGAGTCTAAAGACCGAGAGGGTCCAACCCGTGACAACATCGTAGCCAAATTAGTCGAATGCTCCTCGAATTTCTCCATTAAACCACTCATAAACCCCTCCAATTTCGACTCCATGGCTCCCAAACCCGCATCCACCGGGGCTTTCTCAACATCTTTTGCAAGAAGCAACTTGGGTCCATCAACAACAAGACCCATTAGCTTGATCAATTTGTCACACTTACAGTCCCGCGCATTAACACTGTAACTGTAAGGCCCCACTACTCGTTTTATTTCCAACAATCGAGATATCCACATACCATATGGCAAATCGATTGTGGTGCTCAACTTCTCCTTAGTAACCGTAAGACTTGTCTGAATTATACGGTGCAAGACAACACTACCCAAATTCACCTTCTGACCTTCCAACCAAGAATAAACCATTATAGCTTCATAACTCGACACCTTATCACGGCCTCCTCTCCTCGGCACAACTGTGTTCCACAAAAAGTTCAAGAGGAACTTGATTTTTGCCGAGAGAGGACGAACCACTATATTACCTCCCTCCGTTATCTCCTCAAAATACTTCTTTACCAACAACTCCTTTTCACTCACAACATTAGACCACTCAAGACTCGGATTTAATTCAATTCCTTCATCAGGAACCGAAAAAGCAGAGCAAAAATCCGAAACAGAGACCGTCACATCCACGCCATTAACAATCGCATGCAAGACTCCTTTCTTAATTGAGACACTAGCAAAGAATTGAACCACCTCAACTGGGTAAACATGACCCGAAAACTGACTAATGTGACTCCACCCTTGAAAATCAAGAAAATTAACAAAGAAAGCAAGAGCGGGAACACTAACCAACCAATATTTCGGATAGTACCTACCACCATGAATGGAATACCTCAAAACTCGATTAACTAGGATGCTTTCATCATGAGTAAGCCGAACACGATTTAACCCTTCCTTGGTCGCGGCTTTTGAAGCATCCCTAAGCAAGGTACGAGCAACACCATTCTGAACTATCACCTCGGGTTCCTCCACAGCTTCACTATCACCAACAACTACTTTATTTTTACCCTTGAAAAGACGACGTCTTTTACCTTCGGACACCGATTCGTCCCGACTACGAAACAGGGGCGAATTTTGGTTTGGTTGTGGTGAAGGACAATTAATGGAATGAGGATCATGTGGTGGTAGAGGTGATGTTTGGTTAGGAAAGGGGCGGTTTTGGTGGTGACGGGTTGAGGATCGGGTATTTTTTGCATGAGATGAATTCATGATGATGGTGATTGTTGAAAAAGGAGGTGATGGTGATGGTTTGTGTAAAGGAGATGAATTGTGATGATGGTAAAAAATTGAGAGAAAGAAAAGTATACAAGTGGGGTTGGGTGGACGGTTAACACGCAAGGGGTAGATATAGGTGTAGGCTAGGGTTAACAAGTGGAGAGTAAATATGGTAAGTATATAATTAGGAGTATGAATTATGGTAGGTATAGGAATTTAAGGGATTGATTTGATAGGGAAAGGATAAGTATAAGGAATTTGTATTTGTATAGGAAATTTATTGTGTGAGCCGTGTACATGAATTTGCAAAAGGAAAGATTCTTTGTGATTTGGAAAGAAAATAAAAGAATTGGTGTGTTATATTTATTGTAATAAGGAATTAGTTTGTATAACAATTAAAATTCAAATAACAAATAGAATCTTATGATAAAAATATCCCTACAACAAAATTACTCATGCAACGCAATATACGGTTCACGATCATACAATCTTAACTTAACTAGTCAGTCATAAAAAGATCGAACAAATATAGAAGCTTAGGTACCACTGATTAAACCAATTTCCAACCGTAAAGTCTCAAATCGTTCTCTAGCTAATGATTTTGTCAAAATGTCTGCCCATTGTTTTTCAGTACTACAAAATTCAAGTTTTATATTCCCCTTCTCAACATGGTCTCGTATAAAATGATGTCTTATTTCAATATGTTTGGTACGTGAATGTTGTGCGGGGTTTTTAGAAATTATTATCGCACTAGTATTATCACATAAAATAGGAATACATCCTACGTCAACACCATAATCACGTAATTGTTGTTTAAGCCATAAAAGTTGAGTAGATACCAGTCCTGCGGCAATATATTCGGCTTCAGCAGTTGAGAGAGCGACCGAATTTTGTTTCTTCGAACCCCATGTAATGATACACGGTCCGACAAAGGTGGCGACACCCGACGTGCTTTTTCTGTCTAGAGAACATCCTGCGTAGTCGGCATCAGAATAACCGACTAGATCAAAATTGCACTCCATTGGATACCATAGGTATAAGTTGGCCGTTCCAATCAAGTAACGTAAAATTCGTTTTACGGCCGTCATATGCGATTCTTTGGGAGACGATTGATATCTCGCACAAACGCATACGCTAAACATAATATCGGGTCTACTTGAGGTCAAATATAACAGTGACCCAATCATCCCACGGTAAGTAGTTTCATCAACTGATTTACCATTTTCATCCAATGTCAATTTCTTGTTCTCGACCATTGGAGTAGGCATAGCGTGTGAATTTTCCATTCCAAATTTCCGAATCAATTCTTTGACATATTTCTGTTGATAGATTTTAATGCCTTCATCAGTTTGTTGTATTTGCAGACCTAGGAAGAATTTCAATTCTCCCATCATACTCATTTCGAACTCGGAAGTCATCAACTCAGAAAAATATTTGCATAGGCTTCGGTTGGTCGATCCAAAGATAATATCATCGACGTATATTTGAACAACCAAAAGGTCAAAACCCTCAGTTTTTAGAAATAGGATTTTGTCGACGGATCCTCTACTGAATCCACTGTCAAGTAGAAACTTAGATAATCGATCGTACCAAGCCCTAGGTGCTTGCTTTAATCCGTATAGGGCTTTATCCAATTTGAACACGTGATCCTCAAATTTGATGTTCTTAAAACCAGGGGGTTGTTCAACGAAGGCTTCCTCTTGTAAATAACCATTCAAGAATGCTGTCTTGACATCCATCTGGAAGAGTTTCATTCCCTTGTGTGCGGCGAATGCTATTAGAAGTCTAATAGCTTCAAGACGAGCAACAGGTGCGAAAGTCTCGTCATAATCTATTCCTTCTTGTTGATTATATCCTTGGACCACCAATCTTGCTTTGTTTCTGACAATGACTCCGGCATCATCTAATTTGTTCCTGAAGACCCACCTAGTTCCAATGACTGAACAATCTTTTGGTCTAGGAACTAAATGACAAACCTTGTTTCTTTTGAACTGTTGAAGCTCTTCTTGCATAGCTATAATCCAATCTGATTCAGTGAGAGCTTTATTGATATTCTTTGGTTCGATCATGGATAGAAAGGAGTAAAAAGAGCAGAAGTTGTTTAAGGAGCGTCTTGTTTGAACATCCTTCTTAATATTCCCAATAATATTATCCATGGGGTGTGAGTTCTTGTATTTCCACTTCGTTGAAGTGCTTGGTTCTTCATCGTTATTTGAGCTTGTCCCGACTTCATTTGGTTCTGAATTAGAGGAAGTTCCCCCTGAATCCAATCCAGGTGTTGTATTTGAGCCGATTATAACCTCGGACTCTACACCTTGATTTGGATTCAATGTTACAGTAACATCATCTATAACATTGGTTTGGTAGTTCTTATCTTGAGTCAATGTTATAGTATCATCAACTATAACTTTGTTTTTCTCCTTTTTGTCTTTTGAAGAACGATCAAGTTCATCGTTTATTCCCTCAATCTCATTATCCTCTAACTCCAAATCCGGGGGATCATCTCTTGAGAGACGAAAGTCGGGTTCATCCAAGTCTTCTTCCTCATCCTGTAAGGGCTTATCGAACACGTTATCTTCATCAAAAATAACGTGGACACTTTCTTCAATACAAAGGGTTCTCTTATTGAAGACCTTGTAAGCCTTGCTATGATCTGAATATCCTATAAAAATCGCCTCATCACTCCTAGGGTCGAATTTACTTAAACGGTTTTTACCGTTATTATGTACAAAACATTTACTCCCAAAACAGCGAAGATGGGAGATATTAGGTTTTCGACCTCTTAGGAGTTCATAGGAGGTTTTCTTAAGGATAGGTCGGATCATAGCACGATTATGGATGTAGCAAGAATTACTAATGGCTTCAGCCCAAAAGTTACGAGGTAAACCACTACACAAGAGCATTGTACGTGCCATATCTTTTAAGGTTCTATTCATACGTTCAACGACACCGTTTTGTTGAGGAGTTCTTGGTGCAGAAAAGTTATGCCCTACACCATTAACTCTACAATATTCTATAAAAGTTTGGTTGTCAAATTCGGTGCCATGATCCGTACGGATAGATACGAGATTAGTCTTACATTTGTTTTAAACACGTTTCATAAGACAATCAAATTCTTCAAAAGTTTCATCTTTTGAGTGAAGAAAGATAGGCCATACATACCTTGAGTAGTCGTCTACAAGAACAAAGACGTACCTGGATCCTCCTCTACTCCTTACCTTCATAGGTCCTTATAAATCCATGTGTACTAATTCCAAGGCTTGATTTGTGCTTACTACTCTTTTCGGTTTAAACGAGGATCTAACTTGTTTGCACCTTGCACACGTGTCACACATCTTTTCTTGGTCGAACTTGATTTTAGGTAACCCTTCCACCAAGTCCCACTTCTTGAGTTTATTCAAGGTTAGTGAGCTAATGTGACCAAAGCGTTTATGCCAAAGACAAGGATCATCAAGTGTAACTTTCATGCACGAAAAGGAGTTAGTAGGCACAACATTTAAATCTACCATGTAAACATTCCTTTTTCTGTGGCCTTCAAGAATAACATTGCTAGTTCCTTCAATAATAATACGACAACTATCAGTATGAAAAACTACTTTGTTACCTTTGTCACATAGTTGAGATATGCTTAGCAGGTTATGTTTTAGTCCATCCACGAGATACATCACTGATTGCGTGAGACTTAGAGATTCCGATTTTGCCAACTCCAATAACTTTTCCCTTTTTGTTATCCCCGAACGTTACTTTTCCTCCATTGAAGGGCTTAAGTGAAAGAAACAGATTCTTATCTCCGGTCATGTGTCTTGAGCATCCACTATCAAGATACCATTGATTGTTTTCTTTCACTTCTTCCTGCATAAAAGATTAGATACAGTTTTTAGGTACCCAAGCTAAGTTAGGTCCTTTATGATTAGTTACTCTATAAACTAGATCCTTTCGAATCCAGACTTGTCTAATGACCGTTTTTCTAACCCTTGGTTTATTTGACTTGGGAGGAGTTCTAGGGTTAGGGTTTTCTCTAGGTCTAGGAATTTCTCTAGGTCTCTCTTGACTATTTGCCTTGTGAATAGGTTTACTGGGTTGAGATCTACAAGGGCTTTGTGAAGTGCTAGGTTTCTTAGAGTAGTCAAAGGCCATATCATAGAACCAACGAAATTTATTGTTCCTTTCTTCGTTAGGTTCGTTAGTGGGGGTTTCCTTATCCTCGACAACTGTGTCAACAGTTTTAGCATGTTTGGCATTTTTTCGTATATCATGAGCCTTTTTCACACAATTGATTTGGATGTGACCCGTATGACCACAAAAGAATTGCAAATCGTATTCGGAAGATCAAAGATACTTCCTTTTTCTGAAATCAAAATCCGAAGGTGTTGATTTGCATTTAGAGTGATCTCTACGGCTGTAGCACTCATGTCCTAACCCCATCTTCACATTATTGTCAGATTGTTTGGTTAGGAAGTTTAGGACTTTTGTGCTACCTTCCCACTTGTCATGGACCTTTCTAGAGTGTAGAAGTAGGTCTTTTAGGGTTTTAATTTCCTCTTGACATTTCGTGTGATCTACATCATTGTCCTTTTTAAAGTTGTCACGAAAGTTTTGGAATCGTTTGTTAAGAATAAACACAACATCCGTGTGTTATTTCTTAACATTGATCATATCAGTTTTAGATTCCTTTAATTGCTTTAAAAGAGAATCTATCTCTTTCTTTTGATCCAATATCACTTCTTCATTAGATGTGACCTTAGTTTCCAAGAGTTCTAATTCCTTCTTTTCGGCCATAGTAGAATCTAATGTTGTAGCTTTCTCAGCTATAACTTTAGATTTCAACTTCTTAGCTTTAGTCTTGAGAGTATGATTCTCTTCCGCGATTTCGAGAATCTGTTCCTTTAGATCTTTCAATTCCAAATCCTGTTCGTGACACTTATCAAGAGATTGTTCAAAGAATTCAATTAAAGCACTTTTAGACAATTTCCTAACACGTTTTTTAAGCTCAAGATAACTTACCTCTTCATCGTCGTCTTCGTCTGATTCTCCAAGAAAGCAATAGTTTGAATGAGAATTTGTGCTTTCATCGTCACTGTCGGAGATTAGGTCAAGACTAACACTGCTAAGACAAAGGTTTGCTACTTCGTCATCTTCAGATTCCTCGTCATCTTCTGAGTCAAGGTCTCCCCAACACGAAGCCATCATAACTTGTTTGAATTCTCTCTTTGTCTTCTCACGTTTCATCTTGTCCTTTATCTTCTCCCATGTTGGACAATCCTTGATCATATGACCAGATTCTCTACACTTGAAGCAACCTCTATTTGCGAAAGATGACTTTGAGTCATTAACCTTTTTGTTGAATGACTTGCTGTTGTTGTTATAGGATGATTTTGTTTGTTTATTTCGAAATATATTATTTTAAAGCGTCGTGCAAACAAGACAGTTTCATCCTCTAGTTCAGAGTCAACTTCTTCGCTCTTTAAGGCCATACTCTTATTGCGACTTGGTTCAGTGTCATCTTTGTTAAGAGTGATTTCATGGGCCATGAGAGCACCAATGAGTTCTTGATAGGAAAGGGTTTCAAGATCTCGTGATTCCTCCATTGCAGTGACCTTAGCACGCCACTTCTTAGTAAGGCTCCTAAGAACCTTTCTAGCAATGTCCTCGATGCAATTTCCTACCTAGGTTTTTTAATTCATTTATTATACTTGAAAACCTTGCGGACATGCTATCTAAGGACTCATTAGGCTCCATGATGAATAGCTCATATTTTT
This sequence comes from Silene latifolia, assembly GCF_048544455.1. Classification (NCBI taxonomy): domain Eukaryota; kingdom Viridiplantae; phylum Streptophyta; class Magnoliopsida; order Caryophyllales; family Caryophyllaceae; genus Silene; species Silene latifolia. The sequence goes on from NC_133530.1 coordinate 39,401,119, forward strand.
GCATAAGCAAATCAATTCGGTGCTTCCTAACAATGGAAGTACCTTCATAAGCTAATTCGAGCCCATCCCATATCTCCTTGGCCGTGGAACATGAAGAGAACCTATCAAACTCGGTAGAAGTCATTCCGTTTTGCAGAAGACTTATTGCTTTGGAGTTCTTTTCGGCCTTCTTGTAGTCGGCCTCGACATAGTCCTCTTCTTTCTTTTCATAGGTAGTGCCTTCCTCGGATGCCACAAGAATTTTGTGCGGTCCGTTTTGAATAATCCTCCAGCACTCCTAATCGTGTCCTTTCACATAGTGAGTCATCATGTTTTTCCACAATCCGTAATTCTTCCCATCAAAGACGGGACACTTGACATATTTGGAATCCATTTATCACGTGATAGGCAGCGGAATATAAAACGATAAGATAAATGAAAAACAAGATAGATCAGCCTCTTTGCGGTTAGGCAATCAAGAGCACGAGGCTCTCATACCAATTGAAGAGTCTATTGATCCAAAATACTCAAGAGGGGGGGGGGGGTGAATTGAGGATTTAAAACTTTTTAAAGCTTTTTCGATTATGGGTATGTAATTGATTATTTAAAGTTTATTTATTAAACTTTAACTAATCAACTAATGAAAGTAAACGAAACAAACGAAATAAACGAAAGAACAAAGAGACACACGGTTTTTGAAGTGGTTCAGTTTCACAAGTCGAAACCTACGTCCACTATTCTCGATTAATAAATTTAGTACCTTTCTACGGATTACAAATTTACTAACCCAACTCGTACAACTAACTCTAACTGTAACTCAATGAGTACCGTTAAATACTCGAGTGACTAACTTACGCTAATAAGAAAGCAACACTAATGATTCTAACAAAGGTTCACGTTAATGAACAAGTTAAGAATTCAACTAAGCACTATTATCTTATAACGATAAATGAAGAATGAGGATGCGAGTTTTATGACACACGACCTTTCAAAATAGCAAATCGGTTTTTCTGCTTAAAACACACGGTTTGCTTTGTAAAAATTAAAATCAATTTTTATGCTTAATGTCTCTATTTTAGATGTTGTAAATAGCAAAGTATTTATAGGAGGAGAAAGAGTAGGCTACATGGTTTTGTCAAACCCTAATAGACGAAATAATAAGATATAGAAATAAATCATATCTTCTTATTATCTCTTTCCTAAAAGCCCTCAAAATATAATAAAGAATATTCAAAGAGATAGAATATAATCTTTCCAATTATTATCTTTACTATAAAATCTAAGATTATGATAAGATTTCCTAAAACAAGAATATCTTTAATCATAAATAAATATATTAAGTAAGATATATAAGATATGTAAAGATATTATTATAGAATAGAATCTTTACCTAATATACCCTAGGCAACACGAGATACCACGGCCCATAAGCTCATGAATCGTGCAAACCCTAGTCTTAACATATAATTAGAATTTAGGTTTTAAGAGAGGCTATATAGAAACCCTAATTAGTAGCAAAGTCCAACTCATAAGTTGATCCAACATGACCACCAACTAACGTTTATTATAAAACCGGACTCCTCACTAAACCGGGCTTTAATATATAAATACTTTCATTAAAACATTTAAAACAAGCTTTAAACAATTATAAAACAATTTTCGAAACAATTATAAGTCGTGTATAAAACTCAGCATTTCAATGTTATAGTAGAAGAGCTATAACATTGAGCTCTTTTACTAGTAATGTTATAGCTGCAAAGCTATAACTTTACTAATTCAAGAAACTCACTCTTGATTATCATTACGACATAATCACCTATACTATTCTAATCTTCAAGGAGATCTTCGAGTATAGGCTACGTCATCATCCAAGCTTGATTAATCTTTAGACGAGCTTCGTCTTCACATAGTTCTTGAATGAATCTTGAATTGTTTGATCTTGAACGAAGGCTTGAACTTCTCACGCAATTTTCACAATCTTCTTTGTTGCTCGTAATAAATTAGTTCTAAAATACTTAACAAACGATTACACGCAACAAGTATATAGAATGTAAAACACCTTGACATCATCAAAACATAAACATATAAACTATATGGTTCAACAACTGATTCCCATGAGAAGTAGGGAACGGCCCTTGGTAATCAATGCCCCAAACATCAAAAATCTCTACTTCTAAGATTCCAGTTTGAGGCATCTCATGCCTTTGCGAGATATTACCCGTTCTTTGACATGCATCACAAGAACGGACATAATTAGTAGCATCCTTTAAGATAGTAGGCCAATAAAAACCCGATTGCATTACCTTAGCAAATGTCCTAGAAGGACCATGATGACCACCATAAGAAGAAGAGTGACAATGAGAAAGGATGGTACGTACCTCACCCTCTGGAATACATCGTCTGTAGATACCGTCTGCGCACTCCCAGAATAGGTATGGATCGTCCCAGAAATACCGCTTCACATCATGCAAAAATCTCTTCTTCTGCTGATAGGATAAATCAAGAGGAAGCATACCTCCTACCAAGTAATTGGCATAATCTGCAAACCATGGAGTATTTGCAGCTACAGCTAGAAGTTGGTCATCTGGAAATGAGTCATCAATGGGCAAAATCTCTCTTCCTGCAAATCGCAGCCTAGACAAATGATCTGCAACAACATTCTCAGCACCAGACTTATCACGAATTTTTAAATCAAACTCTTGTAATAATAAAATCCATCTAATAAGTCGTGGCTTAGCCTCTTGTTTGGTTAAATGATATTTCAAGGCTGCATGGTCAGTGTGAAAAATAACTTTAGAACCAACAAGATAAGCTCTAAATTTGTCTAAAGAATAGACAACCACAAGAAGCTCCTTCTCCGTAGTAGCATAGTTGATCTGCGCATCATCAAGAGTCTTACCTGCATAGTAGATGGCATGTAACACCTTATCCTTTCTCTGCCCTAAAACAGCTCCGACTACATAGTCACTGGCGTCGCACATAATCTCAAAAGGAAGACTCCAACCCGGAGATCGGATTATGGGAGTTGAGATAAGAGCTTGTTTAATCCTGTCAAAGGACTTAACACACTCATAAGTAAACACAAAAGGTGTATCTTTATGAAGTAGCCGAGTTAGAGGTTGAGAAATTTTAGATAAATCCTTAATAAAGCGGCGATAGAACCCTGCATGACCAAGAAAACTACGGACACTTTTAACATTAACCGGCACGGAGTTGCTCAATTACCTCAACCTTAGCTTTGTCCACCTGAATAACCTTACGACACCAAGTGACCGAGTACCACCCCTTCAGTAACCATGAAGTGGCACTTCTCCCGATTGAGAACAAGGTTGCTCTCCTCACAACTGCAAAACCTTAGTCAAGTTTAAAGTAAACATCAAAATCGCACCATATACACTGAAATCATCCATAAAGACTTCCATGATAGACTCTATGTAATCAGAGAATATGGTCATCATACAACGCTGAAAAGTAGCAGGAGTGTTACATAAACCAAAAGGCATCCTCATATAGGCAAATACACCATATGAACATGTGAAAGTGGTCTTTTCCTGATCGTCAGGATGAATGGTTATCTGAAAGAAACCGGAGTAGCCATCTAGGTAACAGAAATAACTATAACATGCTAATCTCTCTAACATTTGGTCAATGTAAGGAAGTGGGAAATGGTCTTTCTTAGTAGCCGTGTTCAACTTCCTATAGTCAATGCACATCCTCCACCCTGTAACAAGTCTAGTAGCAATCAATTCATTCTTATCATTCTTTACTACTGTAGTACCTCCCTTCTTAGGTACAACTTGGACAGGACTGACCCATTTAGAATCAGCTATAGAGAAGATAATACCGGCATCAAGTAATTTTTGTACCTCTTTTCTTACCACCTCCTGCATTGGAGGATTTAATCGTCTCTGACCTTGTGCACTAGGTTTGTGGCCTTCTTCCAGATGAATACGGTGCATACAAAAATCAGGACTAATACCTTTCAGATCATCAATGCTATACCCAATGGCCTTTTTATGAGTTCTCAAAATGGTCAACAAAGCAGATAGTTGACCTTCGGTTAGGCTAGCATTGACAATCACTGGGTTAATTTCACAGTCATCAAGAAATTCATACTTAAGATGAGAGGAAGGGGCTTTAGTTCGTGGTTTCTTTACCTCGCCATACCTTAGGTGCGTACCCAAACTATATACCCTTTGATGGGGGCATTCCGCTCCAGTTAGAAGCCTCTCAATCCGATGAACTTCTGGACTCCATGAACCCGTCTGATCAGTTGAATCCGTGACCAGGGCAATCTCCAGAGGATCCCTGTCCAAACACATAGGAAGACACTCATCAATAGTAAAATCAACATCTATACTATGACAAGTCTCTTCTATCATGGGATGTTTTAATGTTTTTTCTAATTTAAAGACAATCGTATCATCCCCCACAGCTAGCGTCAATCTCTCTTGCCTAACATCTATAACCGCCCCCGCAGTGTGTAAGAACGGTCTGCCCAAAATGATAGGGATTTGGTTGTCCTCAGCCATATCCAAGACAACGAAATCAACGGGGTTGAAAAATTTCCCAATACGAACGGGAACATCCTCCAACACCCCATTGGGTGTTTAACAGATCTATCGGCCATCTGTAGTGTCATATTAGTAACCGTCAACGGACCCATATTTAATTTCTTACAAATAGAATAAGGCATAACACTGACGCTAGCTCCTAAATCACAAAGAGCTTTACTAATAACAAGATGACCAATATGACAAGGGATAGAAAAACTTCCTGGGTCCTTTAATTTAGGAGGTGAATTGATTGGCAACATGGCACTGCACTTCTGAGTGTAAGCAATAGTTTCCACCGCATCAAAGGATCTCTTCCTTGTCAAAATCTCCTTCATGAACTTTGCATAAGCCGGCACTTGAGTAATTAATTCAGTGAAGGGAACACTTACCTGTAGATTCTTCACGACCTCCATAAACTTACCGAATTGCTTGTCCAGCTTGGATTTTTACTGCCGATGAGGAAAAGGTAGTGCAATAGTAATGGGCTCGGCTTGCTTGACCTTAGAATCAAGTTTTGAAACACCGCCGTCTGTCAAGGAGGTGCCTCGATTGAGCCCTGACTTGACTCAATCGAGCACACTGGTTCCTCGATCGAGCCTGGGCTGACTCGATCGAGGAACCTCAGCAGGTTCAGCTTTCTCGTTCTTTTTGCTTTTATCGTCAGCTTGTGTTTCAACTTCACAGTTCTTTCTCATCATCACTAAGCTCCAAATTACCCAATCCCTTGGGATGCATGAAAGGTACCTCATCATCAACGGTGGGCACATCATTATCAAGGCTTTGTAGGTCGGGATTTGCATATGTGGTACCGCTCCTCAGCTGAATAACATTTGCTTGCTCGTGAGCTTGTTTACCTTGAGGAGGAAGACCCCCGGCCTGTTTTGATGGATTTTGAAGTGCCATCTGAGCCACCTGGTTATCTAGCATCTTATTGTGGGCAATCACTCGTAAATTTGAGCCGCCCGTCTCACTGCATTGACAAAGTTTATTGCAAAAGACTGCGCAACTCTGCCATCTCATTGTTCGGAGCTTGTTGAGGAGTTTGTTGAAGAGGCTGTTGATATTGATTGTTAAACTGCTGGCCTCCTTGATTTTGCCTTTGATATCCCCCTTGTGGTTGATTACCGCGATTGTTGGGAGGGATATAAGTATTCTTTTGTGGTTGCGGCTGCTGCGGGTTTTGCACATTCTGACTAGACCATTGAAGGAATGGATGCTCCTTCGTTCTTTCATTATAAAAATTGGAGAAAGGTGTACCTTGTGCACCTTGTCTGTAAGCCTGAAAGGCATTAACTTGCTCCAATGTGCTCAAGCAATCAGCTGCATTGTGACCGTCTGATCGGGTCCGTTTCGTGTTCACAATTAAAGATGTGGTCGTTGGATCACGGTCGAATCAAAACACAATTTATAACTTCACAAACAACTCTACAATTAGTAAAGAGGCAAGTAAAGGTCGGATCCCAAGGGACGGGAGTTGAAATGAGATTTCTATTGCAACTAGTGGTGTCTAAGGGGTGTCACAAATTGGGTTGATGTAGAAGGTCACTAAACTAAAATAGCAATGAAAATAAACAAGCAAGATGAATTAAAGGGGTGTAAACAATTGATTAAAAGCACTAGGGTGTCATGGGATCATAGGGAAATCATGGGAATTGATCATACAAACATGTTCTCAAATTATAAGCAAGCAATTATTGTTGTGATGGATTGAGTTGGGTTATATTTTACAATCCTAGGAAAGTTTGGGTCTCGGAGCCGAATCGATTAGATTGTACAACACCTACAAGTCGACTTAATCTTCCCTACTCAACAACATGCATGGTCTAATGAGACTCGAGTTGGGTTATGTCTTACAAGTCTCATTGAAAAGATAGGTGATGGTAGTAAATGCAAGGATTCATAGGCTTAGCATTTCATCAAATATAACATGTGCATGAGTTGAGATCAAAACAAGCAAGCAAATAAAACATGAAAGCATATTAATTTAAGCATGAATCATTCCCCATGTTGGTTTCCCCTAATCACCCATTAACCCTAGCTAAGAGACTACTCACTCATTATCATGTTGATCATGCTAGCAAGGTTGTAAATCATACCAACAATATGAAACATGATGAATAAATGAAAGTAATTAACAATAATTAAAAAGGGATTAAGAGAATTATACCTACTAATGATTCCAATAATAAAGCAAAGATAAAAGAAGTACTTGAATACTTGATTGAGAGGTTGTCAATCTCCCAACAATAACCCAAATAATCTTCAATTACCCAAAATAAAGGATGAACAAAAGAGAGATTAAGGAAATAAAACTTGTATTAGAACTTGATTAATTGTTGATTACAATACTAAAGAGAGATTTGATTGATATTAACTACTCTAATTATTGATAAGAAGAACATGCTCCTCTAGTTAGACAAATGGGGTATTTATAGTGGAAATTAGGGAGAATGCATTAGGGTTAACTAAGGGCTAAACTAGTAATTACACTTTTTAGATTGAGCAAGGAGGAGCCGGTATTTTTCGAAGGAAGGGCTTCTTTCTTCGTAGCTTGGAGAAGAGGAAATCACGCTGTGCTGGAATCCGGGCGGAATAAGGTCGGGACGGGCGGATTCTGGTGATGGGGTCCGAGCGGATTCGAGGGAATCCGGGCGGATTGTGGAGGTGGAATCCGAGCGGATTAGAGCAAAGCCGCATGGATTGTGCAGCTGGGGGACGACCGGATTGGGGACAATCCGCACGGATTGTCACTCAGCAAGACATCTTCTTCTTTTCTTCCCTTTTCTTCATAAATTCCTTGGGGATTTCCTTGGGGACTCAAGGATCCTTTCTCAACATTGCTCTTCTACTATAATATGTACAAAGACCTTCTAATCTTGTCTCTCCTTGATGCTTGGTCATTGAATTCGATCAATTTAGTCTCATTTTGCCATGAAAATGCAAGATTCTTACTCCTTTCCTACCAAGGGATCAAAATCTCAAAGAATATGCAAAACAAAGAACTAAAGATAAGAAATGACCCAAATATGCACTAAAAAGCATGGGAACAAGGCTAATTCGGGGGCTAAATGTGCGCTAATTATGGTCACATCAAATATCCCCAAACCGAACCTTTGCTCGTCCCGAGTAAAGAGGTGACAAAGACTAGGACCAATACTAACCTATCCTAATAATATAGCCGATATGAGATAATTAGCGGGTCTCACTCCGCCCCTTCAACTCACAACAAGACAACCATGAGGTAGGATGCCTTCTTGCAAGGCAAGGTGGGTCTTGCCAAAATGGCGACACATCCAAACATTAAGCACACAAAATCACATAATGGATGCATCTACAAAAGAAATAGCCACTTCCTCATCAAGTGGCGGAGGCACTAAAGAGGAACAAATTTAAGAGCATGTAATCCTTCACAAATACTAGTTCAACAAATTACTAAGGCTAAGAGGATGGCACTAAATCACCTCCAAATGGTGTTAAACTAGACTACTTTCATCCTCAATTTCCAAATACTTTCGTCAAGAGCGATCAGATGGTGGTGGAATGATGATCCCTATGATGCTAGTAGCATATGACATGACAAGTCTCGAATTCTCTACAAAAGTAAAGGTCATGGATCGTCCCAAGCTCGGCCAAGTGGCTTGACAAAAGGCTTTTTGGGAATGAAATGCTCAAATCTTTATTCACAACGGGTGGATATGACTAGTATTCAAAATTGTCCTCATTTCACTTTCACATTTCAAAAATTTAAGATGGGGTTTGTCCCTTCCGGGCTAGTGTCCTTTGCTTTCGCCAATTGCTTATTAGGCAACCGGTTAACCTCTAGACAATAGCTTTTCGGGGTGATAGTCACTCTGTCTCTGGGCGGCCGAATTCACAACCGTATGGGGGCTCAATTCAATGGATCCCGCACCAAAGCACATCGAAGTGGTACGCCTCCATCAAAACAACTTAAATTTCTCAACTTTCAACAATTCATAATATTTGAGGTTCCTTGGCATTAGATTACTTCCACATGACAAAATTTCTTTGAAATGAGCACTTCAAGCTTATTGATAGAAAATATTTTTGGGTTGCCTTACCACAAGGTCAATCAAGGTCACCTAGACAAGTTAACCAAGTCCACATCGCATCACGGGGTTAGATAGGTGACTCACATGCAAACCCTTGACTAGGTTTTGGGTCATGGGTCAAAAGACACTAGTATGACACTATCTAGGGTGTTTTACAACCATTCTAGTAGGCAAAGTCTTAAGTTGAACAAGTATTTGTAATGGCGTAGTTGCTCTTGTCAAAGTTCCTAATTAGCCATTTTTCAAAACATTTCTAACATGCAACTACATGCCATGATGCAACTAATATAAACATCCTAATGCAAGTGATTCTATCAACTAATATGACATATAAACTAAATGCAAGTCCTAAGTTCACATTGTTATACCGCATCAATCAAAATAGAGCCACATAGTCATTAACATAAAGAGGAAAAAGGAGATTGGAAAGATCATACCATGCGGTCTTCAATATCCTCATGTCTCGGATGTGGCGTAGTCAATCAATGTGAAAAAGGATGAACAAACACAATATATACAAAACAATATATACAAGACTACAAAAGGAAATAAACATGTTTTTGGGTTTTCAATTTTCAAATTTTTATGATTTTTGAAATTTTTCAATTTTTTTGGATTTTTGAATAAGAGTTAAATGTTAGAATTCCCATCCCCACACTAATATGGGCATTGTCCTCAATGGCCAAAATTATGGAAATTATGCAAAGATGATGCATGATTTCTACACTAAATGCAATTTACACTAAGCTACACTACATGATGCATGGTTTTTGTTATGACGGAGAGGATAATTTAGATTACCTCCCGTTGTGTATGCATTAACTTCCCCAAACCGAGTGAGACACTATTGCTAATGTCCAAGGATGGGTGTAGTTCATGCACACACTATGCAATGCATGAAACTAATTTGTCAATTTGGATTTTGAAAATGGGAACAATAAAATGAGAACACCTCAATGGTACCGAGGTGTGAGTCCTCTATGGTGCTAGGACTACTCCAACAACGATCAAAATTATAATTAAAACAAAGAGAGAAATAGACAAACCATGAGAGGGTAGGAGTCTCCAAGGCTTGCTAATCTTCCATCATGCTATCACCATCACTTTTCTCATTAGAAGTGGTCACATTGCCACTTCCCTTGTCATTTGCTTCTTCACTTTCTTCCTCATCTTGCTCATCATCATCTTCACCATCCTTTTCTCCTTCTTCACTTTCTTCTTCATCAATGTTATCATCAACTTCTTCATCATTACCAACAACCTCATTGTCACCCGAAACGACCCTAGATGCACCTTAAATAGGACTTCTCTATCCGCCCAACTAGGCAAAGGACAAGATGGATCAAGTAGTCCTTGCCTAGCTAAGTGTAGGAGGGGTGGATATTGAGCCAAGTAAGCATTTTTCCGGTCCTCAAAGGCTTGCTTGTGCATTGCTTGCATGAGAAGAGTCACATAATCATTTCTAGCTTCAACTCCTTCCGGCTTGAACTCTTCATACTCAAAGGGGTAAGGTGGTATGACAATGGAAGAGGAGGGAGTTTCAAGATCACCCTTTTGTTGTTGGATAATATACTCGGCCTCTTTAGAAAGGGGAAGTAGATAATTGGTCCGGTGGACGCTTAGACGACAAATCTTTGAAGGCAAGGTGAACGAGCTAGCTTCACTAGTGAGCCATCCATACTTAGTGTCAAGGGGGTTATGGGCAACCCACTTGTACTTGTGTATCATAGTATGCAAATCAACAAGATGACCACTCTCCTTTGCTTTGTACTTGTTATCCTTATTGAAGTTAGGATCAAAGTACTTAGCTAGGATAGTGACTAGGCCGCCATTGACAATAACGGTAGTGCCCTTCTTCCCACAATCAATGTTGAGCCATCTATCTACCAAGAGCCTCAAAGAATTGTAAGGCTTGGTGTGTACTCTTCCAATGTTCAAAGCCGATTCAAGGAGAATAAAATCAAGTTTGGTGAAATGGTTGGTATCTTTCCTTGCAATTATGGTGTTTCCCATGACCTTGTGCCATACTCTTATACCCGGATGGTGGACCAAAAGAGCACGACTCGCGTGAAAGTCCTCAAATTTCCTCCCGGAAATTGCCTCCCAAAGAGGTTCGGGGTCATACTTTCCATAATTCTTAAAATAACGCGGTTCATCACTAAGACCCAAAATTTCACTCAATTCCCTAAAGGAAATGCGTCTACTAACATTAGCTAGACGAAACTCGAGATTCTCCCTATTCTCAACTTTGGTGACTTTCAAAGAACTCAAAAATTCCAAGGTAAGGGAGGGGTATGTCAATTCCTTTGTTTCAAACAATTTCTTCAACCCCATGGCTTTGAAAAAGGCTCTAGTTTGCTCAAGAACACCCAATTTTTCTAAGGTATCTATACATATAAATTTGGTGGATTGTAATGACTTCCTAGCAAACTTGGCAAAGGTATTTCTATGGGTATCGGCAATAAAAGTTACCTCAGGATAATGCAAAAGTTGATCGATTTCCGGAGTAGAAGGTGTTGTTGCTCCCATAGAAGGTTGTTGTTGTTGTTGCACTTCCAAGTTTGGTGTTGCTACCACCATAGCCAATGCTTTCTTTGTTTGAAGAGCCTTTTGCCTTTGTGAGAGTGCCTTAGCCTTTGGTGCCTTTGTTGCCTTTGTTGCTCCCTTAATCCTTGCCATTGATGAACTAACCAAGAAAAGAATGAAAAATATTCAATTTGTAGTGTACCCAAATCGATTTAAAGGTGAAAGGCTTTGCCTTTATGAAATCAAAAATCGACCCAAAGGTTGAAGATTGTGTGCTTGGTTTTGATTTGTATTGAAAAAGGAGTGATTGATTTGTTGTTAGAAGGATGATTTGATTTGTTTTTGGTGAATGTTGTTGAGGGATTTTGTTTTTGTGATGGAGAGGATGAGGGTTTTGATGTTGTGGGTAGTGTTTATGAATGAATGAATGAAGGAAGGAAGGTGGGAGGGATTTTATAAAGACCGAAATTTTCGAACTGCAGGGGCAATCCGTGCGGATTCTGCTCTTTCTGGGTCGTATAAAACTCGCCTAAAGACGGGCGGATTCAGAAGAAGACGCTCGGATTTTCTTGATACGGGACGGGCGGATTTGCCTGAAGACGGACGGATTTCATCCAGAAATTTTTCTTGTTTTCCTCGGCGAGAGAAGACGGACGTCTTTCTTTCAAGACGGCGGATTCTTCAAGACGGGCGATTGATTGCCAGGACGCCCGGATTCATCCACATCAAAAATTTTCAAAATTCACTCGATTCAGACGGGCGTCTTTTTCGCAAAAGACGCTCGGATTATCAAGACGGGCGGATTCTCGTGAATCTGTTCGGATTCGACCCCTTGTACCCGGATTGCCCATCCGTGCACAATGCATTTTCCTTACCATTCTTCTATTCTTTCTTCAAATTTTGTGTTCTTCATTGTGGGGGCACTACTAAGGCATGGATAGCCTAGGCAATTGTCATCCCCACACTAAGGTAAAGCACTACACATCAATTGAAATTGTTAGTCCCTCCCTCACTTCTCTCAAACACGATAATTATCTTGATCAAAGTAAATAAAAATCCAAAGATGACAAAAAAAAATGCAATACAAGAATTGAAATGTAAGTTAGGGAGTTAGAAATATTTACAAGTGGTGGTTTAGGGAGGACTCCACCAAACTCTCATTCTTGATGAGATGTCAAGGGGGCATGTCCAAGGTGTTGTTGATGTTGCTCAACACCTTGAAAAAGTAATCAAAAGCTTGTTCATTATCATGGTAGAGGTCTTCAATAGACCTTGGCCCTTGTTGTCGGTCTTGATCGATGGCATTACCAATGTAGGGATTAAAAATACCTTCAAATTCGTTGTCCCAAAGACCACAAACTTCATTAAGTTGATCATTGAAAATCTCTTGCTTAGATGGAGACAACTCTCCCAATTTCTTCTCTTGGCCAATGAGGCCATCCTCTTCTTCCTTGATTGATTTTGATGAGCTTTGCAAGCTCTCCTTGTCACAATTCACTTGCTCTTTGAATGGAGCATCTTCAATTTTCTTCTTCCATTGGAGTTCCGATTTCTTCCTTTCATCCTTTCGGCTATAATGATCAATCATGAAACATGGTTCATGCAAACGAGGAGCTCTCATAGTCTTGTCAAGATTAAAAGTTATGCTTTCATCTCCCACTTCTAGAGTGAGCTCACCATGTTTCACATCAATCACCGTACCATGCGGTGTGTAGGAAAGGTCTTCCTAGAATGATTGGAATGTTGGAATCTTCCTCCATATCAACAATGACAAAGTCCACCGGGATGAAAAACTTCCCAATTCGCACGGGGACATCTTCCCATATCCCTAATGGTGTCTTCGTCGATCTATCGGCCATTTGGAGTGTGATGTTGGTGCATTTAAGCTCTCCCATCCCCAACCTTTTACTCACCGAGTACGGCATGACACTCACACTAGCCTCTAGATCACATAAGGCTTTGTTGATCGTCGTGTCGCCAATGGTACACGGTATTGAGAAGCTTCCCGGATCCTTTAACTTCGGAGGTGAACTCCCTTGAAGTATTGCACTACTCACCTTAGTGAAGGCGATAGTCTCAAGCTTCCGGATCGACTTCTTCTTTGTGAGGATATCTTTCATGTATTTCGCATAGGCCTAAGACGTGATTGATTAATTCCGTGAAAGGAATTGAGACTTCCAAATTCTTCACAATTTCCATGAACTTTCCAAGTTGATCATCAAATTTGGGCTTGGCTTGACGACTTGGAAAAGGAAGTCTAATCACAATGGGCTCCTTCTCCTTGACCTTGTCTTCATTTTTCTTTGAACTTTCTTCTTTTGATGATTTTCCATCTTTGGAGCTTTGCACAATTTCTTCCTTTTCACTAGCTTCCACAACTTCATCCTCAACTTGCTTCTTCGGTGCTTCATACCTTGTACCACTTCTCAAGTGAATGGCACTAACCGTTTCATGTCTAGGGGGATTACTTTGAGGTGGTAATTGCCCCCTTTTGCCTTTGTGAGCTTGAAGATGCTAGTTGAGTCAATTGTGTTTCCAACATCTTGGTGTGAGCTAGAATGTTGTTGATGGTGGTTTCCTTTGCTTGGCTATCTTTTTGCATTTGAGTGAAAAATTCTTGTTGATTCTTTTGCATTTGGAGGACCGCTTTTTGGACATCAAAACCTTGGTCATTTTGGTGATTGTATGGATTTTGATTTTGGTAACCTTGGTTTTGATTGTAAAAGGGTCTTTGATTTTGGTTTCTCATGGGTGGTGGAGTGTATGTTGTTTGAGGGTTTTGAACATTTTGGCTTTTGTATGAGAGATTTGGATGGAATTTGGTGTTTTCATTGTAAAAATTGGAATAAGGGGTACCACTCTTGTATGCTTGGAAAGCATTCACTTGTTCATTTGTTCCCCTACATTTACCTTGGTCGTGTCCCAAAGTTCCACAATTTTCACATATCCCACTTGGGATTGATGAGGATGCCGCCATGGCATTAACATGATGCTTTGATGATTTTGAGTTTTCTTCAAGTCTAGCCATAGCTTGTTCAAACTTCAAATTGATTGTGTCAATGTGAGCACTAAATTGAGCACCCAATTGAGTAACGGAGTCCACTTCATGCTTTCCTCCTCTAGTAGCCTTGCGAGGTCTACTATATTGTGAGTTATGGACCGCCATTTCCTCAATCTTGTTCCATGTTTGATTGTCATCAACTTCGGTGAACATTCCATTCGATCCCATATTGAGAATGTTCCTAGAATCTTCATATAAACCATTCCAAAATTATTGCACCAAAAACCATTCGCTAAGTCCATGGTGAGGACATGAGCGACAAATTCCCTTGAACCGCTCCCAAGCTTCATACAAAGATTCTTCATCCCTTTGCTTAAAACCCGTAATTTGAGCTCTTAGCATGTTAGTCTTTTCCGGTAGGTAGAATTTTTTGTAGAAGGCTAGAGCCAACTTCTTCCAAGAATCTATTCCGAGGGTGGCCTTATCAAGGCCCTTCAACCATTGCTTCGCGGTGCCGATTAGAGAAAAAGGAAATAAGACCCATCTAATTTGGTCTTGAGTCACGCCCGTTTGAGAGATTGCATCACAATAGTCGCAAAAGGTTTCCATATGAGAATGAGGGTCTTCACTAGGCATCCCCCCAAATTGGCTCCTCTCAATTAATTGGATGAAGGCGGACTTGGCAATAAAATTTCCGGTTAGATGTTGCGGTGTAGGAGTACCATTTGGTAGATTCTCCTCGGTGGGTACGGAGTGTGACGAGAATTTAGGCATTGTAGGTGGATTTTGTGGGGTATTGTGTAATGGGTTCTCCTCTCCTTCTATTGCGAAAGGATTGACGAACTCACTAGTGGGTTGAACAACTTAACTAATACCTCTTAAATTCCTCCTAACAAGTCTCCTATTGTTCGTCAAGGTTCTTTCGATTTCACGGTCAAAAGGTAACAAATCACCTTGTAACCTTCTAGACATGCAAAATATCAAACAACTCGAAAACAATTAGAACAAACCTTGAGGAGTTTTACTTCCCCAAGGCGAAGAAAGACACAACTAATAACAATAGAAAGAAATCTAAATCAAACAAACACCGTCCCCGGCAACGGCGCCATTTTTGATCGGTCCCTTTCGTGTTCACAATTAAAGATGTGGTCGTTGGGTCACGGTCGAATCAAAACACAATTTATAACTTCACAAACAACTCTACAATTAGTAAAGAGGCAAGTAAAGGTCGAATCCCAAGGGACGGGAGTTGAAATGAGATTTCTATTGCAACTAGTGGTGTCTAAGGGGTGTCACAAATTGGGTTGATGTAGAAGGTCACTAAACTAAAATAGCAATGAAAATAAACAAGCAAGATGAATTAAAGGGGTGTAAACAATTGATTAAAAGCACTAGGGTGTCATGGGATCATAGGGGAATCATGGGAATTGATCATACAAACATGTTCTCAAATTATAAGCAAGCAATTATTGTTGTGATGGATTGAGTTGGGTTATATCTTACAATCCTAGGAAAGTTTGGGTCCCGGAGCCGAATCGATTAGATTGTACAACACCTACAAGTCGACTTAATCTTCCCTACTCAACAACATGCATGGTCTAATGAGACTCGAGTTGGGTTATGTCTTACAAGTCTCATTGAAAAGATAGGTGATGGTAGTAAATGCAAGGATTCATAGGCTTAGCATTACATCAAATATAACATGTGCATGAGTTGAGATCAAAACAAGCAAGCAAATAAAATATGAAAGCATATTAATTTAAGCATGAATCATTCCCCATGTTGGTTTCCCCTAATCACCCATTAACCCTAGCTAAGAGACTACTCACTCATTATCATGTTGATCATGCTAGCAAGGTTGTAAATCATACCAACAATATGAAACATGATGAATAAATGAAAGTAATTAACAATAATTAAAAAGGGATTAAGAGAATTATACCTACTAATGATTCCAATAATAAAGCAAAGATAAAAGAAGTACTTGAATACTTGATTGAGAGGTTGTCAATCTCCCAACAATAACCCAAATAATCTTCAATTACCCAAAATAAAGGATGAACAAAAGAGAGATTAAGGAAATAAAACTTGTATTAGAACTTGATTAATTGTTGATTACAATACTAAAGAGAGATTTGATTGATATTAACTACTCTAATTATTGATAAGAAGAACATGCTCCTCTAGTTAGACTAATGGGGTATTTATAGTGGAAATTAGGGAGGATGCATTAGGGTTAACTAAGGGCTAAAGTAGTAATTACACTTTTTAGATTGAGCAAGGAGGAGCCGGTATTTTTCGAAGGAAGGGCTTCTTTCTTCGTAGCTTGGAGAAGAGGAAATCACGCCGTGTCTTTGGAATCCGGCGGAATAAGGTCGGGACGGGCGGATTCTTGTGATGGGGTCCGAGCGGATTCGAGGGAATCCGGGCGGATTGTGGAGGTGGAATCCGAGCGGATTAGAGCAAAGCCGCACGGATTGTGCAGCTGGGGGACGGCCGGATTGGGGACAATCCGCACGGATTGTCACTCAGCAAGACATCTTCTTCTTTTCTTCCATTTTCTTCATAAATTCCTTGGGGATTTCCTTGGGGACTCAAGGATCCTTTCTCAACATTGCTCTTCTACTATAATATGTACAAAGGCCTTCTAATCTTGTCTCTCCTTGATGCTTGGTCATTGAATTCGATCAATTTAGTCTCGTTTTGCCATGAAAATGCAAGATTCTTACTCCTTTCCTACCAAGGGATCAAAATCTCAAAGAATATGCAAAACAAAGAACTAAAGATAAGAAATGACCCAAATATGCACTAAAAAGCATGGGAACAAGGCTAATTCGGGGGCTAAATATGCGCTAATTATGGTCACATCACCGTCTAAACCGCATCTAGCACAAGACTCCTCTACTTGCTGACTCATAGCATGAACTCTCTCCTTATTACGCAATGATTGGGTAGTCTTTATCTCGGCAATCTGAGCAGAAATAGTCTCTAACTGTGCCGCAAGGGCACTATCAACACCAGTTCCTCGTGTGCTTCCCCTAGGATTTCCATACCTGGCAGTATGGATGGCAATCTGATCAATTAACTTCCACGCGTTATCATCATTGGTGTTGTCCTAAAACCTCCCATTAGCAGAAGAATCCAAAAGGGCACGATGATCGTCATACAACCCGTTATAAAACTGGTTGCAAAGAAACCACTTAGGGAAACCATGATGGGGAACTGATCGGACCAAACGTTTGAAGCGAATCCAAGCTTCATTCAAATCTTTAGTAGCTCCTTGGTTGAAACTAGTAATTTGACTTCGTAGTGCATTAGTCTTCTGAGGCGGGAAGTACCTCTTGTAGAAAGCAAGAGCTAAGGTATTCCAAACAGAATTCCTTCACCCTCCATATTCAAGTCTCTCAACCACTCAAGACTCCATCTTTCGGAGAGAAAGGAAAAAGCACTCGCTTTATTCGATCTTGTGTCACTCCAAATTTATTAAAGGAATAGAACAACAATAAGTGACGAATTTCTCCATATGAGTCGCAGGATCCTCAGCAGCTGCCCCTCCAAATAAGTTTCGTTCCACCAAATTAATGTAAGATGGCCGAATTTCAAAAGTTCCATTGTCAGTAGTGGGCAGCTTAAATCCTTGTGGGATAGAAGCTAAGGTCGGCTCGGAGTGACTGGCTAGAGTAGGCATGATGGTAGTCTCGGGAATAGGAGTTTCGACTGGGATATCGACCTCGGGAATTTCGTCCTCTGTGTAGGACTGATCGGCCGAATGTTCTAAGCTCGCCGTCTCGACGTCAAGTATACTCAAGTCTTCTACTTGACCTACTTCTTGATTAAATTTCCGTCTGTAGCGAAAAGTCTTCTTTGGTTCAGGATCAAAAGGAATAATCTCGGACCTATTAGACCTGGGCATACACGGAACTAACAAGAAAAGTGTGAGAACGGTCTCAAGGAACCAGGTTCCCCGAGACAAAGAGACAAAATAAACAGAACAAACTTAAACAATTGTTGCCTCCCCGAATAAATACGCCAAATTTGATATGGCTAAAGTCGTATCACCAAATCAAAGTAAATCTATCTCAAGACTAACAAGAATAGCTAGTGGTAAGATAGGTATCGAATCCACAGGGAGGCGGTAAAGGTTAAGTCTGTAAATATTTAAATTGTCTAAAGGTAACCGATTTCAGGGGGTTTGTTTTGTTTGTTATCTAACCAACTAATTGCGAGTAATAAAAAGAGGTCTAAACAATGACATTAAAAGTCTAGGATTTCCGGTTCACTAGATCAATTATACGGGGTCTATTAATCAATTGCTAGATCTACCAAGCTGTCTAAGGTCATAAGATTGGTCGACTCTATTATGCCCTTTAGATCGATTCTAACATGCGGTCGCTATAATTAGATACAATCTATTCGATTATCGCAGCCTACATTAATTCTAACCCGGTCAGTGAAAGGATTAATTCGCTATACTAATTAACAACTCAGGCCTAAATTAATTAACTAGAATAAGAACAATAATCAAACGGCAACTTAAACGATTTCACTAGTAATTAATCAATTTCCCCTTTCTAATTAACCTAGATCCTCTTCATCCTAGATGGGGAATTTAGCTACTCATGACTGAAGCAATAACAACAATAATAATGATTGATGACATGATTAAGAACGTGAAATAAGAACGATAATTTAATAACATAAACTTGAATGATTAATTGTCGAAGAAAGATTAATACCGTAACAAGGAAAGATTGAAGCTAGAGAGAGTATTCAGCCGTCTGAAAGTAAAATAAAGCGTAACCTAATAAAAACGTACGAGCTCCTAATTTATAATACAAATATCTGTTTTAGGAAAATCCGGAAAATAATCTGCCAGAGAGGTTCATCGATCGAGCCTGAGGTGACTCGATCGAGGACGATTGCTCGATCGAGCCTCAGGTGACTCGATCGAGGAACCAGCTTCACAGACGGTTTCCTTGTTTCTTTCACTTCTAGCCTTCATGCTTCCTCGTTCCTCGTGCCATGCTTCGTGTATTCTACTATGCCATCTCCGCTACGCTCATCTTAGCTTGATTATCCTCATAATGCGTCATTTCTGCATTGAAACATAAAATAGCGGCAGTATCGACAATTCATTGAAATAAGGCATATAAATGATATAAAGGCACGAAAACGGTATATAAAATGGTATGAAAAGGAGCTATAAAAGTATACATACAAGTGATACATCAACAACAATGAACATACATGGAAAAATGCAACACAACACCAATTATATGACTCATCATGAACTCAATCCCAAAGTATCATGGATAAACTTTCCTCAAATACAGACACAATATCCAAATCGACTCATACACGGAATGATGATGAAATACACACAAATATGCACATAACAATATTGAAATCGAGTAGGATAAACCTACCTTTTAGCAATCTCCTCGAGACTCGAATCCAAACCGAAACCGTCTCAAGGAACCGTCTCATACTATACAAATCGCATAATAACTATCACAATACATCCTATACTAATATATACTAGAAAACCCCTTATTATTACCTCTTAATTACCACGGTTACACATACCAATTACTAATTAATTACTCCTAACAAAATCCCCAACAGTTAGGGTTTAAAAGGACTAGAAAAGGGTAGGTTTTTACATACTAGATGAAGGAGATGAAGAGGAAGGTGGGAAATCCTCTAATCCAAGCTTGAATCCGAAGTAGAAGGTGTTTGTGACGGTTTTAGAGAGAAGGGAGAGAGTTTAGAGAGCAAAGGAGAAAGATAGAAATGATTTTAGGGTTAGGGGAGAGGGGGTTTAACCCGTAACAGCGTTACTCGGACGAGTGCCAAGTCCACTCGGTCGAGTGGACTCACTCGATCGAGTAGGTACCCCACTCGATCTAGTAGACTCACTCGATCGAGTATTCATTTCACTCGACCGAGTGAACCCACTCGGTCCACTGCAGCTAGGGATGGCAATGAGTGAGATATGGATGGGGTGAAGCCATATCCATATCCATTTAATTTATGGTCATCCATATCCCACCCTTATCCATTCAATATATTTTCATCCATCCATATCCATATCCACCGGGTGAAGCGGGTGGAGCGGGCACCCGTTGAATATTTTTACGCTTATAAAATTTAAAGACCATATAGCGTAAAAAAAATTAAGACGATAAAATTAAAAGGCGTACATCACCAAATAAATCATCTTACATATTGGATTATAGTGGAATAAGTCTAGCTCACATATCTGTTAGCATAAGTTAGACTCAGGCCCCTTGAAATAAGATTAATTCATATAGGTAATGTAAAGCAACCAGATAATAAGTGAAAAACATTGACAAGTCACAAGCCTATAGTGTTAAACTCAGGCTAACGAGGTTTATATTTTATAACCATGTCTCAATTTTCAACTTCTAGCTCACATATCAGTTAGCATATTATTTTGAAACACATATCAAAAATATTTTTAATATTTTTAAAAACTTATTATTAATTTTTCATAAAAATTAATTTAGGATATCCACCGAGTGATTATGCGGGTGATAGAGTATAATCCATATCCCACCCTAAATTTACCCATATCCATATCCCACCCTAAATTCAAAAACAAATCGTCATCCATATCCCACCCATTTAATTTCGGATGGATGGATATCCACAGGATCAGGACACTGCCATCCCTAACTGCAGCTCCACTTGGTCTATAGTTTAGGTCCTACTAGGTCTAGTATAAGGCTATCCTTTACTCCTGAGTAATCTCTTATCGGGTCTAAGGGTCCTCTCACGCATCCCAAGGTCCAAGTATAGGTCCCACAATGACCGGGTTACAAGTACTATATTTGTCTTGTTCACAATATCCATACTCATACGGCCTTCAAGACACTCAATGACCAAATTGGTAATATCCTCCCCAACCACATGCCAACCGGACTTAAACAAAGTCGCGTTTAGTCCATCCGGACCCGAAGCCTTATGAGGGTGCATTTGGTCCAAGGCAATCTTCACTTCCTCCGCTGCAAAAGGCCTGCTTAATTCCTCATTCATCTCGGCAGTCACTCTGGTTTGAACGCACTGGACAACCTCGTCCAAATCAGTTGGATTTGATGACATAAAAAGCTCCCTGAAATAGCTTACAGCCACATTCTCAATTTCTTTATTTGGGTCAGCCCAATCCCCATTTTCCTTTAGCAGTTTGGAGATGTTATTCCTTCTACATCGGCCGAAGCTTTGTGATAACAAAACTTAGTGTTTCTATCTCCTTCCTTCAAAAAAGTGACACAGGATCGTTGCCTCCAATAAGTTTCCTCCTGCGCGTAGAGGACATCGATTTGATCACAAATCTTTCTTCTTTCTGAAACAACCTCCACGGTGGGCACACACTAATCCAGAAATGCGATTCTCTTCTTAGCTTCACTTATGTTTTTACCCAACGCTCCGAACTCAGTCTTGCTCCACGCTGCCAGGGCCCTTCCATACCTTACCATTTTATTCAACGTCTCCCACCCGCTACCTGATCGTAGAGAAACCTCTCATGCGTCATGAACGACCTCCACGCATTTTCCAGAGGATAACCACATATCCTCAAATTTAAAACTACGCTTCTTTTTATGTGAAATCCGCGTTCCCCGGCAGAGTTTTAGGGGATTATGGTCTGACCTGTCTCTGTCCAAATGCATGAGATTTACGAAAGGAAATTTATCAATCCAATTTGGTGTGGCAACTCCCCGGTGGTGAATTGGAGTAATATGGGAGAATTTATTGAATTAAAGCAAAATGATAAATAAGGGTGTAAAAATAAAAGGGTATGATGGCCAGTGATGTATATGATTGAGTAAATCATGTACATTAGGCTATTAGAGCATAATTCTAAGTATATCATAAAACAACTAAGTCAGGTTAGAATACGGATTAGGGTTAGGGTGAAAATACGGTCTAAAATACTTCCTCCATACCACACCAATGGTAACATTGACTTTTTCACACTTGCCGAGACACGTTTTGCAACGTGAATATCTTTAGTTACACATTATTAAAAATTATAAAAATTTGATATTCTTATAGTATTCATGATGATAAATCAAACAAGATCTCACATGACTATATTTTGTCTTATAGATTAAGAATAATATCGAAGATTCCCTAAGAACATAAATAGTGGCAAGATTCTCAATGTTACCATTGGTGTGGTATGAAGGGAGTAGTTTCTAATGCCTTTTTCCTACCTTTTTTTTTTCGAAGAAACATTTTTATAAAAAAGAAAAAACATATTTAATATTAATATTTTAGCATATTAATGATTTCATTAATTATAATGAGAAATTAAGTTATTTTAATTATTATCTAGACCAGCAGGTCAACCCTAAAATAACAAGTCATTTTGAGCTTGAGTGTCGGTCGAGACTTTCGCTTCTTTGACCTTGTGAAAAACAAGTCGGGCAGGTGAAATTTACAGGTCAAGTCGGAATTTGACAAATCTAGTAAAAATCATAACCATATTAGTTTAGTTGAAACCGTGAAAATTAATTTATGAACATTACTTTACTCTGTATAAAAACAGACTTCTACAAGAATTTGTACATAATTAATTTTTGATTTTAGTTTAATATCTTTCAAATTAGCTACATGCCTATACTAATGCACCTATAGTTGCGTCTAAAATTGAGATCAAATGGTCTTAAAGATAGCCAGTTCATCCTTGCCGAGGATTTCCTCATATTGATCAAACAAAATAAGATTTGCGAATTGTTCATTGCAAAATATAGGATCGTCTTAACACTAATTGATGGATACAATAAGCATACATTACGGAGAAGAATGAACATAACACTACGGCCCGCTCCTCCTAAAATTACATTCAAACACCTAGTCACCAAAATTGTTAACAGCCCTTTACTCTGATCATTCCAGCTCCAACAAATAATCAGCAATTTAAAATGGAATTACCTTTCTGTAGATAGTAGCCGGGACCAAGTTTTTCACTTGTAAACTCAAAGCGAGTCACTAGCCATGATTTCTTCTTTCGTAAACTCAGTGTCGGCCTCTGCCTCGCCCTCTACCGCGCCCTCGCCCTCTACCTCGATTCCCTTGACCTCCAATTCTTTTCTCATAATTCGTAGGCTTCAGTCCAAGTGAATGAACTCCCCTCTTCTTAGTTCGTGGGTTCTCATCATCTTCGTCTTCCCTATACTTGGCTTTGCTTCTAGATACGAAGGATATCTCCCTTGAACCACCGGGTCCCACTTTGACGCTCGAATGAGAAGCCCTTTGCTGATCTCCACGAGCTGCTATTCGCTCTCCCAGAGGAAGAGCATCTTCATTTGCGAGTGAGACGCTTTCTAAGAAAGCTTCTGCATGTCTTTCATCCTTTGCTTCATACAACCTAGATAATTTTACAAAGGTAGACAAGAAAAGATGACAAAGAGTATCTTCAAATCAAATGTTACGTATTGCTATTAAATTAGGCCACCCTACAAATGACCCATATAGGAAACAAATTATCAATAAAAATAAGCACTCGCCTTGGAATACGTGTGTTCTTTCCTGCTAAGCCTTCATCCTCTGAAGAAGCTGAATCCTCACTGTTCGTTGCAATACCCTCCGTGATAAGATCAAAGTGTTCCTCCACCAGCCGCTTCTTGGATGCAACAGGATTTAGTTCTATAAATTCCTGGGAGTTCTTGTCTATTTGGAATTCCTAGGACACAATATTGACACAAACGTCCTATATCAGCTGACAATAATGAGCAATGTCGAAAGGAGCTTATAAGGAAAAACGAGTGGTAAATTCACCCAGTTAACAATTATACCAGTTTAAATATAAAAAAAAAAAAAAAAAATACACTGAAGCAAATATAGCGTGTGCATGTGAGAAAAGAAGACGGGAACATACTGGCTTCTCAAAAAAGGCTGAAAATCTATCATCATTCAAAATGTCAGAGGTGAGTCCCTTCGGCTTCTTTGATGATCTTTTTGTACTAGCATCCTTCTCGTTCTCAGCTTTTTCGTTGTCAAAAATCTCCACCATTGTTTGCCGATTAACATTCGGCATCGGCAGTCTCCGTTTCATCTGTTACAAGACAAGAATGTGGTTAATACTGATCAGAGTACAATATAGTGACATCTGTATTTGCACCAGCACTCGAAGCAAGATTGACATCTTCAGCACTTCACCATCCCCTTCTTCACAACCCAGAATTCACCACCTGAATTGTCAAGGTCCAGCATCAGGAGGTGGCTGGATGTGGTGGTTGTGAGTGAGGAAAGCAAGTAAGGGTGGTTAGAGTGTAAGGAAAGCAGAAGGGAAGGAGTATGTTGTATAAGACCACCAAACTCTAAAAGCAAAACACACACAATCCACACACAGCAAAAAAAAGACCCACAGAGAAGCTAATGAGGGATAACCCCTTCTAAAGTAATGTGTCAACAATGTAAGGTCGACATGATTTTATACTAACCGTTATACGCCCCTCTTTATTTATCTTTTCTTGAAGGCGCTTGTCAGTATACGCCTTATAATCAAACGGTTCTGCTAATGATTTTGCCTGCAATAACCACCAAACATAAGACCAAATAATCCCTTTGTTAGTATTGGAACAAAGAACGCGAATAATAGAAGGGGTAATGTCATTGCATACATGATAAATATCCAAGAGTGCGCACTGGCTATTTATTTTTAAAATGACAAAAGTAAACTAACCACATACGAGGGTCGAGTGCACAGGCAGCAGCAATGACTGTATCTTACCTTTTTGTATAACTGATACTTGATGAAGAAACCATGCATATATGCCCTAACAAGATTGGTGCCAATCAAATTTGAAAGATTTAATCTCTCGAGTTCTTCTCTGGTCAAGAACTTGTAGTCATCATATATAGTTGTTTGGCCAGTCTCTTCCAGCTCTTCCTGAAAATATAACCCATTTGTACAAATTGATATATAAGTAACAGTTAACACTCGCCACCCAAACACATAATTTCAAGAACAAAAAGGACTACTAAGTACTACCAGATGAGCAGGTAGAAATATTGACTTGAAGTTACATATTAAATGCCAGTACGCCCAATACTTACTGTCATGTTCTCCAAATATGAACACCATTTGGGGGCAGGCCCAAGAGCAGGTATAAAGTACGATGGTATCTGGCTCGAGTCTAGAGCCAACAGCATCAATCCACTTTCTTTAAATACACAAATATCATTTATTTTGCCACCTGTTGGTTCAATGCTGGTCACCCCTTCCAACTGCAGTTTTGAGCAGCCAACCAGATACATTAATTTTCACAAAAATGAAAGATAGCGTCAGGAAAGTTTTACCTACTATGAAAAAAGAGGAAAAAATGAAAGGCATGTGGAAGACAAAGTCAATCCAAATGATTGAGCCACTCAGCCATGACAAAAGGTAAATTCTGAATTGAACCCCACCTATGACCTCAGTCAATTAAAGCTCTGAGCTAGCACTAGTCAAGCTCACAGCTTGTTGAAAGTTTGTCATCAACAGTTAATTAGATGAGAAAAACTTGTCTCCACAAGAACTAGCATCCAACAAAAGTTTAAAGAACTCACCGAGTCAGGATCCCAAACCCTGACAATATGATTATCAGTTGTGATTAACTTAGGTTGCTGTGAATTCAAAGTACGATGCCACTTGATATCCAGAATTGGGCTCCCATACCTGTTACATTGGTCAATATTTGTCAAACACTGCTTATATCAACAAGCCACACTACCCAGAGAACATACTTACATGTGATCCTTGACTCGGAGAGGTTGAGAAGAACGCAAATCATAAATCAGTACCTAAAACATAAAATAACAGAGATCAAGGTCCATGCCATATTTTCCAGGTGAATGAAGAACCCTAATGATAAACCTCCCATAGCACCTTTTAACTATCTATGTTCATGGATGAAAATCATGATTCCAAGATATCAAAGGGCATCAATGGGAAAACGTACTACATCATCAATATGGCTCAGGCTGCGTCCCGGTGAACTCTCTACGTTTTCCTTATTTGGGTGTCTTAGTCGTTTCTTTATATTTCCGTTTTTAGCATGTCTAGTTGACAACCACTCCCATGTGCAACTTTTTATTTTACTTTTTGTATTCTTTAAAGCATACGATCTCTCATATCCTTGCTCTTTGTACCAAAAGCAAACATAAATTATTTATTGGGACGGAGGGAATACTATATATTCTGTGGTAGTGATACAACAAACTTGGTTTGAAAAGAAAATTTTGGAGCATCAGCATTGTTTCACTGAACATTGATTAGTGTAGAATCACTGGACAAGGAGACCATTGATGGCCCTTTGAGACTCTTTCAGAATTGCAGCAGTCTATAGGCGTATAGTATCTGTCTACCATGGTACAGGATATAGGTAGGTAATCTATGCCCAACTTACCAACCCGGCACTTGGGCGGCTCGCCAGACAAAAGTAGAGAAAAAAAAAACTTGTGTATGCAGCATTTAATATGATTACTAGTGACCTTTTATGTCTCAAACATCAATTCATTTGATAAAGTCAAAACTACTTTATCAATATTCAATACAATTACGTTTTTTTGCTTTGAATGAGTGTTCATGACTCCACGTCTCCACATATCCCGATTTCATGATCGAATTTTCATGTCACAAAAATCGAGTCAGTATGAGCCAAATACTTGATTACTTGGATATGCACACATATCCAACACTGATATCTAACTACTTCCCTCTTTCGTCCACAAATCGTGTTGAAGTTCTATTGTAAGTAGTTTACTTATATAATCCTTTTTTAAGATATATCATAATTAAGGGACACCAAGGGGTGACTCCATGTACATAAAGATATCTTAAAGGTAAAGCCCATGTACAAAGGACAGTAGGACACTAAGGAGGTAATGCCCTTATACAAATATATATCCTAAAATAGGGAGAAGATCAATGAGTTCTCTCAAAGCCGGATTATATTTTTCATCCCCTATCGCTTTCACATTTACGGATTTACCTCAAAATAGATTATGCTTTTATTTTCACTTTTATATACATGTCAGAACGAAATCTTCATCAGCATAATGGGAAGAGATCAATAAGTTGTTTTTGTCACTTTTCTACTAAAGTTCTTAGCACAAGTTCTACGAGTAAAAAACGTAGGCATTCCGTCTCATCACTGAGGCTTTTGTTCAAGATCAAAGGCTTCCATTGTATGCTCCAGCATGAGTAACTAAATGAATGCCTACCTCACTTCATAGGTTCAGGTTTTTGTTCAGTAAATAGTTCATCTAAACAGAAGAGCTCGTTCATCAACCATGTTCAGTCTTTACCTAACAAAATCATGTAATGGATAGCCCTTCTTCGAATGTGTTGTCCAAAGGTAACAAGAGATTGGAGCATATTACGCATGAAGCGAAAAAAACCAGCCAACCCATTGTGAATGTGATTAAAGAGCAATAAATCAAATACCCTCCTGATCAAATACGAATAGATAGATGTTAAATGAAAATAAATCTGCAAGTTCACATCTAACCTTTCCCTCACTGCTTCCCACAGCCATTTGGAAACCTCCATCTTCATCGAATGCTAACGCAGTTACCTCCTGGTGATGAGAAGGTTAAAAATTACTTTTCAACCAATAAATATTTTAAAATACAGCTCCCTAAGCAGCTACATAGACTGAACTAGGCCTAGAGCACGCTGCAAAAAATAAAAACTGCCTACAAACCCAGCTTGGTTTCAAATACTATGAATTAGAAAGGCCTACATTCTGAAAATGAAAAGGGAAAAAAATGACAGGAAGTACCTGGTCATTCTCTCCAGCAGCTGAGACGGCATTTATTCTACCAATTGATGATCTAGTTCTCATGTCAAAACATTCAACAGCCCCATCCTCGCCGCCACAAGCGACTAATCCGTGGACTTTGCTGATTAAAATTTAAAAGGTTTACAGGTTTAGATCACATATTAGTTAACAAGGGTTTTAAAGGTTCAACCAATATTTAAAGCACCACTACCTTCGAGATACTACATTTAATGCAGGGGATTGGGTCGCAAGAGGAGAAAGAAAGCGGCCCTGCAAGGTGAGGTCAAACTATCATATAAGAAACTACATAATAACCTCATCAGGGAATAGAACTAGATTGAATATAAATCACAGATGTAACAAAGACCCATAACCAATTTTAGGAAGAAGTATACACCTGGTAAATAATGTTACTTTAGTACTTAAGTTTAATTTTTAAAAACTGGTGTTGTTTCAGCATTGAAGAAAAAGAGGACATTGTTGGTTTGAATTTCTTCTTTGCCAACGCATTAAAAAAGATAGATTTGTTATCTACAAAAAAATGAGACGGGTGCCTTGTACAAAAATTATAAACCTCCAATAACATCCCAAAATGTGAGGAAAGGGGTAGATGTGTAAGTTCATATTTTAATCAAATAGTATTAATAATTTAGTATAATGATGTACAAGTGCTCAGACACGGGTACGGGTGTCGGACATGAGTAAAAAAGGTATTCCAAAATCAAAATTTGGAGACACGGGGGCCCTGTCCAAAATTTGGACACGGGTGCGGGGACACGCTAAAAAGTCTAAAATTTTATAAAACAAATACTAAGTATGAAGTATATATTTTTATTAGTTGTAAAAAAAGGTTATTAGTTGAAATTTGTAATTCAGTATAGAATAACCAAAATAAATAACATGAATAAATGTTTGGTGGACTAGCACGTGTTGTGTAATTGGAAGAGAGGCATTTACTGCTTGTTGGCCACTTGGCCACGTGTTGTGTAATAATGATAAAGGCAACTTTTTAGTTTTTACTGCTAGTAAAAAACATTTAAGTAGAAGGCCCAACGTAATAAGGCCCACGTAAGAGCACTTCATCAGCAGAAACCCTACCAAAACACTAAAGCCGCCTCCATCCACCTTCACATGACTGAAATTTCCACCGCTAAAATGGCCGGCTTAGCCGTGTATTGTAACAACTAACAAGTCATCGGCAACGATAAGGTAAGCTAATTTCTTTTTATGAGTCTCCATCTTTCCAACCATTATCTGATCGACTATAATAGCAGTGTCGGCATGTCACCTGCCGGATCCGGTACGGATTCTGTACCGGGATCAGTGTCGGGTCAGGTCGGCACGGGTACAGCCCAAAATCAGCCGTGTCGAAGCAACATAGTCAGTACAACCACTACTTTTCTCATTTCAAAATGAAAATACATAAACAAAACCCATGGATTGTCTCTTATGCGCAAAGATCATTCCTATCAGATATATGTTAGTTGTATACTCTACACTTTAGCTTTTATACATATGCCTGAGAAGTGATATAATATGTGCCTACAATTTTGTAACATATATTAGCATGTGCCTTGACTGAGTCTATATCCACAAAAGATTAAGTAGAAAGGAAACAAAGTCAGAGACACCTTATCAGCTGACTAGCAGAAGCTGTAGAGCTTCCAATACCACAAAAACAATGCTGAAGCTACTGTAAAACTAAACTACAATTCATGTAATTTATTACAATGACTAGCATGTAATTTCCACAAAGCACAACATACACTGGAAGTACAGCCTCAAGTAACCTGACAAAGATAGTAAGCAAACTTATGAAAATGGAACAGGGGAAGCTCCTGTCCCAAAATCATGGTAATTTAACAATACTTCTTAATTCTTATCCAGAATGTATTGTCATGAACAGGGAAAAATTAAGCATATGACAAGTCGTCAATTTATATACATTTGAAACCAGAAACGCAAGAAAACAAACCTGCGATAGATTTATTCTATACAGATCTGGCGAAGAGGCAGCACAGATCAAATCGCAAGACCAAGCATCATACGTCATATCCCTTCCCATCCTTTACAATAAAACATGTGAAAGATAAGTACATCTAGAAAAACAAGCTTATTACTTTACTAACACGAAATGACTCCAACAACACACTTAGCCAAGTCACATATTGCAGCACGTTTTAAAAGTAAAACAATAAAAGAGAGAAAAAAAATCTCAAATGGATGTTATACTTAAGACATGTATCATAGAGGCAGACTGCAGGAACACTGCACATGTCACACATATTCAGTTTGCTGAGAATAATATACAGTTGACAAGTTTGTTTCAGCTTAGCAATAAAAACAATAATAATGATAACTATTTGTTATTTTCATTATTAATTTATATTATCAATGATAATGAAGGGAAGCAACAAATAACACATAAAACCAATTTCAACTCGCTTCTATGCTTTGAAGAGGCAGAGCCGGTGTTGGTTTATAGGATATTCAGGAATAACAGCAAGTTAATTGAAATATTTGTTACACATTAAGTAACATATAACACAGTTGGTTATTGAAATGCATACCTAGGAATTCTCAATTTATGATGACTTCCATACTTCGCATGTAGACAAATTGACCGATCAGCACACAGAAATGCAAGCTTTGAGTAGTCATCAGACAGCACCTACCTCAACAATAAAGAAAATTTCCTGTTAATTAAGACTAAAAGAGCAAGGAAACAAACTGACAGGGATCAGTAACATTCGCTTTATAGGATAAATATAAAGCCAAAATTACACAGATAATTAAATTAGACACTGCCATCATGCAAATAGGGTTGAGAAGTGGACATAAACTTCAATTTTACCACACATTTTATTCACTTAAGGAAATCTATTGCTTACTTTACTGAGTCAAATGCGCATTTCAAGTCATCAGTCATATAGTCCCTATTTTGTACATATATGCTAAATTATTTTCTTCTGTTTCGGATTTGCCCATAATGCGCATTTCAAGTCATCTGATGAAGATGACCAGGCGGTGTTTGATGATAAATCTGTCACAAGCCATACAGAGAACTGCCTTGTGCTTTCAAAAAGTGTGATGCAGGTCTGTTGCTTGTAAGGCCAGCCTATTACCAGACATATTTATTTAAACTTTCAAGTTTTAATGGTACAAAATAACACATGGACAAGTTTAAAAAACAATACCTCAAAGTCAATGATTTCTGAAATCAAGTGCCTCTCAAACTTTAACGAAAGCTCCCTCAACTCATATACCTTAAATTGTGGAGGATAGATACCTAAGAATTACAGAAACACACAAAAAAAAAAACACATTTTTAAGAATTAAAAATTAGAGGGAAGAAAAAAAAGTTCACGTGAGTAAAAAATTATAATGTCCTTATATATGCAATAACAATCACCGGAGGCAATGACGAATTCCCCGTCAGGTGTGGCCTTGATTTTAGTGGTAGCAGTTTCAAACCTCAAATCCTGGATAAGCTCTACTCTTTGTTGATAATCTGAAAGAGCAAGAGTCCCAATCTCAGCAATTACATTACGAGAGAAAACGCAAATTTCCAGCCACTTACATTAACAAAAATCAGAACAAGATGAGTAAAGACTACTGAACCTAGGCATCAATGTGATCGATCCAATTTGCATCCACCTACTCGTAATATGGTTACCCGATTCGTTATGAATACGCCCTTACCGATTCCCGATTCGCCTTCCAGTTAAGTAACTTGATAGAATTCGCCGATTCGCAATTCGTAAGGTACCAAGCGAATCAGGTAACCATGGTCGTATGTATCAAGCCTTACCCCTTAACCCGAAAACCAAACTACTTAAAATTGGTCCAAAGTCATAATCTTCTTTGAAGTGCAAAAAAGACACATATATCCTTAAACCGTATAGAATATGGAATGTAAGAATCAACTAATTTACACCCAAAAAAAAATAACTTTACAAATTTCTTCGTCATAACCTACTTAACCTAGTAATGGAGCATAATAACAGTGTGAAAAACCTATGAAATGAGCAAAATCATAACACAGAATATCAAATTGCAATCATTAATACATAAATTAGAAGAAATAATTAGAGTATAACACAATAAAAAACGAATTGAACAAGGTACCTAGGTCTTTGCGAAGAGAGCGTTGTTTTTTAGGATTGAGCCAAGAAGCAGAAGAACGGTGTTGTCCAGATATTGAATACAGCTTTACTCCATTCATGGATGCTGACTTAAGCGTTCCGCCATTGTAGGCCATTGTTTTGGAAATTTGAGGTCGATAATTAGGGTTTTGGAGGGGTTTTGTACAGTGATTTTGGTATGAAGGATGGAAGAATAAAGAATAGACTATCGAGAGGGAGAGGGAGAGAGAGGGGGGACGAGAGTGCGGCGCGAAAAGGGTGTCGATAGTATAGGGCGTCTTTTTGGAGGAAACGGGCCGGGTGAGCAAAATCGTATATCCGATACGGTTTTAAAAACCGAATCGGATAGTCAGTTTTCAAATTCTCATTTTGTTTATTCTTATTTGATACGGATTTTATATATATTCGGAAACCGTAAATACGGTATCCGATTTTGAGTTCAATTTATGCAATTTTATGTCTTATTTTATTTATCCTTGTAATTTTATGTGTTCCGGGTGTAATTCCAGAGCAGTTATTTGTTACCACCCGTGCTTGTAGAATGACGTCTTTGGTTGAATCCTCCTCTCGGTCTCCTGAAACGATGAACAAACTGAGGGCTCGGCTTTGGACCGAGCGAACTCACTCCGACGCTCAAGTCAGTAAGCTTAAAGCGATAAGTTGTTGTTACTTGGCGAAGTATGTATTGTAGAGAGATAAGGAAGATATTACCACGTGAATAGTGATTCTTAGGTTAAATTGTGGATCTCCTCCTCAATGAGGGTTGAGGAGTATTTATAGACTTTCACCTTTTGTCACGTAGTGGCCAAGTGGCTAGCAGGTGGAAAGACTGAGCTACCCTCGGCCGATGGACCCATGGGCAGCCTGGCGGCACCGTTGACTCGCCGCCGAGGGTCTTGGATATGAGTTCGCGGATATGTGCCCCGGTGGCTAGTTGCCCCGGTAGGCACAAGAGACAGCCGACAGTGCGTCGGTCAGGCTGTCGAAGTCGTTGACTTGCTGTGGATATCCTTGACCTCGCTCAATATGTTGACTCGGTCAGAGGGTGCAGAATATGTCCCATCAATTTGCCCCCAGCGTAGTCTATGCCGTGGTATGGGCTCCGATGTATGTTGAGCGTATATTCTGCGTAAGACAAAATTTTTCCTGCCCCGGCTTCTTCTACCTCGGCGTGGCTCTGCTTAGGCCGTACCATATCCCCCCTCCACATGGATGTATAATGGACATCAGGTGTGGGAAAGAAAGTGGTGCCGGCCGAGACCGAGGTTGTGAGCGCCGTGTGCTTTTGATTGCCCTCGGCCGTCGACAAGCTTGGTTGATCATGTGGCCGGCGGAGAACGGATACTTAGGAATTTGTTGAGGAAGATGAATAGGCGAGAGAGATTTGAAGGCGTGTTGAAGACGCTTGGTCTCTGTTGCATTGATTGACGTTCAACTGTTGCAACGATTGACATTCCGTGGTTGCATGTCCGACACGTGTCTGTTCGGCCGATTGGGTCGACGTTTCATGGGTCAGCGCATGATTGGTCCTTCTTCATGGGCTTTCCCCATAAATAGGGCGATTAGTTCTGAAATTGGCCACCAATTTCATTTTCTCTAAAATTTTCTTCTTTCTAGCCCTTTTTGACGAAACTTCTCTCTAGCTTTCAGAATTGTTACTCCGGCGTAGCACTTTTCTTCGAGGTAAACAAACCAATTTTCCAACTTTTTAACTTTTTAAGCTTTGTTGTAAACATGTCTTCTGCTGATGCCGGTCCTAGTAACCGTGCGCCGGGGGGTTCCCCGTCGCGTCTTGATGAAGAGGAGGCATCGGCCGCCGTCCCGCTAAGGTCCGGGGGTCCTAGGTCTCCTTCTCCCGAAGTTGACCCGAAAGTTTTGGAGGATTGGGAGGATGACGCCGAAACTGATGAGGACTTTGATGATGTCGGCGAGGATGTTGGAAGGACTCGTCCCTAATGAGGGGAGCGATTCATCATGGACCATGGCGACGCCTTTAAGGTCGGCCCGACCGTGCTTGGACCCACAAATTCGCCGATTGTTCGTGAAACATTCTTCGAAGGCCATTTCTACTTCGGGCAGGGATACAAAATTGTTGTCCCCGAGGAGGGTCGACCGTCTTTGCCCTCCACCGGTTGCACGGCGTTTACATCCCAAGCACTTGGAGTACGGGCTCCGGTTTCCGCTGAACGAATATGTTATGGCCATCATTAGAGCCATGAACGTCGCCGTGGCCCAACCGCACCCCTTGGCTATTAGGACCATAGTCGGCTTTGTCCGCTCTGTCTCTTCAAGGGGGAGGTGCCGACGATTAATTTATTCCGTCGGCTTCACCACCTTCGGCCGTCGTTTCTGGTCGCGTCGGATGGCACGACGTGCAAATGGAGCCGGGTTACGTCTCCGTTGATAAACTTACTTCAAAGACTGGAAAGACCGGTGGGTGTACGTTGAGGTGCTTGGATGACTATCCGCTGCCCCGTCCTTTCGGCCTGGTTAATTTGCGGTGCGAGACCAAGGCGGAGCATGACAAATGGGTCACCCTAATAAGCTTAAGATGGACGCCGCAAGGTCCCTCTTAATGCGGATGAGAGGTCGATGAGGCTTTTGAGGCGGACAAGAGTGGGGTGCCGAAGAGATGGATTCCCCAACGCAGATCATTCTTCGGGATGAGTCGTCAGCATGTCGGCCTCATACCGGCCCTAGCACAGGGTGAGTGGGGTCGGTGTGAGGCCCATCTCTGCTCTCAATGTTTCTGTTTCTTTGAATTTTGGTTTAGTTCTTATACTTAACTCTTGCTGTGTTTCCTTTGCAGACCACTTTGGACCGGACTGCTCGAGGGATATCCTCCGGAGAATGGGGCTGCACAAGGATAAGACTGTTGCTGACTTGCACCCTAAGGCTCTGGCCCGTGATCGCAGGACGTCGCCGAATGATCTCATGGATCAGCAGCTGAAAAGCCTGAATGTGGAGGCGGCCCAGGCAAAGGTTGCT
This sequence comes from Silene latifolia, assembly GCF_048544455.1. NCBI lineage: Eukaryota > Viridiplantae > Streptophyta > Magnoliopsida > Caryophyllales > Caryophyllaceae > Silene > Silene latifolia. The sequence goes on from NC_133530.1 coordinate 39,436,177, forward strand.
AGTAACATGCCGCGCCGAACGCGGAAAACAAAGTTTTCGGCGGCGACGGCGTCGACATCAGTTCCACCTCCCATCCCTTCAGTCCAGAAGGAGACGGTGGTGATCGTTGATATCACCAATGGGGGGGACTCCGATGCGGAGGGATCTCCCCTTGTCCTTAAGAGGAAAAAGTCTACTCCTCTGCTCGCTGCGCTGCTACCGAGGGCGGCAAGGAAATGGGCCCTCCGACCAAGAAGCCCAAGCCTGGTACCGATCTATCCTATGGCTCGGACTTAGCGGTTCATTGGGCGTTCCCGATGACAGCTCTACGGTTTGTCCATGAATGTTGATATGGATGATTTGATTGAATTTTTGTAGATCAACCGCTGCCGTCTCACCGGTCACACTATTGAACGGCGTGCGAGGGGAAAAAAAAAAAAATCGCGCAAGCAAGTGGTCAAGATGCCACCGTTGTCACCTCCTTCCCGAAGCCTACCCCCTCCGTTAAGTCGGAGGGCCTAAGTTTGATCAGTTCTTGTGGCAAAGTGGGTTGATACGGCCGGTGCTCTTATTGTGGAGCAAGAGAAGACCATGGCTGAAGCTGCCCCACAGCTCGAGCGGCTAAGGCTTGAACTCGACGCGGCGAACAAAGAAGCCGAGAGGGCCAAGGCTGAGACTGAAGAGGCAGTTCGTGCTGAGAGAAAACTCAGGGAGGATGCTGAAAAGGAGGTCCTTGCTGAGAGAGCCAAGACCGAGGCTGTGGCGGCTGAAGTTGCTAAGCTGCTGGAGGGGCGTGACCAGCTTGTTCAGAAGCACGCCGACCTTTACCGTCGCAGAGGACGACCGAGGGGCTGTTCCGGGCCCGGGGAAGGTGGTTCGGAACAAGGATGCTATCATCTCCCAAAGGGAGGAGGACATTGAGACGCTCCAAACCGTTATCCTCCCTAACATGTGCGCCCAATACCGGGACCTGGCCGAAGAAGCTGCCAGGGAAGTGATTGGGGAGCTCTTCCCCCTTGATGGTTCCTTTCCGTGGGACAAATTTGACGAGCTGTTTGATGACAAGCTCGCAGCTAAAGAGAAAGCCGCGGAGGAGAAAGCCAAGGAGGAGGTAAGGGTGAAAAGGGAGGAGGAGGTGGCCGCGGAGAAGGCAGCTCTTGCTGAGAAGACTAGGGCGGCCAAGGAGGAAGCCGAGAGGATGAAGGCGGTGAGGCCGCCGAGGCCGAGGCCGCCAAGAAAGCCGAGGCCGAGGCTTGAGCCGAGGGCCGCCAAGACAGACTTTCGGGTCGTCCATCGAAGATGATGCTTTGCCAACGCTGCGATGGTAAGCGACAACAGGCATAGGGAGACGGGCGGTCGTCACCGGCTCACCCGGCGTCTCGGATAGCTGCACTGTCGGGAGCCAATTATTAAGCCTTTCCTCCATGCCATCTTTTGGCGCTTAAATGATATGTCTGTAACCTTTTGCTTTTATTTTCCTTGTATTTTGTACAACTTTGGTAGGCTGTGTTTTGGCTTATCCCCATGGGGACGGCCGTCGTCTGTATTATCCTCACTTGTAACCTGTCATCATTTTTAGTAAGAGTTTGCTTATTTTGCCTCTGGCTTAGCCGAGGTCTTTTCTTGTCTTCGTCTGAGTTGTCTTCTTACGTTATTAATTGAGCGCTTCTTTTTGTTTCCGCCTCGGCTTGGCCGAGGCAGTCTAGAGTGCGTATCTCAACTGTGTTTAACGTTTCTAAGGCATGTTGATCGCTTTCGTGAGTATCAACACTCACGGTAGTGACCGCCGCGACGCCGCTTCCTTATAGTGATCGCCGTGGCGTCTACCTCTTGGAGTGACTGCTGCGGCGTCTACCTCTTGGGGTGATCGCCGTAGCGTCTACTTCTTGGGGTGGATCGCCGTGGCGCCTATTTCTTGATGGTGATCGCCGTGGCGTCTACCTCTTGGAGTGACTGCTGCGGCGTCTGCCTCTTGGGGTGACTTCCGTAGCGTCTACTTCTTGGGGTGACTGCCGTGGCGCCTATTTCTTGATGGTGACTGCCGTGGCGTCTACCTCTTAGAGTGACTAACTGCGCGTCTACCTCTTGGAGTGATCGCTAGTAGCGTCTACTTCTTGGGGTGATCTAGTGGCGTGCTCGCTTGATAGTGACCATGGGGGGAAATGAACACTCTGATGAAAACTTGGATGATTCTTCATTGATACAAACATGCGTCGGGGTGCCCACAGTTGTCTCGGGCACCTCCGCCGCTATACAAAATTTTTCCCGAAATTGTCCGTCCCAATGGCTTATCAAAGGCGCACCCTCCATGTCTGTCAGCCGGTGTGTCTTGAGAGAGCATCGGACCTGGGAATGTACTGTATCTGGAAGGACTTCAATTTGGCGGTGTCGGCTTTTATCCTTTTCAGGTATCTTACCATCCCGTCGTCTCGAGCCTCATACTCTCCCCTGATTCGGTTGGCCACCAATAGTGAGCATGTTTTTACCACGACGTGCTCCGCCCCGGCAGCCCTAGCTAACTCGACTCCCTTTATCACCGCCTCGTATTCGGATCCGTTGTTTGAGGCCGAGAAGGTAAATTTCAAGGCGTGCTTAAACACGTCCCCGTTTGGGCTGATGATAAGGATGCCGGCTCCTGAGTTGTTCGCCGTAGGGGACCCGTCAGTAGTTATTTCCCATATGCCGGGATGCGGTTCTTCTTGGTCGGTCGGGGTTCCTTCAACCATGCCGACGTTGGTATTCATCGGATCGCCCTCCTGCTGCAAGGATGGGCTCTTCCCCTTCTCTGACTTCTTTGCAACTTTGAGGGATTGCATGTTGCACCCTCTGGCGGATATCTGGGTCTTGACCACCTCGTCCTTCTCGTCCTTGGAGACGAGTTTATGCGCTTCCCCCCGGTCCGAGACATACATCGGTGTCGGGGCCCGGATGGACATCACTGCGTCGGCCTCGCTCAGAGTGACTCGGCCTATGAGAACGTTGTAGGCGGACGAGCCGTCGATGACCACGAACTCAGCTAGGATATTCTTAGCCGCATCCCCCTCGCCGAACATCACTGGCAATCTGATCAACCCCAGGGGTACCAGTGCCCGGAAAAACGTACAACGGATTGGTGCAGGGGCTCAAGTCTTCAACCTTCAGACCGAAGTTGAGAAAGCACTCCCTGAACATGATGTTCGTGTAGGCGCCTGTGTCAATCAGGCACCTCTTGACCAGGTGGTTGGATATGTCCAAGTGGACTACAAGTGGGTCGCTGTGAGGGGCGATGACTCCCTCGTAGTCCTTCTTCCCAATAGTCATGTCGGGGATGTTGGAAGCGGGGACCGCTGTTTTGGGCACAAAGTTGATGGCCTGATACAGCTCGTTCAGGTGCCGTTTGTGCCCATGAGCGGACCCACCATTCTCGTTGCCCCCGATGACAACATAGATCCCTCCTATCCGTTCGAAGAGGGATTTCTTATTTGAGCCGCCGGCATCAGTCTTTTGGCCTTTGGCAACATACTTGTCGAGGCTCCCCTTCCGGATCAGCTCTTCAATGGCATTCTTCAGATGCCTTGTCGATAAGGTGACCGGTGTGGCCGTGGTACTCACAAAGATCGCTCGTGTCACCGTCTCCCTTCGGCTTGGGGGCCTTTCCCCACTTCTGGCCCTCGCCCTTGCTCAGGGCGAAGACCTCGGCGGCAGATACAACCAGGGGGTGTGATCATTGTACCGCCTTTGGTGGTACGTTCCCGAACTCCCCCCGGCGCCCGCCGTGCTCTGCTTCCTGGCAGATCTGTCAGACCGTGACCTATTATCGTCACGGCGTCTTTCGTCCGGGTTGTCCTCCCGGCGGCTCTTTCTCTCTGAGTGCCCGGCCTCGCTGGGGCCTACCCAGGTTTTGTGGTAGTCCTCCACTTTTATGGCTTGATCGGCCATCTTCCTGGCGGACTCCAGGTTCAGGCCGCCGCACTTGATGAGCTCATTCTTTAGGTCCCCTCTTGGGAGGCCTTTCATCAGCGCGAAAGCCGCCAGTTCGCTGTTCAGCTCACGAATCTGCTGAACCTTGGCGTCGAACCTCTTCACATAACTTCGGAGAGACTCGCCTCCCTCCTGTCTGATAGTAAGGAGGTCCGATGTCTCAACGGCCCTCCTCTTGTTGCAAGAATATTGGGCTAAAAACGTGTCCCTTAGGTCGGCGTAACAGTATACCGACCCATCGGGTAGCCCCTTGTACCAACTTTGTGTCATCCCATGCAGTGTCGTTGGGAAGACTCGGCACCAAACCTCATCAGGTTGCTCCCAAACCGACATGTAAGACTCGAAAGCCTCGGTGTGGTCGGTCGGGTCGCCTTCTCCTTTGAATGCTATGGGTGGCAACTTCAGCTTAGTCGGCACCGGGGTATCTAGGACGTAGGCGCTGAGGGGTTGTCTGACGAACGACACGCGGCGATCGGCTCCTCACATCCCTAGTCCGACTCCTCTCCCCGTGGCGGGAAGGGCTTCTTCTCCGACTCTGGTGAGTCGGGCTTCTTCTCCGACTCTGGTGAGTCGGACTTCTTTCACTCCTCCTGGGGTGCCTCGTCGGCGGCTGGCGGCGCGCGATCCTCCCGCGAGTGCGGGAAGGACTAAGGTCTACCACTAGCGCTCTGGCTCCCCGCGTCTTGACAGGCCGCCTTCCTCCGGTGCTCGTTCAAGTCTCTTGGAGTCACATTACGGGCCCCGGTCTCTGGACGGGTTCCGCCGCTCTTGTCGGTGTGACGGTGTGAGCGGCGTACTACCAATTATATCCGGAGTAGCTTCGGTTTACGCATCAACCACATGTCCCATGATGGTGACCTGGTTGGCGAAGCGGCGTATCGGTATTATTGGCATCCGTACTCGGCCGAGTTACCCGTGGTGGAGGGTCGCGCAACCCCGGAATTATGGACGGTATCATCTTGGCAAGAATTCGGTTTCGTCGGTTCGAATACCTCTTGTTGTTTCGACATCTTCTTAGCTTTTTGGGTGGGTTTTTGTTTTGTTTTTTTTTGTTTGGGAATGAATGTGACTAGCTTCTAGTATCTTTCCCCACAGACGGCGCCAAATGTTCCGGGTGTAATTCCAGAGCAGTTATTTGTTACCACCCGTGCTTGTAGAATGACGTCTTTGGTTGAATCCTCCTCTCGGTCTCCTGAAACGATGAACAAACTGAGGGCTCGGCTTTGGACCGAGCGAACTCACTCCGACCCTCAAGTCAGTAAGCTTAAAGGGATAAGTTGTTGTTACTTGGCGAAGTATGTATTGTAGAGAGATAAGGAAGATATTACCAGGTGAATAGTGATTCTTAAGTTAAATTGTGGATCTCCTCCTCAATGAGGGTTGAGGAGTATTTATAGACTTTCACCTTTTGTCACGTAGTGGCCAAGTGGCTAGCAGGTGGAAAGACTGAGCTACCCTCGGCCGATGGACCCATGGCAGGCCGGCGGGCACTGTTGACTCGCCGCCGAGGGGTCTTGGATATGAGTTCGCGGATATGTGCCCCGGTGGCCCTGCCCAGTAGAGGCACAAGAGACAAGAGACAAGCCGTCAAGGTCGTCAGTCGAAGTCGTTGACTTGCTGTGGATATCCTTGACCTCGCTCAATATGTTGACTCGGTCAGAGGGTGCAGAATATGCCCCATCATTATGATTTTAACAACTTTTTTTTTTGCCAAGGGTTCTTAATAACTTTTTTTTTTTTTTGACAGCAGTAAAGAAAAGTTTTTATATAACTTAAAAATGTATACAAGTAATAAAACCGAGTTACGATATACATGATATTTAACGAATCGCTTATTGTGGTATAACCAAGCTGGGTAGGTGGGTGGAGAAAAACATTAGGGTAGTAATAACTCAAATGATGCCATTTCCACGATATAAAAGTATAACTTGAAAATGTTTCACGAATCTGATTGTAGCAGTAACTTAAAAGTATAACCAAGCTGGAGGATAAGTAGTACTCGGATCTAGAGAAAGACGAAAACTACATTACTAAAATTACATCAATCCGATTTTGCAAGGGAATAACAGCTTTGGTCTAAAATTAGGAAGATATCAAATGTTGCCTCGCATTTGTGTGCGCATTTAGCACTTTAAAATGATGCTATAACCACGGAACCTAATATTGTCTGCTCAATTTGGTTCCACGGGTGATTGGTGTCTAATGTGCCAAAGTAACATTGAGACTTGTGATTCAAGATTGTGGGCGGGGTATGGTAAGGCATCGAAAATAATTTTTCAACACTGCATTCAGTTCATTTTCTTGGACCCATGAAAAGCATATCAAAATCAAATAGAATAGAAAAATTCAGAACTGGAAAAGGATGCCAAAAGCAACAAGAGCAGTTTTAAAGAACAGGGGAGGGTACATTATAAGAATCAAGGAAACAACTTCGAACATAATTCTGTGAAGTCACAACCTAACTGGACACAACTACGCGACTAGCTGAATGACAACCATCAGTACATTTTAAATCAAATCGCACAAAGTACAGTCATCGTCGATGGTAGCAAGCAATGAGCATCAAGCTTTGCGACAAGTTTAACAACTGAGGTTAGTTGTAGACCATGTATTTAGGAGTGGCGCTGAACTTCTGATAACCCTTGATGACTTTGTCAACTGCATCAAGGAAGTCCTTCTCTGTTACAGTCTTTCTCCGGGCTCTAATGGCATACATTCCTGCTTCCGTGCACACACTCCGTATGTCAGCACCTGCAATGTCAGCTTGTGTCATTTTTCTCATATTCCCATTCATATTAAAGGTGGGTAAGGCCCAAGTGATCCTTTTTTGAATACCCTATTCATCCTTTGGGTTCAATACTCTGATGACTAAAGGCTTGAACTATTTCACTTGGATGACATGAGTTCTGAACTATTTCGCAATTTGATGTCAGAAGATATTACAACAATGCCCTACTTCCCCAAGGGTTCCGCAGTGGCAGGTTAGGAGGTGTGGGAGTATCCGAGAATGTAAACCTTAAACGTGTGCAAAAGGTCACAAGGAGGTTGTTTTCAAATGACTGATTAGCGATAAATGAATTAATCTAAGTAAAATATTCTCAAAATTTATCTATCACGAAATATTTGTGATTTGATGAATTTAATTTATATTTATAAGCAAGGCCACCAAGTAGAAAACTAGTCAAACCTCGGGTCACCGATGTGTAATTTTGTAACTCGTGACACAGCAAAATTATCACAAACATGGCACCAAAGTGAAAAATTCTTTATTGTAAGTACATAAATTAGAGGAAGCTCCTGAAATGGATAAGAAGAATATTCACCTGTGGAGTTGGGGCAAAGTCGGGCAAGAAGTTCAAACCTAATATCCCTTTCACAGTTCATGGTCCTGGTATGAATCTTGAATATTTGAGTCCTACCCTCTAAATCTGGAAGGCCAAACTCAACCTTCCGATCTAACCGGCCTGGACGCAAAAGGGCAGGATCAAGTGTATCAGGTCTGCACAAGGATCAGAAAGAATATGAATCATTTGAAACACTAAGGAAGATCGAGGGAACCATACATGATTAGACACCAAATCTAACCTGTTTGTAGCCATGAGGACCTTAATGTTTCCACGAGCATCAAATCCATCAAGCTGATTTACAATCTCAAGCATAGTACGTTGTACCTCATTGTCACCACCCACACCATCATCAAAACGGGCCCCACCTATTGCATCAACTTCATCAAAGAAAACAATGCAGGCTTTTTTTGAACATGCCATCTGTAAACAAGAGTACGTCATTTTATTATGCAAACAAATTACTTGTAATTAGAAAGACGGCGAACATGAAAAATAAAACACCACCATATAACGAAGTAAATAATAACAGAAATAGAAGCGAAAAGGATGAAATTGTCATAGTAGTGCGCATAGCTTGCTGTCTCTTATGCGGCATGCGCACCTAAGGGATGCCCTGAGACATATTGGCTAGTGCCTCACTAGGGCTTCGGCTTGAACACAGAAGAGGCGCCGTTTTAAAAACTAGTTCGGCAATAAGAGAATAGCACAAGGGCAGAAGCAGTGAAAATGTTACAGCATTCCCAACAATTTACATACCTGAAATAATTCACGAACCATTCTAGCACCCTCTCCAACATACTTTTGGACAAGCTCACTCCCAATAACCCGAATGAAACATGCATCAGTTCGGTTAGCAACAGCTCTGGCTAACAGAGTTTTTCCGGTTCCTGGTGGACCATAACATAGTACACCCTTTGGAGGATCAATTCCTAGCTTGACAAACTTCTCTGGGTGTAGCATAGGTAGTTCAACCACCTGCAGCATAAATAGAAAATAATATAAGATTTAAAACTGCTGCCATCTCCAACTTCAAGATTTAAACGGTAAAGGGTACACTTATTACTGGGTGGGTGAGTGGAGGGACACTTACTTCTCTCATCTTTTCAATCTGTTCCTTACACCCACCAACGTCATTATACGTCACATCAGGCTTCTCCTCCACCGTCATCATGGTTACGCTAGGATCGATTTTTGGAGGTAAGGGTATTTGAATCTGATACTTAGTTCTATCAACCCTGAAGAATAGAAATAAAATTACGGAGTATAAGAAAACAAATAAATCTGGGTATTAGAATTGGAAAAAAAAAAAAAACAATCTTAAATAAACAATTTAAACTGCTAAAAAAGGCTGCATAAACTCTCAGTTAAGGTGGCATTACCAGTAAATAGCACTGGACATGTAGGATGAATAGATAAAAAAAAAGAGCTATATCATGAACACACAAGCAAGCTAATAGACCAACATTGCTTCACTCAAATACCACAACATTACTTAGGGGTCTTCAAGGCTCTCTCACCTATGATGAGGTAATGAGAGTCGTATGCATGTAAAATTACGCTTGGTTTTAAAACATGACAAAATTAATTTCAATGACCCATAATTAAAAAACTGTGTACAGATCATAGAATAAAAAATATAGTGAGCCATCTTGCTTTATTCTAATACTCAAATACAACAACAATACCTCGTGCCTTTGACTCCAGTGTAAATGGACATTATTGCTTTATTCAAATGAACAAAAAAACCCATCCTTGAGAAGGTTAAAGTAACTAAAGTGAACTTTAGGAAACCAAAAGAATCATTAATGTAGGCCTGATGGGTAAAAACTTAGCAAGTTAACTTTTAAAATAGCTGGAAGGCATCCAATTTACACCATCATACTTGCAAGGTTGCAATAACCATGAATCATCATACTGAGTACTATTTAAAACATCCAGATCATAGATTGTATATCAAGATTCAAAGAACATAATCAATGTAAGTAATGAGGCAAGCAACATACCCAATACGCATTCCTTCTTCAATATCAGTAGGGGAAACTTTATCACCCAATCCAACAACAAACTGCCAGGCAAAATAAATCAAACGTTATATGAGAGTTCCATATGATGATGCGTTCCGCAGTGGTTCGTCAAGTATTCCTATATTTAATCAAACTAGCTACAATAAAACAAGACCTTTGCAATCTGCTTGACATTAATCATATATTTAGCATCCTCAGTGTTTGGATTGATTATCTTGGTGCATCTTGCAACCTGAAATCAGTTGCAACAACCATTAAAACTTGCAGAAAGAATTTTAGGAACAGGATTCCCAAAAAGCTTAAAGCTTCGCTAAATGCACACCTGCAGCGGTTGCTCCTCCTGCATCATTTGTTTATCCGCGACAAGATCCCATTGACTTGGAGGTGCTAATCCAGTATCAGACTCCTTAACGCCTATAGAGATTTTTCAGTACAGATTATGAGAAAATAAAGACCAAATATACAAAATCACTAGAACACGGACATTGTGAGAAAATTACATTGCTAATTAGCTACTCTTCGTTGAAGCCACTCCAAGGATCTAGAAATTTCAATGTGAGCACCTCAAGCATTTCGATTAATAAAGGGGTTTTTTAGCTTGAGCTCGAGGATAAGAATATGAGCTGTGGCGAAGCCAGGATTTGGAGTCAGCCGGGGCGAAAAATTTCAGCGAGTGCGAGTGAGTAACAGCATAAGGTAACCACGAAAAAATTTGAAAATTCAACTAACTATTTTGAAATTTTCAACTTACACACTTCTGACTTCATTTTTTCCACCAACTTTATATTAGAATTTAGAATACAATCTAATAAGGAGCTTCAGCAAGATGCATGATTCACCCAATTACATATATCACGATTAAAAGGATAGTGCTTTTCACCACAGATGCCATCTAACTCATGTCATGGAATGATGTCTTTACATAGGGTCACTAGTCATGACTGTGCTATATGCATGTTAAATGCAGCATTAGGCAAGTACTAAAAAGAAATTCCAGTGACAGAATTAGGATGGCTATGTTAAGCATGTTAAATAAGTTCCAGTAACATAACTATGATGGCAATGTTGCCTAAGTATGTTAAAAGTTATAAGAGTACTTACCACGCAAGTCGTTAATTTTCTTGTACAATTCTTTCAGTTCTTTTTCCACTTGTTTAGTGACAGAGGAGTATGGTCCCAAGCCCTACATAAATGAACAAGGAAAGATTCAAATACTAGCAAACCACAAGTAGAATAAGCTCAAACCCGATAATATCAAATATTGAACACTTAACAAAAACATATAAGATAGACCAGATAGACGAGGCCATAAAAAATGCGCAATGGGTTTTGATAGTGTTATAAACTCAGCAGTCAGCACTCCTGTGATTTAATTACAAGCATCATTGAAGGATAAGAAACTTTCACAACAGCATCTTAAATTCTCCTGAATACAACAACAACAACAACAACAACAACAACAACATCAGAGCCTTAATCCCAAAATGATTTGGGGTCGGCTGACAAGAATCATCCTTTCGAACCGTCCATGGGTGAACGCACGCCTCAAAATGCGAATAAAAAAGTAAATTCTCCTGAATGGGTTAATAAAAATGATAAGGATACAAGTATGACAATCCCGTCTTGGATGGACCACTAAAAGCAGATTTACTGCGGACTACATTTAACAAGAAAGTTGACTGCATCATAGATTTAAGTGAACACAAAAAATTGGATTATGAAAATCATATATTGCTTAACGAAAATGAAAACCTAGCCATATCAAGAGATGCATGAGGATAGAGAGGCACAAAACAGAATCTAACACCCATCTATGAGGTAAGGTAAGAGATGGATTTCATTATCAACCTAGCTAAAGCAGGAGTGGCTAAAGGCATATTAATTGAAAATGATCAATACTCCATACCAATTTTATTGTCCCCTTCCTATTTTCGAAGGATTTAAGAAAAAGAGGTAAACTACCTACTCTACCCTTGAATTAAAGAGCATTGTGAATTGAGACAATATGATGGTGGTGGAGATGGTGGTAGTACATTATCTAGGGGCAATATTGGATGATTAAACATTGACAATAATTTTGGGATGAATTTTGAAGGAAAGGGGACTATAAATTTGGGATGTAGGGAATATCATTTATAACAACTTTCGATTAACATGGAAGTCATGAGCTACAAAATCATAAAGAGCCCCAGCATATGAAAGCATGAGTTCATATTACATCTTTTAACCAATCTCCAACCCTACAATTCCCTAGAGGAAAGAGGCCATAACCACAAGGGGGGATCAACTCGTCAAAGCAACTTATTTCCCTCACAATAGCCAAACATGGAATATATCCCGAATCTTGAAGTGAACCGCGCAAATATCAAATTTCAGTTACCAGAAAAAATGGTACTCAACTATATTCCTGTATTCAACACCCTAAAACCCGTGTCCAGTTAAATCTCAACATTCGCGTGCAGAACTCAAAATTTGACATCTCTCTAATAACCAAGATTACAAATTAACATAACCAATTCACAATCTAGTTCCAATAACTTTATACAGCACTAAAATCTAGCACAAGAAATCATACATAAATCCAAAGATACAAATCAACACCAAACATTTAGCTAGAACCCTAATCCACTAAAATCGAAACAAATCCGATAAAGAAATCACGTCCATTAAATCAAACAGCAACGATTAACAAATCAGGAAACAAAATAAATTAACATATGAAAAATCAACGATAATCAAGATTGAAATTGAAAGGAATTGATGATTACATAGGTTTTCATGACGGCGATGTCGTCCTCATCGAGCGGAGGAGGGTTCTTCTCATTTTTGAGCTCATGTTCGTCGAATTCCACCATTGTCGTAGGTGATAGTGTTTTCTCTCTCTAGAATTTTGGTTTCCTTTCACTAGAATTCGAAGCAAGGTTTCCTGGAGAACACGACAGGTAAGTAGGAATAGTTTTTAGCTGAGTGACTTAAGTCGGGAGTTTATACTTTATAGGAGATTGGAATAATTCGCAAATTCTTATTTAAGCCTCCGTCTAACCTAAAACAGTCAAATATGATCTCGAATATGTTCGTCTTACCTCCCTTATATACTAAAAGAATAGGAAAAACTTCATATTTTTCCGTCTAAAAACATCTTTTCTATTTTGATATAAAATCATATTTACTCTCCTATTTTGATATAATTTCCTATCTACAAAGATTTGTCGTCTATAGAGATTTGTTAGGTTTTTGTGATAAAAAAATCTGTTGACTTTGTAAGATAAGTCATAAATAAAAGATATGTTATTAAAAAAATCTTCCCTCCATTTTTAGTCTTCCCATTTATTTTCTCTTAATTATCTCTTAGATAATATTTTGACCGCTCTTTTCGACACATATATAACTTTTTTTTTTTGCTTGAAAATGATATTTTGTGAAAGAAAAGAGATTTTGATAAATGGGAAGATATAAAAAAAATCTATACAATATAATTAAAAGGCTAACTGTGTAACGCCCCGTAATTTTGGACCGTTATTATTTTGCGAAGGTAATTTATTAATCAAGTTGAATTTAATATTAATGTATTTGAAGTAAAAATAATTCAAAGAAATATAATTTTATTATATTTTGAAGTAAAGTATTTATTTTGATAGTTTCGAAATGTTTAAAAATAGTTTAAACCGTGTAAAAACTTTTTATTTCGAAAAATGGGCATATCGGGGAAAAAATCACAACTCTTTTGAAAATTGGGTAAACGATTTTGGAAATGGATCGTATGAGTATTCAATTTTCTTGTAATCTCGTGTTTAAGAACTTTGGTCTTGTCGGAATTTGCGTTTGATGATTTCTAATTATTATCGAAATGCAATGGCCGACTTTCGTAAAATCCCGACTAAAACCCGCACCTTTCCTTTCCTTTCTCCCTTACCCGCGGCACCCTCCCCCTTCTTTCCTTTTTTTCTGATTTTTCCTATCAACTTCATCTTTCTTACATCCTTTATCCTTCCTAAACACATAAACACCATTTTTAATCAAAATCCAAGCTAAAATCACCGTAACTTCCTCATTTCTTATCGGATTTTCACATAATTTATATTTTCGGAATCCTCTCTTCGAGATCTACCTCCTGGTATATTTTAATTTCAGTTTTCTTGATGTTGTTTTAAGACGAATTTTGGCATAATTTCGGTATTTATACTTATTATTGTGTTTTTATTGTTTATTTAGGTGAAGAATTGGAGGACGAGTTTGGGGACTCGTATATTGTCGAATATAGCGGCTAGTTGCTTGTTAGGGTTTGGTTTTTAAGGTGCTAATTGCTCATTTTCTAGCTTAAGGTAACATATTTCGAGTTACTCGACGAATAATCGTCACATTCTTTGTTTTTTTTGTATGTTTTTGTGATTTTTGGTTGAGTAGTAAATTTTCACATGTTTAAAATGGGTTGCATGTATGTCTTTTGTTAGTTTAAGATAACATGTTAGTATTGGGAACGATTAATTATATTTCAGACGGTGTTATACTGAACAAAAATGGAGAAATGGAGGTGTGGGAGTGGCGGCAAAGCAGTTCGAGCCCACGGTGGCCCGGTCGACCCGTTGCTTGTTTCGCGGTTTTTCATGCAATATTCGTCATTTCGGGTTCATTAATGTTATAGTTAGTATAAGTCACATATGAGTATACTTTTGAATTGAATCATATTAGTAGTAAAAATTATGTTAATGGTAAAAATTAAGTTTATATTAGTAGTTGCACATGTTAGGATAGATTATAAAATGAAATTGTAATGAATAGGCTCAAAATGAATTTTATAGCGATAATTGTAATGTTTTGATGAGTGTGCCGAAAACTAAGCCTTAGTCCCTTTGACTGATTCGATGTCAGTCAATTGAGTGATTGGTCACCATTTTTAACCCGTACTGTCGCAGGTCAGGGTTGCGGTAAAAATTCGTTGGATGAAATTTTATATGAATTGGATAATCGGCCTTTTTCTTGTTTTAGGCCACTTATCAAGTTTTTAAGTTCACATGTATAGTTGGTTGAATTTAATAGTTTCTTATATTGTAGAAATGGCCCTAGTTTCCCCGAAACCTTTAATATGGTTAATATTGTTAGAATTGGAAATTGGTTTTGAATACTTATTGAGGATATTGTTGGATTGTCTGCTGAATAGACATTTATATAGCCTTTCACATGATAGAATGTTAGCATTTATGTTGGTAAGTTGGACTCTTTGCCCTCTTATGGTTAAGTGGGTGTCTTACTTGTCTTGTGTGGTGTGGGCTAAAGTATTCAAACTGGGACTAGCTGGGACTAGGTCCTAGGTGAGTATTTCGGCCTTCATCATAGATAGGTCTTTATAGTCTTTGACGAGTATATGTTCACTGCTTAATAGCCTTTGTGTTCCTGACTTGGTGGGTTTATATCCAAGTTGGGGCATGACCTCGTTACTTATTTTGAGAGTAAGTGGTCAGCTTAAGTACTAGCCAACCCTTTGGTGGACTCCTTAGGGTACTCACTTTGTTTTAGAAAAATTGTGGGTCTTGGGTGCGGTGGTGTGTATCCGCATGTCTAGGTCTCCTGATTTTTAGGCTAGGGTTGTGTTGTGTCTTAGCCATGTTTTATTAATATTAACCGCTGAGCCAAGATACCGGTTCGATTACCTTCCCTACCTCGTGGTATAGACTCGAGTTACAGAGTGACTATTGACCGTGCTAAGAACTTATGCCTGTCTTTAATATATTGCCCTTTCTTGTATGGTGATTTTATGAATTGTAATAGGTGAGATGTAAGCCGGTTACAATTGATAAAGTTTGGATTACTATTTGTTATATGTTTCACATGATAGTTTAAATTGGTCAGTTTAGAGTTCACATGTTAGAATACTTGATAAGTAAATGGTTTATCAAATTGTTTACATGTTACACTACATGTTACATTAAATATGACGTTTCGTGGCTGGGAGGACTCGAAGTTACTCCCCACTGAATTGTGGCTTTCGTGTTTGTATAAAATGCGATTGATGCCAGTACTTGATGCTTAGTTGGGGTTCACGGACGAGCTAGTGAGCAAGAGAACCTTGGACCTAGTTTGGTTATTTTTGTAGAAACCTTTTAACTCTTGGTTATGTATATAATTTGAAGGGACATATGTCTCCCTCTTTTACTTTGGTTTGTATCTCTATATTTTCTTGCCTTTAGCATAGATTTGTAAATTAGTTGTTGGTATTTACAGGTTTTGGCACCCTCCTCTTGGAGATGTTTGTGAATGGTTTAGAAAAATTTTAAAAAATTACAGGTTTTATCTAGTTGAACCAATTACAAACATATCCTGTCAGTTTTTCCGTAGATTTTACGTGTTTATTTATAGCTAATTTTAAGGGTGTCACAAACTGACATGCCAATTTAAATGTAACATGCCAAATCTATACAATATAATTAAAAGGCTAATGTGACATGCCAATTTAAATGTGACATGACAAATTAAATGTGACATGACAATATCATAATCCATTTTATACAATATAGTTTAAAAGACTACCTAAAACATTAGATTCCATAGGTCATTTTTACAATTAATTTGTATTTAATATATTTGATTATAGAATATTTGATTAGTGACACATGACGATACAATACTGACGTCTTAACGGATAATTCTTACTAAAAAAACACACATTGAATGATAATTGAGTTAATGACCAATTTAAAAAGTAAAAGCATATTTGGGAGGTGTGTCGATTATAAATAATTTTATTTAATAATTAATAAAAAAATACATGAACACCGAAACTTTTACTATTTCTATAATTATTATTTTGAATGAGACCATTAAACGTAACTAAATTATCCTACAAAATAATATTTAAAAATTTCCAGGATCAACGTAAAAATAGTTTAAGTACTTATAACTTAAAAATTGAGAAAATATTGTTGTCATATAAAAGAACGGTCTCACAAAAAAAATTATATTTATGTAGAATTTAGAATATAATCAACACGAATATTTATTATAATATTTATGTCATAATAATGAAAAAATGATGCTAAAAAGTCATGAACTTTGCTTCATATTTATGCCTATATTAAATTTGATAATAATGAAAAAAAATGTTCAAAAGTCATACTTCCTCCATTCTACAATAATCTACCTATTTGCTTTTGGCTCAACAACCAAGGAGAGTAGATTAGAGGCAACATGTGTGTATAATTAGCAAGTTAATGTTGATGTGTTAAGAGGTGGGGTAAGTCTTAATATTCCCACCAAACATCAAAACTCCCACCATTTTGAGACCATTGCCCGGTTTCTTAGAAAAAAGGGGGGAAACAACATGAAACTTCAAATTTCCCACCAATTAACATCACATCATTACAACTTGCAAATTCTACAAATATTCAGTAATTTACATTCATAAGTAAACTAGGCAAATTTACATCACTTTTACAGCCCCTCTCTCTCCAATAAAAAACCCCAAAATAAAAAATCAAAGTCCAAAATTACAAAAATTACACAAGTTTCAACCACAATACAATGAAGAAACCAAATCTCACTGACGATGAGAGGCATAGAGTTGTCTGTATGTTGTTTGAGAGCTGCAAAAATGGAAAACCAGAGCATGGTAAGATGAATGAAGTAGCCACCATATTCAATGTCACAAGAAAAAGTATATACAGCATTTGGACAGCTGCAAAAAAGCAGCGTATGGAGCACATACCCATCAATGTAAGGAGTAAGATAAAAGGAAAGAAGGGGAAGGAAAGAGTACCTTGTCCAATTGAGACCATTATGGGTCTTGATGTGTCAAAGAGAACCACCTTAAAGAGGCTGGGAAAGGCAATAGGGCATTCACCTTCTACCTGCCATAGATGGGTTAAACAAGGTTTAATTAAGTCTCACACAAACAGCATACACCCAGCATTAAGTCGAGACAATAAGTTTATCAGGCTGCATTTTGTAATGGGGAAATTGGTCTTCGATAGACTCTTAAGGTGTGTCATATTCAAGGACATGAATCATATTATCCACATAGATGAAAAGTGGTTTTACATGACAAATACAAAGTTCAGATATTACATAGGCAGCAATGAAGCACTTCCATATAGAAGTTGTAAGAGCAAGAGATACATAACCAAGATTATGCTCTTGGCTGCTGTTTCAAGGCCCACATACAAGGAAAATGGTGAGGTTTTATTTGATGGGAAGCTTGGCATATGGCCATTTACTTATCAAGAACCAGCAAAGAGGAAAAGTAAGAATAGAAGTGCAGGTACTATAGTCACAAAACCCATTGAATCCATCACAAAGAAAGTTGCCAAGGAAATGTTGATCAATTTAGTGATACCTTCCATTAAAGAAAAATGGCCAGCAAATGCATCAAAAGAAATAAGCATTCAACAAGATAATGCAAAGCCACATATCAATGGGAAAGATAAAGATTTCATATGAGTTGATGTTAAACATGCTATCATCCAAGTCTGGAAATGTAACCTCTTCAGAGCCTCTTAAAATGAAAAAAGTAAAGTGGTAGAGTGGAGTTGAATGGAGGAAGTATATATATGGATACAAATGATGACATGAGGGTGTGTATAAAATTTATCATCTTAGAGTACAATGTTACCATTTGAATACCATTGGTCTGCAATTATGTTCTACTGGCTAACAATTAAATGCTTACTAAAATGGTAACATATTTTTGTTAAACTGGTGTCATAATGAACTGAAATGGTAACGTTTGGATCAATTCTCATTACAAAACGTCTCTTATACATGATGTAAATTCATACGTAATATGAATAATATAATAGCTTTATGTTATCAACCAATCTTAACGCTCAAGCAAATATAACCGTTTATGCAACAATGATTTTCAAGCAAATCTATGTTATGAAAACCTAATTAGATGAGATTGTTCTATGATAATGTTGCATTCATATATTTCCTAAAAAAAAATATTTCACTCATATACATTCACATACATTGTTAAATTTTATCTCCCATTAGACTGAAATGTAAGCATACAAATCCGAGACTTGATATTGACCTCAATGTATCAGAAAATTAAGTCAAAACTAATTAAATGTCAAGAAATTAAGCCCAGATTCGTAAAATTTCTCAATTGATTTCCAAAAGATACAAAAGTTTTTAAAAACCCATTATTATTAAATTGAGAAACAGAACATCAACATCAGTCAACAAAACAATACCAACAACTTCAAAACAAAGCAAACAACACATAGTAATCAAGAATTAAAAAAAAAAAAAAAATAACACCCTCAAAGTAAAAGAATACAAACCTTTAATCATCAAAATCATCACAACTTCATCATTATTTGCAATACTATTATCTAAAACTTCAACACACATGGTGTCATCCTTGTTTTCGCCATCGTAATTTTGATCCACTAAAATCGTGCAACTGATAACATCCTCCGCTATTTTTTTCTGATGTTAGAGTGAGATTTTAGAGGAGATCTGGGATGTAAAACTAGAGATGAATAATGGTGGATGATGGATAATAGAGGTTGGTTTACGAATGATATAGGTGATGGAGACTTAGTGGTGTTTCTTATGGAAATTAGCATGCTTTTGTAAAAGGGAAATGGTTGAGGAATAAAATAATCAACAAAGTAGTTCATAACCTAACTCTACACGTTTCTTTATGTCAGCCATTTGCATCTCATTTGGTATGAAAATCGACCCATTTCCTTCTAAAGTGGTATGATTCGACTCGTATTCAGCCTATGACGGATACTGTCCGTCACAAATTTTTTAAAACCATAACATAATTCATCCTTTATATACTCTTTAAAAGGCACAAACTTGCAAAATTTTGAATTTATAAGAGCATCCCCATCAATAACCACAAATTGATCATTAAATACTTACCAATCTTGCATGTGATTTATTACCTCTACTAGCTTAGAACCCGTGCAAAATTGCACTGGCATACATAGTTCTTATAAATAGACGTTTAAATTTTATAGTTATAAGAAAAATGGTATAATAATATTGTCAATATGCTGGAAGTAGTCACGCCAATTGTATATTCTTTATTCAAAATTGGAGTAATCTCCCATTCTCATCATCATGCCCTTATACTTTATTCATGACCATCTTTTTCCAGTTGCCTAATTATCGTAGTTCATCCTACATTGTATTTTTTTTTTAATATTGTAAAATCAATCACCTTGTCTTAAATTTAATAAAAATAAAAAATAAATATTTGAGTGAGAGAGATATTGTATAAACTTTAATATTAAATAACTCCGGAATACTGTTTCCCCCAACTTTGTCTCAATCATTTATTTGCCTTTCTTATTCTTTGTGAGATGTATTTAACAAAAGGTAAATAAATGATGGGAACGGAGGGAGTATAATTGATTGATTAAAACGGCAGCGAACTAATATGAAGATTAAACTTAAACAATATAGTAAATTACCTTTATGCCATAACCTTGAACTCAATTAAAGAAGCCCTACAATGGTGAGCGACAATGAATTGATATGAATATAGTAGACAATAACGATAGCATGTATTTTCAAAGAGATTGTGTAAATCAGACATAAAATTTCCACAAAAAATCGTAGTGGGCATTTTATCCTAATTTAAAACGACGTGTTGGGGATAACTAACTTAAACAAATAGCAACAAAATGAACAAATTCTGCGCTAAATCCCCTAATCTTCAAACTCTTTCTCTAACACCATTACAGAGCAATGCCTTTTTTGTTGAAGAAGTAGGAGTAGGACGTATGCAAAAGAGAAATAACTAATTGAAGATAACATGTGAGAAGAGGGAGAAGGGGGTAAAAAGATGATTTGGTAAAACACGAGGGAGAGAAAGGTTATTTTTAATCTTTGTTTAAGCGGCCGTTAAACAGTCTATCATTAGGGTTACACTTAAAAGAATTATTAGAGTAGGCGGAAAATTTTTGCTCCAGAAGTCGACACGTGTCATAGATGATGTGTAATGATTTCTCTATTATAATTATATATAGAATATAGATATAGATAGAATAGATATAGATATATAGATGTTGTCTTGTATAAATGATATTATATGATTCTAGTGTAGAGATTGTAGGTGGGAAAATGAAATACTACGGTGAATATGGGGAAGCCACGTGTCATAGTGGTTTCTCTATTATAATTATATATGTAGATATAGATAGAATATAGATAGATTTACAAATGAATTTTCCACACAAAAATCTTGTTATTTTGTACTTTATTAATTTTTCATAGTTCCTGATTACATTTTGATAGAATATACTTATCCTGGAGAATATTGATTATATGATTTGATAAGATTGTATCTTATGTAATCCTTGTATTATAGGATAGTTTATATTATATTGCTAGTTAGTATGTAGATTTGATACCGTTTTGATTACGTCTTGCTGTGTATAAGCCTAGCCTTGTATTGATGTATGATTCATAAATAATATTACCAATATTCCTATCTCTCGTTCTGGTTTATCATGGTATCAGAGCCCATGGCTAAAGACCTGGGTTTCGTGGGCCAAAAGTTTGCAGTCGGACGAGCAAAGTTGCTCAGTTGAATTTGTCCGGTCTGAGTTAATACTGGGCCATGTTTGCAGCTGGACGAGCAACGTTGCTTAGTTGAATTTGTCTAGTCTGTGTGAAAAGTGGGCCTCTTGTAACACCCCGAAAATTTAAAAGTAATATTTTAATCTATTTTAATTTAATATTAATTTATTTGAAATAAAATTTATTTGATAAAATATAATCTTATTTTATTTTGAAAAAATGTAATTATTTTTGATAGTTTAGAAATGTTTAAAAGTGACTTAAACTATCTTTAAACCTTTTCCTTTAATAAAATAGATTTCGGATAAAAGTCGTAAAATTGGGATTTTCCCATTTCTGGATATTGGGCATATGAGTACTTAATCTTTTAGTAAAATCGTGTTTAAGAACTTTAATATTCTCGGAAATCGCGTTCGACGAATATTTCTAATTTCTTTCGAAACGAACCAAAACGTAAACAATTGAAACTCACCCAAACACCCTACCCTAAACCATGCATCCTCCATCCTCCATGGGTCTCCTCTTCATCTTTCATTTCCTCAATTCTCATTCTCTCTCTTCTTTTCATCAAACACCAAATTCATCTCAAAAATCCTCCTTACAATCCCTAAATCCACCATAAATCCTTCATTTCTCCACCAAATCTCATAAAAATTATATATTTGGAATCCTCTCTTCAATCCTCATCTACTAGTAAGCTTTATTTTCATTTCTCCCAATTTTGTTTTAAGGCTCATCTTTTAGGGTTTCGAATTTAAGCTTAATAATTGTGTTTTTGTTGTTCTTATAGGTGAAGAATTTGAAGATGAGTAAGGTGACTCATATATTGTAGAAGATGATGAGTGATTTCGGTTTCTAGGGCTCTTTCTCAAGTTTATTGTTCTCTTTTTCTAGCTTAAGGTAACTATTCCGAGTCACTCGACGAATTAATGTCACATTAGTAGTTGTATTTGTTGTTTGTTGTTGTTTGTTGTCGTTTGTTGTTGTTTGTTGTTGTTTGAGACGATCTTGTTGATAAATGAATGAATGGAGTAAGATGAGTATGCTTATGTTTAATTTATGTTACCCATTTGTAAATTATTGTTTGGAACAAATTTGGATGAGGAATTATGTGTTGTGACAAGTCCGTGTTTTGGGGAACGCGTCGATCTTGGACCGAGATGGTTTCCAATGTTTCCAAAAATATGACAGATTGAACGACATCGAAAAATTAGGTGGTTTAGCCACTTGAATCACTCAATTCGGAGTCGTATGAGTAAATGGCGTCGTTTTATCGATTAAAAATTTATAGAAAAGCTTACCCTTGTGTGAGACGGTTATTTATGCTATTTTATTATGCGAGAATTTTGTGGAATTAGTTATTTTGTAAGTTGGAATGTTTTCTTTATGTTGATAGTGTTCACATGATAGAAATTGGAATATTGCATGAGAATGATATTGTAATGAATGTTGTGATTTGGGCCAAAATGGGCCAAGACTCTGAGCTGAGCCAATTTGACCGAATGAGTTTGGTTAAACTAGGTTTAAACCGGTCAGCCTCGATTTGATCAATGACCCATCGCGGGACTCGGGTCAAGGGTTTGTCTATGAGGTGAGATTGGTTGTTATTGGATGTTTTATGTTATGCCTTGATATTTGTAATTATCATTTCACATGTTGGTTGTTGGATGCTTTGGATGCCTTATGCTTGAGTCTTGTTGCCTCTTTGCCATTTTAGATTGTTCTCATGGATTATGATACTGTTGGTTAGTTGGAATTTGGATTATTATTGATATTGGAGATATTGTTGGATTGTCAGATGAATATGCTCTTGCGTAGCCTTTCATATGATAGGGTGTGTATGATCTTTTGTGTGTGCAAGTTTGGACTCTTTGCCCCTCTTATGGTTAATTGGGCGTCCTACTTGTCTTGTGTGGTGTGGGCTAAAGTATTCAAGCTGGGACTAGGTCCTAGGTGAGTATTTCGGCCTTCATCATAGATAGGCCATTATAGTCTTTGACGAGTGTATATTCACCGCTTAATAGCCTTTGTGTCTTAGCTTGGTGGGTTTATATCCAAGTTAGGGCATGACCTCCTGACGTACTCTTAGAAGTATGTGGTCAGCTTAAGTACTAGCCAACCCTTTGGTGGACTCCTTAGGGGTACTCATGTGTTGTTATCATGGGTCTTGGATGCGGTAGTTTTCCGCATGTCGCTAGGTCTGCGCAGGTTTAGGACTAGGGTGTTTACCTTACCTCGTGGTATAGACTCGAGTTACAGAGTGACTATTGACTGTACTAAGAACTTATGCCTGTCTCTAGATATATTGTCCTTTCTTGTTTGATGATTCTATGAATCATAGAAGGTGAGATGTAAGCCGGCTATGGTTGATAGAGTTTGGATTCCTGGATGTTATGTGATTCACATGATAGTGTAGTATAAGTCGGTCTAGTATTCACATGCTAGGACTATGTGTTGTTATATTGTTGTTCACATGATAAGCACGATTGTCTAGCATCTATATGATAAGGCTATGTGTTATTCATATTCATATTCTTATGTTTACATGTTATATTAATTATGACATTTCGTGGCTGGGAGAACTCGGAGTTACTCCCCCACTGACTGTGGCTTTCGTATTTGTATAAAATGTGATTGACAGGTAGGTGATGCATATATGGGGTACATGGACGAGCTAGCGAGCAAAGTAACCTTGTGACCTAGATTGGCTTTATTTTATTGTGACCCTTAAACACTTTTTATGTCATATACTTTTTAGGGACATATGTCTCCCTTCTTCATATTTGGGTTGTATAACTTTATTTCGCGACTTTAGCGATGTTTTATTTATGAGATTTACTTTAGATCTTGTATGTTTGACACCTTCCCATTTGGATATTTTTATAACAGGTTCAGGTTTCGTTTTCGGTTTTAAAAATTACAGGTTTTTACTCAAATGAACCTATTACAAACATATCCATGCAGTTTTTATCTAGAATTATGTGTTCACTTTTCCGCAATGAATGAGGGTGTCACACCTCTCATGTAAGAGGGAGTGTGAAAGAAACCTAAAGTTCCACATGTGAGAGTTGTCCCACATTGATAAAAGAGGAGAAGAATTATCACTTTATAAGGCAATGAGCTACTCCCTCTATTGCCAATTGGTTTTAGAGTAGAACCCTCTTGGGTCTGCGTTGTGGACTCTTTCTCCTCCATTTGGGTTCGGCCCAGGCCCGTTGTTGAATTTATCATTGTATCAGTTTATTAGTGTCGATCCTAAAAACACAAAAAAAAACACCACCCTTCCCTTCTGTTTTTTTTTCCATTAGCATAATATGACGAATTCAGGCAAGGGAAACAAGCAAGACAACATTGGGAAATATGATTCCATACCCATGTCGTCACCCTTGTATCTACACGTCAATGTTGTTGGTCCTGAAACGAGGCCGGTCAAGGCAGTAGTAAATTCACATCGGACGAAGTGAAAGAACTTCGGAGTTTATAAATGAACAAGGGTGACAATAATAAAAAACTCACAGCTATAAATGCTAAATGTACTAATGAATGGCTTCTTGACAGTGGTGCATTGCACCACATGACTGGAAAACGGGATATCCTCATTAATGTTTGGAGCAGAGAGAAATCGATGGTAGGATTGCTAGATGGTAGACAGGTTTTGGCACGTGAACATGGGAGCATAAATTTGTCAGATAAATTCAGTTTGAACGTATATGTGCCTTCGTTGACTTGTGATTTAATTTCCCTCCAACAATTAATTGAGGAAAACAATTATGTCGTGATTTTTTATTTGGATCATTGTGTTATACAGGACCCCACTACGAGGACGACGATTGGACGGGGTGAGCAAAGGAACAGGGTTTATTTCTTGGCATCCAGTGGACATCATGTTGCCGCAAAAGCTAAGATAACAAAGGACGCAGAATTGTGGCATATGAGACTGGGTCACCCCATCAAATAGTGTGTTATCTCAATTTTCTATTTTGGTTGGAAACAATTTATTTCTGAATAATAACTATGTTTGTGACTCGTGTTATCGTGCTAAACAAACACGGTCAGTTTTCCATCTCAACAATAAAAGGAGTAATATTTTTTTTTTGGTGAAATGTAAGAACTTCCATTAAGCACAAACAAAGCTATTACAAGCTACCTGTTTTACTACATTGACAATTTTACTAGTCAAATAAATAAAATATCTCATAAAAGGAAGACTACCCACCCATACAATATCTTTTTGTTGCATCCCAGAGTACCTCTTTGCCAAAATCCTCATTTTACATTGATTCTGGACTTGAGACACCACCATTTCAGGTTTCATCAAGCAAGACTCCACCTTTACTTTGTTACGTTGCATCCAAATAGCATAGTGTGCAGCCATAAAAGCACTCCCAATGACTCCTTTCTGCAGCTTTGTAAACTGTCTGTTGTACACCCATGAGACTGCATTCCTTGCAGGGACCTACACCCCACATAGATGAGCTACTCCAGACAGAATCTTGCTGCTATACTCACATTTTTGGAAAACATGGTTGTGTCTCATCTGCAGCACCACAGAGCAGGCACAGAGCATCATTGCAGCATCCCAACTTAAACAACTTGTCCTTCATCTGTAAGGCTTCCTTAGTAATAAGCCACTCTATGAACTAGTGTTTAGGCAGGCATCACACATTCCATACATGCTTATGTAACACCCCCATATTCAGAGGAGCCTTAACTAGGCCTTCCTTAGCATATAAGGGCGTTACCATCTCGGTTGCTCGAGGTAAGTAATCATCAAAACTCGATAAAAGAACATTTATAGTTATATTACAAGCGTTACAACCAACTTAACCAAAATAAAGATACAACCCGTGAGCTACACACTATTTTTATCGAAACTCGTGAGAACTCCTCCCGCCAGGACTCCAGCTATCAACAACATCAACACCTGCTAAGACCGACTGCTCATCATAAGGGATCACGACAGACACATAGAAACAACAAGACAACCACACAAGGTCAGTACTGAGATAAGACATGACAATACCAACAACATCTACCAACACAACACAACACAAACAGTCGCGCACACAATCACATCCACTCCAATCAATCTCCGTCACCGACTGTCCACTGGACCAGCCCTGCCAGTGGGGGACCGCAGTCGTACCCACCAAATCCCCGCTCATCATACCGAGCGATAACCCTGTCCCATTAATGTGCACATCCCCTCCCGTGGCGGGTTCCACGGAGGGCGAAATTAGGCGTGAAGCCACTCCCGCAAGTGACTCCACTCGGTAGAGAACGCATCTCGAGAACCGAGACAAACAATCACAGACAGCTGCAATACAACACAACCAACAAACTGTATATACCGACCGACCACCATATATATGCTGCCACACAAACACAACCACAATGACACAACAACCGACATACTAGACCATCTACAGAAACTGAGTAGGCGAACCCACCTTTAAGCAACTGCAACCTTTCCATTCCAGTCATACGAAATATCCAGCAATCAAGCAATACCTATATATACAACACAATCATCTATCACTACCAAGCAAACCCTAATTGAAAAGACAAGGATACGGATGATGATGACGACATACCTACAAGGAGAAACCCAGCAAGAGACCGCTACCCGACTCAAGTTACGCTCTCCTAAGGCACAAGAACCTTCAAAGGCTCCCATGGAGGTTATATGGTGAAGGGAAGGGAAGGAGGCGACCTAAGGGTCTGAAGAAATGAGGCGGAAATGATTTGCGGATTTAACAAAACGCGATTATAAACCCTCGCTGAAAACCCGTTACTCGATCGAGTGTCCCACATACTCGATCGAGTGTCCCATACTCGATCGAGTATCCAAGCTACTCGATCGTGTAGCCTCTACTCTATCGAGTACCACCCCTAACTCACCATATAGGATAACTTGGCACGCACTTCTAAGGACTATTGCCGCTCCCAAGGTCAGTCAACGCTGGTAAAAAGGGTCTCTAAAAGGGCGGGTATTACAGTCTTCCCCCCTTAAAAAGAACTTCGTCCCGAAGTTCAGCTCACCTATCTCAACGCACAGGACACGGGAACACAACGACATCACTACTCTTTCGACACAGGCCACTACTCCCCGGAAATACCATCCCCCATGTCATCATCATCAGCTGTCTAACACTCTATATAGGTCGACTCTTACAAGTTACTACTTGAAATACCACCCTCATTACACAAACCGGCACAACTAACGATTACCCAACACACTACAAGGTTACACTTTCACTAGCAACAACCAACAACGCGAAACATGTCACTTTATCACCACTAATGTACTCAACAATATAATTCTATTCCAACACACGGCCTCATGACTATCTTTCTATGGCCGCCTTTTAAGTATACTATTCAACTTTACTTCAACATACAAATTACTTCCACTAACAAGTGTAAACAATTATACTTCCATACAAGAGATGTGACTAAAGTCGTAGAAAACGTTATAAACAAACAACAACATAATTTCAAAATCGGCCTTTTTATTTTGCGACATTACTCTTCCCCTCTAAAAAGGAATTTCGTCCCCGAAGTTCACCACCAAATTACTACATATGTTACTTATTACTTGCATTGTGACGTAAATCTAAACCATATTATTCATTATTGACATTACTCATTAGCTAGACGACCATTAAACCATACATCATATGCAAGCATATACGAATAACTAGCCAACGTCAATAGTGCATGTTAATATCATATGTACAAGTATATGACAAGACGCAACTCCGGTGACTAATTAGTAAATATGACGGGTGTAAGATAAAGCAACAAGAAACAATTACTACTTCACTGTTGGTTACAAATACGCTTCAAAGATCCAAGCACGACTTCCAACATATGAAACGAACGGTTCAAACACGTTACTAATCATTAATAACCATGTTAAACACCAAACATGTAATTATATAACCATTAAACAATTTTAATTTTACGAAAGTTCCTGTAACAGTGCTACTCGATCGAGTGTCTTGGCTACTCGATCGAGTAGCCCTGAGATCAGAATGCCTTATTTCTGCCACACCTGTAGCTACTCGACCGAGCATGGGGTACTCTGTCGAGTACCTACAGGTCAAAATCTTGGGAAAACTGTCATATAACCTATATATATATATATATATATATATATATATATATATATATATATATATATATATATATATATATATATATATATATATATATATATATAGGTCGGGTCCCATACGAACTATTGTTCGGTGCGAAACTATACGAACTTAGGTATGTAAAGTAGTTAGATTATCAAATTACCAAATCCCCAAAGTCCCCGTTTAATCTCGTCTTCTCTTAAATTATAAAATTATCAAATACCTTAAACTCATCCGACCTTTCATCCCCGCTAGACCTACCACCAACTACCACCTTCGTCGACTAATAAACCACCGTGGGAAACACCGGAGACCTCATAAACGCCCCCGTGGTAACCATTCCACAACCGTCGCTTCACATTACACCCGGAAGAAGTTGCATCGCAACAACTTTTGCCAGAACGACGGCGGAGCAACATTGAGAACGGTGATTCTCACCCAATCCGCCACCTTCCCGACTCCACCTCATCGTCGCCGCGGTATATGGCTTGGGCAGCTGATTCTCAGAGAAAATAGAGCGATTTTGGCTCTAATGTGGGCTCGAGGGTGGTTGTTTCTTGGACGGTGAGCTGAAATTGGTGAGAAAGGACATGGTGATAGACTGATGATGGGAATGACGAGATCGGAACACAGAGAAGGTGATTGAATTGTGCCGCTGTGGGTGGGTGCCGGTGCAGTGGAGCTGAAATCTGAGAATCGATCGACGGTGAATCGTGGATGGTCAGCGCGGTCTTTGAAATTAATGTGCATTTTTAAATGTAGTGCTGCAACAGTTATAGGGATATGTTGATTTCGGCCGCTTCGATGGATTCAACAACTTTGTTACTAGTTCCGAATAAGTTAATTAAACTGACTATGAATTACTGAATTAGTATAAATTGACTTGTATGTCAATTTTTTACATTGTAGTTTTCATTTTGAACAAATCAGAAAAGTGGGTTTGCTAGAGCAGTAGAGCTATGATAGTGTTGCTAGATACATTGCTCATATTAGCTTCCTTTGATGCTTATTCTCATTCCTCTTTAATTGTTGGAGTGTTTGAATGCTAGGTTGCCTAGATCCGAGTGTGGGAATGTGACTATCGTATACCCATTTGGCACCAATAAAAATTGTGCTATGGGAGACGATTATATCATTAACTACCATGGGAATGTAATGATTATAAATTGTGAACACCGTAAAAATCTAACAAACTTGAGCTCGAATAATTATTCAGTTCACTCTAATCATATGTTTAGAGCGTATCCTTTTATTCATTGAAAAGGTATTTTAATAGAAAAAAAAACAAATAATTACAAACTTGAAATCATTGATACTAACTGGGTAATAGGGTGTAATCGAGGGATAATAAAAAAAGGACATAGTCTATTACCATTTTAAGGTATGTATCTAATAACTTAAAGAAGTGTATCTAACTAAGTGAAAGTGTGTATCTACTAATTTAAATAAGTGTATCTGGCTAGTTAAACGTATGTATGTAGTAGCTTAAAGGAGTGTATCTATTTAGTTAAAGGTATGTATCTAGCAACTTAAAGAAGTGTAACTAGCTAACTCGAGGTATGTATCTAGCAATTTAAATAAGCGTATCTATCAAGTTAGAGGTATGTATCTAGCAATTTAAACGAGTGTATATAGCTAACTCGACTATTGTTAAGTAGGACGAGAAAGAATTTATAGTTGTGTATCTAGCAAGGTAGAGATATGTACTTTGTATTTAGCAAGGTGAAGGGTGTATCTAGTTTGCTAGAGATGTGTATCTAGCAAGCTATAGATATGTATTTAGCAAGGCGAAGGGTGTATCTAGTTTGCTAGAGATGTGTATCTAGTAAGGCAAAAGAGTGTATCTAGCTTGTCAGAGATGTGTATCTAACAAAGTAAATGCGTGTATCTAGTAAGGCAAAAGAGTGTTTCTAACTTACTTGATATGTGTATCTAGCAAGATAAATGAGTGTATCTAGCTTCTTAGAGATATGTATATAGTATATAGTTTGCAAGGTTGAGGTGCATTGAGCACAACTCATGAAATTCAAAACTTTTTAGTCTTGGTAGAAACTTATATAAAAATCAATTCTTAGAAGAAGCGTATTTGTTCTTTTGTACTAGCTAATTTCAATCTTACGGGTTATCATTTGCACAAGCAAATTGAAATCAAGATGCCATATAAAACTTGTATTGTAGTAACTAGTACAACAGCATTAACATAGTCTGAATTCTGTTATATTGTGATATGTTTCATATCTATCATTTTTAACACAAGTCAATCATATATATCCACCATATCATATGTATCCACCACCCAACTTAGACTCTCACACCTCAACACCACCAGACCACCGCCACCACCAAGCACTGTATTAACCGCCACAATACCGTTATCAGCGCCAACGACTTGACTCGATCCCATACATTTCTTTAACAACATGTTTTTACTCCAGAATACAACTTATTTACCATGGAATGACAGTAGCTGACTCTGGAAATCAACCGGTGACATCTCTGACCACCCCCGTGATGGCGGCGAGTATCTGGCCACTGTCGTCACCCCTAATTCGCATCTCCATGACCACATTTACTCACCTTAAATCGACCATAACTAACCCAGATCTGACGTGTGCGATTCGTTACTTCATCGTCTTCCTTCCTCTACCGTTAATCAACCACCAGCACCGAACGCACCAATCACCCTAGTTCGCATCCAGATTCACAGTCGGCCTCGCCAATCTCAACACCGTTCGACGACCATCCCACCTAGATTGGTTAGTTTCGGAAATGTAATCAAATCATAAACCTATGAAAACACAAAGAAGGATTTCAAAGAATTAAATGCACAAGTGACATTGTTGGACAATTCCGAGTCAAATTACGTATATTTTAGGCAAAAATGGCTCTGCTTATGGTGGTGGTGGTACGGCCACAAGGTGCGGCGTCGCGGCTGGTCGGAGATTGAAAGTTGTTACTGCTGCCGACGTGTGGTTGGTCGGATTAAGCCCTGTGAATGAGTGGCCGGAGATCGGAGGTGTCGACGACAGTTGGTTTAATTTGGGGTGAAGTGACTTTATGTGAGAATGAGAAAGTGAAAAGGTAAGGAACAGAAGTGAGAGAAAAGTGGTATGATGCTGAGTTCAACACGCGTGATTATTGTATGGTTTAGCTTTTTTAGTATGTTCGTAAGTTCGCACCGAACTTTAAGTTCGCACGAGATCCTATATATATATATCTATATCTATATATATATATATATATATATATATATATATATATATATATATATATATATATATATATATATATATATATATATATATATATATAATCGTCACATAACATGAGTCGGGATGACTTCCCGACTCCCAAAATCCTGCAATAAAGTCAAACTAGTAAATCCCGCCTTATGCCATCCATACAAATCCCAAAATAAAAGTTCTAACAAACAACGACTACCATAATCTAACGCCATCAACCAAACACAAAGATAAAGAATAGGAGTATCACTCCTTCTGCTGCTGCTGCTGCTGCTGCTCCTCCTCCATCACCTCATCTCCACCACCATCGCCTCCTGATGTGCCCGTTCCCGATGACCCAATACCCGCATCAACCCCCGCTCCAGCTCCAGGACTCACATACCATGGGGTCAAGCCACCAAAAGCAAAGGACTGGGGTGTCCCCCAAGCTGACTGATCCACCCCGTAAGAGTGGAAAACCCCACTATAGTCCCCGAATCCACTCCACCACACTGGATGTGGTCCCTCGGTCCCTATCTCCTGAGTGTACGCCATCTCATGCATATTCCGGAGTGTCAAAGTAGATGACATTCTCTCTGCCAAGTAGCTCGAACGCGTCTCCGGGGTGTCGAGGTAGGGGTAGCACGGAAAAGGGTGCTGCTGGTGTGGTGCTGCCGGCCGTGGTCTAGTCTCAGCGGTCCTCTCCCTCACTCGACGGGGTCCTCTCCCCAACCTGAGCCTCTCCTCCACTACTGCCGCATTCTCCCCCTTCTTCGGCTCGGGCATCACCTGGAGGATCGTTTCATCAATGAGGTACGTCCGCAACTGTCGAGGTCCATCATCATCCTCCTCCTCCTCATCGGAGTCCACAGCTACAACCACCGGGTCTAACGGCTCTGTCGGTGGGAGGTGCTCAGGAGCCGGAATCTTCATCCAGCTCATACCCCACACCCTCCAAGCTAGGGCGCCATCGGCTAAAGTTCTCAACCATTTCGAGTCGAGGTAGTAGTCTCGGTCCATAGTAGGCACCCGTGTAGCCAGAGGAACATACTCGGAAGAAGCCTCAAAGGAGGTTAGCTTTTCAGCTAGCCGAGTGGCGATAGCACCACAACTCAAGTACCGGGAAGTGGAAGTAGCCATCAAAGCAAGGCTAGCGCAGACCATGGCAGAAGCATTAAAGACCACCCTCTCGGTCCGCTCCGGGTTGAGGTAAGACATCAGAAGCAACACCTCATGATTGTTCAGTTTACTAATATCCGGTCTATCATAAAGGAGGTTTGAAAGAGAACGAAGAAAGATCCTCAAGGTAACATGCTGAACATCATTAATCAACATGTTGCTTGAGGTGGGAGCTAGCTTTCCGGTAAGACAATGCATTAGGCGGCAGACACCGCACTCAGAAGGGATCTCACCGATGGAATCCTTGGGAGGCTTGGCCAACCCAAGGTGAGACGCGAAAAGGTCCATGGTCAACAGGAAACTTGTGTTTATCAAACGAAACTCAACAGTTTGTGCAGCTAGCTCGTATTTAAACGAGCTCATAAACTCCAAGGTAAGAAAAGGGTAAGTATGCTTCCTCAGCCGATACAACCCCGTAAACCCCAAAGTCTCAAATATGTGACGGACATCCATCTCAATTCCCAAGTCAGTCAGAAGTGTGGTATCCACATAACGGGTAGGCCTCATTTTGCATTTCTGCAACGCCACAAAACGCTCCCTTTGTTTAAAGTCCACAAACACAACTGAAGGGTACTCGATCATGGTACTACGGGTCCACTACCTTCCCCGTGCTCGGGCTGCATGGAGCCCTCCCCTCTTGCTCGACGGGTCCCTACGTTCAGTCTCGGTATTTGTTTCAAGCATATGGTGTAAACAAACTTGCATAGACATGTAAAGCACATAATTCATACAATCGAACTTTGAACATTCAGCTAGGTACACACTTTTACCAACAATTTCCAAATTTGATACATAAATTCAGTTTATAGCAACTCAGACAATCCCTATAGTTGTGAAAAATTTAGCATGATAAACACAATCTACTCAGCCAATTCGAATATTATGGCAAGACTCAATATGCTATTTCATGTAATTACTTGACATCATGTGAGATATTCATACATGCTCATAGAAAGGTAATTTTAATCATATCATCATCAACCTTCATCATTAGAAACAAACAACTCAATTAGACTTGTCAGACGGTCTCTACAGCAGTAACGATTTTGACATATTCATCATCAATTAACATCACCATTATCATATTGAAGTTTAACCCTTACTTAAACAATCATATCCAACACTAAGTTTCAAATATAGAAAACGGATTTCAATTTGGAGCACTTTTAAGACGGAGTTTTAAGGCAACTTTTAAGGTGAAAATCACCAAAATTCATCCTTCAACATGATATATACAATATATAGTGTTCAATTTCATCATCTAATATGTAGAAAACAACCCAAAATCAGTTTTGATTTTTGCAAACCCTAGAAAATTCGTCCCCAATTTTGCGATTTCTAGTCTATTTTTGGAGTAATTAATCATTAATAATCATGAAAGGGAAGCATATAAATCACATTACAACAATTAAAAGCAATAATTCGCCCATATGAATCGAAATTTCAGTTAATCCTACCATTCTAACAAGTTCAAAGTGATAAATCATGTAAATAGGGAAGAAATTCATACCTTGATTAAATAGGAAAGTAAAAGAATGCAATTAAATAAGGAGAAACAACCCAAATCAGTCACCACACTACAAGATTATGAGAGCTTTTGAGGGATATAAGAGCTTAGGGTTCGAAATAAAGAAGAAAGAATGAGGAGAATAAGAAGAAATAAGGGTTTTAAGAAACCCGTAAGAGGCTCTGTACTGTAGCCTACTCGATCGAGTGCCTAGGGTACTCGATCGAGTGCCCTCTACTCGATCGAGCTCGATCGAGTAGGTGCTATTTCGTCGAGTATCTGCAGAAAATTTCCACATCCCAACGTCATATCTTCCTAACTAGATCGAGTGAGGTCTACTCGGTCTAGTAAGCACTCGCACTCGGTCAAGTAAGGTTGAGTACTCGGTCAGAAATACGAAATAAATTGAAGATTCCTGCAAAAACAACATTGCGTGTCGATTCCAAACCATGTTCGGAATTCGTCACTAGTCATCATACTCACTCATGTATTACCATTACTACTCAAGCATATCATACGTCTCATCAGATAAGATTCATGTCATATTACGCTACAACAATTTACCCAACTCGGTTTACCTGCTTCCGAGTCATTCACTTACATAATTACGTCACCATATCATACTTAGACTCATCTTACCGCATTGTTAGCAAACTCGTGCTCACATCAATATTAGGCATCTAATTAACGATAAATATCTTTATGTCATCCAAGTATATTCCACACAAACAAATTAAAGCTTACCAAGTTCCAATTTCAACATAACAAAATTATTCTACACAAATTAATCATTACACAGCGGAAAGTTTCAATCACCAAGCATTGTATATACGCATCACTAATTACCAATTCTCGTACTATATCTCAACACTTCCTTAACTATCATCATTATAGCTACGGTAGAAATTATAAACTCATATAGGTTCGCTATTATTAACAACTTAAAGTAAACACCAACACGTCCACCTTTCATATTACAGCATACACTTCAGCACTTTCACGCATTCCTATTAAATGAAACCTACATCACACAAGCTCACTAATTCTATCTGATACCCGTCGTTGTGAGTACCAAAGATAAAATTTATAATTCCTATTAAGACTAACCTAGGCTAGTGGTAACAGGGTCGAACCACAAGGAGGCAGATGTAAATTCTAGTTGATTTATATTCAGTCTAAGGTAACAATTGTGGGGGTTGAGTTGAGATGGTCTATAGCTAAGAACAAATAAAGATAATAAACTAAAAAGACGGTTTAACAGATAAAGAAAGGGGTACTAGGATGATCGGTTCATTATAGCTTCGGCGGCAAAGAAACTAAGTCGGTCTCGAGTCAACACGGGTGAGGCGGAAATAAAGAGGTCCTCTCGGTCCACTCTTAACAAATAGCATCTTTCGATCTCGCTATAGGTCCCTAATATCACTAATACTAACTTTCGTTTTGAAAAGTGACTAATGGTCTAAACTATACCTATCTTTCGATCTTAGCACAGTTTAGTCGATTCAATTGATGGTCTAACAACTTTCCCTATCTTTCGATCTATTGGGTCAGTCATAAAAGGGGTATCTAACTGGTCGCATGCATTCGATTCGTTAAATACAACAATTAAAATCAATTAAAACGAAATAGGCTCACGAGGTCAGCCGATCGACCGGGTAAGGTGGTCGATCGACCAACACGCGGGTTCAGGCCGTGTCTAATCTAATGCCGCCTATGCTACAATTCGCCTACATCCTAGCACAAATTATTTAGCTACTCATGCTAAGGGTGAAAACAATAACATTGACGATGAAACTAGCTACTGAATTCATGCTTAAAACGGTAAAGGAAGCAATTAACATAAACAATGAAATTGGTTGCGGGAAACTACTTAGCAATTCTAAACTATTGATAAAATAAAGATGAACTAAAATTAGGGCAGAAGAATACCGATTTGCAGAGGAAAGATTAGTTATTAAGAACCGAAAATCCAATGCTCAACAATCCCAAACCCCAACTATCAAGAACCGTATGCGGAAACTTAATGAAAATTACTGAATAAAACTTAGGTCAAAACTTGGATGAAAAACTGAATGAAAAACTTGATATTCTCAGTTACGTTATATAGAAAGTAACGTAGCAATTATTCCAAAACCTAAACTTAACGGGCTTCAAGTTCCTCGGTCTTGTAATTCACGTCTGGAACAGCATTGTGGTCGATCGACTGATCATGGTGGTCGATCGACCGTCCTCGATGTACGGTGAGCTTCGAACCCGAACATTGGTCGATCGATCGAGGGTGATAGTCGATCGACTACTGAGCCGCTACTTGACTTCTTAAAACTCGTGGACTTGTCTTTTGGGCCCCGAATTGCGCACTGCTCGTTCCTCGGGTGAATACTTCACGTCAAATGCAATGTAGGATACTTGGGGACGGATTTAGCTCGATTTCACTGGATTCTTCACATCTCCTCGCAATAATGTACAAAATACGGAAGTAGACGGAAATAGGGAGAAATGCAAAGATAAACTACAAGAATGAGCTCCGAAATGCGTGTAAAATGGGATGTAAAACATCATATAAAAGACACGCATCAAACTTCCCCAAACCGAACCCTTGCTTGTCCCCAAGCAAGAACTAGACTCGATCTAATAACCTAATGGAACGAGTTCAATCTCAGAGCGAATTGCAAACTGTTAAGCCTAAACCAATTTAATGCACAACCAACAATCAATTAGTAATGTGAATCATGCAAACGAGTTATGTAGCCGTTAGAATTATGCTGAACTGCCAACTGTATAGACTTATCAAATTGGACTCTCACGGGTCGCTCAGATCACTCAATAAGTACGGGTGAATATATGTAAGATAGAAAGAATTAATTTTGTAGTGACTCTCACTTAACTACGACCTATGGAGACGTGCCAGTAATAAAATATGAAAATGATCTCTATGACCGTACATATGCATTCCAACCAAACAGATGACCAATGACACATGCCGAGGTATATATGGGATATGTGAGGTATGGGTAAGAAGAGGCAAAAAATTTTATGGAAAAGTGGAGGGACAGGTGATCAAGCTAGTACCAAAATGGAACCATATGGCAACATCCAACTTCTTGCTCATATTCAATCGAAACGGTGCTATAGCAAGCACAAATCTCACAATCTCCAAAATACTAAATCAATAAACTCCCCATAAAATATAAATGGATCATGGGAGCAAAAATCGCCAAAAGATAAGGATTAAATTATGCGAATTGACTTCTTTTCTCGGATCTTCAGTCGATCGACCCAATTGGGCAGTCGATCGACTGCCTTGAACAGTACAGAATTCTTTTTTTTTTCTTTTCTTTTTTCGAATCATTTTTCTCTTCTTTTTTTTCTTCTTTTGTTTCTTTTTTTTTTTCATTTTCATTTTCCAATCATCATCTCAACAGGGCATATGCCACCAAAAACGAGTAACAATCCCAAAAACTAAACTACTAGCTTGACAAAGGACAGGCTAAATGTAGGATGTGGTAAATGGGACAAAAAGGGATATTTTTGGTAGTGTGGAGTTTATGGGAAAAATGAATAAAGGAAAACCTCTACCACATGTGTCAACAAACCACAAACCGAATGCATACTGGTATTAAGTAGATCAAGTTCATATTTATGCAAATTAAGGAAACATGTCTCATAAGGAGTACTACTCACATTCCTAAATAAACCGGTCATGAATGTCACCAGTTATAGGCTCTAATTCTCAGAATGTATGATGTAGGTTGCCAATTTTCTAAGTCAGGTCTCAAGC
The DNA here is from genome assembly GCF_048544455.1 of Silene latifolia. NCBI lineage: Eukaryota > Viridiplantae > Streptophyta > Magnoliopsida > Caryophyllales > Caryophyllaceae > Silene > Silene latifolia. Next base: position 39,473,849 of record NC_133530.1, read on the forward strand.
TCAGCAAGTAATTCAACGAAAACTCGTAGATATGCATATACGATTCTACTAATAACATGTTAATCTAGCAAGGCTCAGGCAAAATAGGTGCAAATGCAAAATCATCATAGAAATACTACCGTTCCGACTCGACCTATATGCTAGAATAGACGTGCATTTTATGGGAATTTTTTGAAATTTTTTCAAAACTTTTTTTTTGGAATTTTGTATATATAAGAGAAATGAAATAAAACAATGCAAAACAAAATTAAACGTGAATGCAAACAAATGATATGCGACGCAAAACCCTTCCCCAAACCAAATCGCACAATGTCCCCATTGTGCAAAATCATATAATCAAGAAAAGAGAAATGGGAATTTGCGGGAAATAAATAAATATGACATGAAGTAAAGAAATCAGGAACTCACAAGACTTTAAGCGCAAAGGAAACCTCCCCAAACCAGCGTGAGCTAGGAGGTTTCAGTAGCTAGCAGTGCTACCATAAGTGCCTGAAAAGACAGAAAATACCACGCATAAGACTGAGAAAATAATTTTGAAGCGGTAAAATTGTGCATATTTGAGAAAATAAAAGAAATAAGGAAAGAGACGGAAAGTAAAGTGGAGTAGAAAACTCCCTTAAGTCCGCATATCGACCAAACACAGCAGGGGAGAGGTCGTGAACAAGTACAGCAGCATCAGCGGTCGATCGACCACTTAACCCAGTCGATCGACTAGGTATACATGAACAGTGTCGCCTGGAACCTGCAGATCAGTCGATCGACTACTGGAACCGGTCAATCGACTGGAAGCACTGCTGCAATCTCATATTTCTTCGTAATTGCTCAATGATTTGAGCTAACAAGCTCTAAATACCTGCAAGTACACAATAATACGCGCCCAAAATTGCGCAAAACCCAGAATAAAGTCTAAAGTACTTAAGAATCCTAAACAAGGGAAATAAAATGCGAAGTTTTCGCGCACACAAAAAGCAATAAAAATTGTTTTAACAAAAGCAAATAAAATGAAGTTTATAACGAGCTCGATCAACTAATAGTTGATCAAGAAGGACCACGGTATGGCCCACTTCGTCGGCTTCTGGCTACTAGAGGTAGCCTCAATGGTGTTCATCTTATCGGTTGCACCCTTCTCAGCTTCAACAGTCGGAGAGCTCAACGGATCAACTTCGTCATCTCCCCAATCAAGGACTTCCTTGGAATCGTTAGAATACAAATCAGCCTATCTCACCTTGGCTGGCTCATCTTACACTTCCTCATCAATCCCATAGCTTAGGCACCCAAGGCCTCCTCTTTGAATGATAGGCTTTGTTGCAGCTAGAGTGACCTGCAACTCATCCTTCCCCAAACCGGCTCCTGCAATGTCTAAAACAACAGATTCTTCCTCCTTTCTGCTCCCAATCTGGGGCGGAGGGGTTAGCATAGGAGTAGTAATAGAGACAGGTAATTCAGGAAGCACAAAGTACGATTTCTTTTCAGAAACCGTATTACAAGTAACAGGCCACATGGGATCCTTCTTTTTAGCAGGTTGGGCAAAAATGATAGAATGTTTCCCAACTTTGAAGGTCAAAGTTCCAGAGCCTACGTCAATAACTGCACCAGCAGTGTGCAGAAATGGCCTACCTAGGATGATCGGTATATGGGCATCCTCAGGCATGTCAAGGACAACAAAGTCAACAGGGAAGAAAAACATCCCTATTTGGACGGCTATGTCCTCTAGGACTCCTATAGGCTTGACCGCAGATCGGTCGGCCATCTGAACTGTCATGTCTGTGATAGCAAACCGGGTCAACTTGAGCTTCCTAGCTAAACTCAAGGGCATGACGCTTATGCTAGCCCCTAAATCACACAATGCCTTCTCAATAGAGAAGGTACCTATTTTGCAAGGAACAGAAAAGCTACCCGGATCCTTTAACTTATGGGGCGCAGTGTGAGACAGATAGGAGCAAGACTCCTTAGTAAGTGCGACAGTGTGCACTGTTTCAAGTGACCGCTTTTTGGACAAAAGTTGTTTCATAAATTTAGTATAAGCGGGCACTTGGTTTACTAGCTCAAGGAAGGGGACTTGTACATTCAAACTATGGATAACTTTTTCAAATTTGCTGAAAGATACCTGTTCCTTGGTCGGCACTAGCCTCTCTGGGTAAGGGGCTGTAAGAAGGACCTTAGCCCTCTCCTCCAATTCACGAGCGCTGGCATCCTTGGACTTAGGCTGAAAGTCCGTCACCTTCTCTTTGTTGAAACTAGACCCCTCTTCAGACCGTCTCAAATGTGAGCCATTAACCGTCATTGGGTCGAACTTGGACCGGGATCGACCCATCAAAGCACTCGGGTCTTGTCCTAAAGTCTTGGATCGTGGTACCCCCGAAACAAGTGGTCTCGATTATTTGGCATTAAAGGACGAAATTCCTCAAGATCGCAACGATCTCGGTCGATCGACCATTGTCCTCGGTCGATCGACGAGATGTATAGTTCCGAAGCTCTCAGTAACCCGTGCTTGATCGATCGACTAGGTATATCGATCGATCGACCGATATACCTGTAGAGTATTTCTTTGATTTGTTCGTTGAAGCTTTCTCTTGACTTGTTTCCCGCTCATCTTTTTCAACAGCGTCCTCGACCATGGCAGGACCATCAAGGGTGGACCCGCTCCTCAAGGTGATGGCATTTAAGGTCTCCTTTTGGTCGGTTTGGGTCGTGCAAGTGTCCGGAGCTCGAGTGTTGCTTTTGCTAGCCAATTGAGCTATTTGGCTCTCTAGTAGCTTCATCCCGGCTTCTCGGCTTGGGACTCCTTTAGCAACAGGTTCTTAAGCTCGGAAAATTCAGAATTCTGCGATTGTTACTGCTGCGGTACATAAGGAGGTTTCTGATATTGTTGTTGCTTTTGATGAGGGGGCACATAGGGTTGCTGCTGCGGCGGAGATTGAGTTGGGTTCAGGACATTTTGGCTCCTCCAACTCAAGTTCGGATGGGTATTCGGCTCATAGTAGGTGTTGGTCTGCCTATTGTGTTGAAAGGCAGCACAAGATTCAAAGGGGCTAGGGCAGTTTTTCGAGACATGGCCCTCACCTCCACACCTTTCACAGACGAAGGGACCGTCTGACATAGCATTGACTTGGTACATCCCACCTTTAGAGGCTCCTCCTAGTTCATACTTGTCAAATCTCGCGGTGAGAGCCTCAAGTGCAGCAACAGAGGAAGATTCAGCAGCTCTCCCTCGGTTCCCTCTAAATTCCCATACTCGGCCTTGTGGGTAGCTAGATCGTCAATGATCTTCCACCCCTTGGTTGCTCCCAAATTCTCAAAGAATCGTCCATTGGGCGCAGATCCAAAATGGCCCTCTGATCGCTGTACAACCCATTGTAGAAATGATTGCACAAGCTCCACTTTTCGAACTCATGGTGCGGTATGGTTCGCACCAACTTCTTAAATCGGACCCATGCTTCGTGGAAATTCTCATCTGGCCCTTGTTTAAAGCCCGTGATTTGAGCTCTAATAGCAATCGTCCTTGAAGCAGAAAAGTACTTCTTGTAGAATGCCAATGCCAATGAATTCCAATCGGTGATCCCCTGAACGGTTCGGTCCAAATCTCTATACCATTCCCTTGCGGCATCATGAAGAGAGAAGATGAACATGGTCTCCTTGATCCGGTCTTGGTCACGCTACAAGGTGGTGGGGGTATGGAAAATGCATGAGTCAATAAAGGTCTCCATATGCTTAGTCGCATCTTCATTTGCGGCTCTCCCGAATCGGTTCTTCTCAACCATGCTAATGTATGAAGGCTTTGGTTCGAACTTCCTAGCATCTCCTGGTAATTCGAACCCCTTATATAAATTTTCACCTGTCGGCTCAGAATGACTAGCTATACTCGCTTCCTCGACCATGACCGGAATTTCGAGAAGTAATCGCCTCTTACCAAGAAGTGGAAACGGGTGAAGATCATGGGTCTTCGTCGAACGATTGTTCTCGTAATAGCTTGACAGTACTCGGCTCTTCCTCTGCTTGTAGTACTCTTTGTGTTCGTCTCAACTCGCGCAAGGATTTCTCTATCTCGGGGTCAAATGGCACTAGTTCACCACCCTGTGACCTGCGCATAAGAGGAAACTACAAAAAGAATATAAGAAGAGTTTAAGGAACAGAAGTCCCTTAAACTAAGAAAGACTAAAAATAAAAACAACTAAAATTAGGACTATTGCCTCCCCGGCAACGGCGCCAAAATTTGATACCCGTCGTTGTGAGTACCAAAGATAAAATTTATAATTCCTATTAAGACTAACCTAGGCTAGTGGTAACAGGGTCGAACCACAAGGAGGCAGATGTAAATTCTAGTTGATTTATATTCAGTCTAAGGTAACAATTGTGGGGGTTGAGTTGAGATGGTCTATAGCTAAGAACAAATAAAGATAATAAACTAAAAAGACGGTTTAACAGATAAAGAAAGGGGTACTAGGATGATCGGTTCATTATAGCTTCGGCGGCAGCAAACTAAGTCGATGCCCGAGTCAACACAGTGAGGCGGAAATAAAGAGGTCCTCTCGGTCCACTCTTAACAAATAGCATCTTTCGATCTCGCTATAGGTCCCTAATATCACTAATACTAACTTTCGTTAAAAAAGTGACTAATGGTCTAAACTATACCTATCTTTCGATCTTAGCACAGTTTAGTCGATTCAATTGATGGTCTAACAACTTTCCCTATCTTTCGATCTATTGGGTCAGTCATAAAAGGGGTATCTAACTGGTCGCATGCATTCGATTCGTTAAATACAACAATTAAAATCAATTAAAACGAAATAGGCTCACGAGGTTAGTCGATCGACCTGGTAAGGTGGTCGATCGACCAACACGCGGGTTCAGGCCGTGTCTAATATAATGCCGCCTATGCTACAATTCGCCTACATCCTAGCACAAATTATTTAGCTACTCATGCTAAGGGTGAAAACAATAACATTGACGATGAAACTAGCTACTGAATTCATGCTTAAAACGGTAAAGGAAGCAATTAACATAAACAATGAAATTGGTTGCGGGAAACTACTTAGCAATTCTAAACTATTGATAAAATAAAGATGAACTAAATTAGGGCAGAAGAATACCGATTTGCAGAGGAAAGATTAGTTATTAAGAACCGAAAATCCAATGCTCAACAATCCCAAACCCCAACTATCAAGAACCGTATGCGGAAACTTAATGAAAATTACTGAATAAAACTTAGGTCAAAACTTGGATGAAAAACTGAATGAAAAACTTGATATTCTCAGTTACGTTATATAGAAAGTAACGTAGCAATTATTCCAAAACCTAAACTTAACGGGCTTCAAGTTCCTCGGTCTTTTAATTCACGTCTGGAACAGCATTGTGGTCGATCGACTAATCATGGTGGTCGATCGACTGGTCCTCAGTGTACAGTAGCTTCTGGAACCCGAACATTGGTCGATCGACTGAGGGTGATAGTCGATCGACTACTTGAGCTGCTACTTGACTTCTTAAAACTCGTGGACTTGTCTTTTGGGCCCTGAATTGCGCACCAAGCTCGTTCCTCGGGTGAATACTTCACGTCAAATGCAATGTAGGATACTTGGGGACGGATTTAGCTCGATTTCCGCTGGATTCTTCACATCTCTGCAATAATGTACAAAATACGGAAGTAGACGGAAATAGGGAGAAATGCAGCATAAACTACAAGAATGAGCTCTGAAATGCGTGTAAAATGGGATGTAAAACATCATATAAAAGACACGCATCACTATCCAACTCTACCTTATACGATTCAAGTGCGACCATCATGCTCATACCAACTTCAATAAAACTCATCCACAGGTAGTTCCAACGAAATTAACGTACACATTAGTCATACACACGGACTCCACATTCCCATACCCAGTGACTGGCTTAAGTACCATGGGGCCAAGATTTTGAAATGAGGGCGCCTACTCACCCAAAATCTAGCATCAGCTGGGGCTCCCATTATACATACACCAGGTTCATTTTATTAGACTCACTACGTTCATTATTTTTATTGGTTACAGGTTCCAAAATCGTCGCTCTGATACCACATTGTAACACCCCCATATTCAGAGGAGCCTTAACTAGGCCTTCCTTGGCATATAAGGGCGTTACCATCTCGGTCGCCCGAGGTAAGTAATCATCAAAAGTCGATAAAAGAACATTTATAGTTATATTACAAGCGTTACAACCAATTTAACCAAAATAAAGATACAACCCGTGAGCTACACACTATTTATATCGAAACTCGTGAGAACTCCTCCCGCCAGGACTCCAGCTATCAACAACATCAACACCTGCTAAGACCGACTGCTCACCATAAGGGATCACGGCAGACACATAGAAACAACAAGACAACCACACAAGGCCAGTACTGAGATAAGACGTGACAATACCAACAACATCTACCAACACAACATTTACCAACCCAAACAGTCACGCACACAATCACACCCACTCCAATCAATCTCCGTCACCGATCGTCCACTGGACTACCACCCGCTGGGGGACCGCACCGTACCCACCAAATCCCCGCTCATCATACCGAGCGATAACCCTGTCCCATTAATGTGCACATCCCCTCCCGTGGCTGTGACACCCTCATTCATTGCGGAAAAGTAAACACATAATTCTAGATAAAAATTGCATGGATATGTTTGTAATAGGTTCATTTGGGTAAAAACCTGTAATTTTTAAAACCGAAAACGAAACCTGAACCTGTTATAAAAATATCCAAATGGGAAGGTGTCAAACATGCATAGTCTAAAATAAATCTCATAAATAAAACATCGCTAAAGTCGCGAAACAAAGTTATACAACTCAAATATGAAAAAGGGAGACATATGTCCCTAAAAAGTAGCCAACATAGAAACTTACGTCTGGTGCTGTCCACTGATGGAATGAACCCACACGGAAACATGAGTAGCCAACATAGTACTTGGCCAGTAGTGTTGGCTATTTATAACTTACCTCCATATGTGTGCATGAAAAGAAAGTATTTGATGTTGTCGTTGTTAATTTACGGCCCTAAACAACCTGGAAATGATATAGATGTATATTTGGAACCTCTTCTAGATGATTTGCGATTGTTGTGGGATAGTGGGATAGAAGTATTTGATGCATATAAGAACGAAACTTTCAATTTGAGAGCGATGTTATTGTGTACAATAACTGACTATCCGGCTTATGGCGACCTTTCTGGGCACACACTTCATGGGAAATAGGCTTGTCCATTGTGTGGGGAGGATATCGAGTCTGAATACTTGAAGTCTTCTCGTAAGTATGTGTATATGGGAAATAGGAGGTTCTTGTATCATGAGCATTGTTATCGCAAGATGCAGAAAGCATTCAATGGAAGACAAGAACTTCGTCAACCTCCTAGAATTTTGAGTGGGCATGAAGTTTATCAGAAAGTAAAGCATATTGAGATAGATTATGGGAAGAAGAGCGGCTCTAAATTGTCTACTCGTGGGTATAAGAAAAGATCCATATTTTTTGATAAACTTCCATATTGGCCGACTGGAGGTCGCATTGCCTCGATTTCATGCACATTGAGAAAAATGTCCGTGATAATATTATCAATACCCTTCAATGTTCCTGGTAAAACAAAGGATAACGCCGCAGTTAGGGAAGATATGAAAATGATGGGTATTAGGCTAGAGTTGGCACCACAGAAGAGAAGTAATCGTACATTTTTACCGCCAGAAGCTTTTACCCTTTCACGGAGTGAGAGAAAAGAGTTCTGTGCATGCTTGAATGGAATTAAAGTGCCACATGGTTATTCGTCGAACATCAAAAGCCTAGTGTCGATGCAAGACCTAAAACTCACCGGGTTAAAGTCACATGATTGTCACACTTTGATGCAACAATTACTACCTGTGGCTATTCGTTCCATTTTACCCGAAAAGGTAAGATATGCTATAACTAGATTCTGCTCTTCTTCCACCATATGCGAAAAGTCATCGATCCCGATGACGCGGATTCATTGCAGCACCTCGTTGTAACCTCTCTTTGTCAGTTGGAAATGTATTTTCCACCCTCTTTCTTCACTATCATGATTCATCTGACCATTCACTTGGTTAGGGAGATTTTGTACCTTGGGCCCGTGTACTTGAGATACCAGTATCCTTTCGAAAGATTGATGAAAGTCTACAAGGACTATACATCTAATCGGTATCGTCCGGAAGGTTGTATTGTTGAACGCGCTATTTTAGACGAAGCTCTTTCATATTGTTACGCTCATCTCTCCCCTGAGGAGTTGATTGGCGTTCCTAAGAATCGTCATAGTGACTGGATGACCGGAAAAGGTATTAGGGGTCGGGTTGAAAAAATTGTGACATGTGAAATGTTGCATTTAGCACACATGTATGTGCTAAACAACGAAGATGAGGCGCAACCTTATATTCAACAACACAAAGATGAACTCAAATACGATCACCAAAACAAGACCGAGAAGTGGATTGCGAACGAGCATACGAAGACGTTTCCTGAGTGGTTTAGGAATATTGTCTTACGATTAATCGATCAAACTGGTGATGACATCTCTCCTAGGTTACTACGTCTTGGTTTAGGTCCAAATGCCGTGGTCACCTTTTACAAATGCTTTTGCTATTAATGGATATACTTTTTACACCCGCGAGCAAGATGAGTTGAGCACAATGCAAAATAGTGGTGTGAGTTCTGAATTTGAGGCAATGCACTTTGCTACTTCAAAAGATAAAAAGCCTATTTGGGGAAAATGCCTTTATTATGGTGTTATTCAAGAAATATTGGTACTAGATTACATTGATTTCACAATGCCTTTGTTTCGATGTAATCAAGGGTTGATAACAACATCCATTGTGTCCGAAAGGATAAGATGGGATTTACGTTGGTCAATCTGGGTAAGGTTGGCAATAATAAGGATGATCCTTTCATAATCGCATACCAAGCTAAACAAGTGTTCTATATCACCGATCCTATGGATAAGAAGTGGTCTTTTGTACTGTCTATAAGGAGTAGAAGGAGTAGTCCATCCGATAATGGTGATGATGATCAGGATGTCGTTTTTGAGGGAATGGATCACTCTACCACTGTATCTTATTTCGACGATGTTGACACTGATCATGAGGACACTGAAAGCATCTATATGCGTGATGACCATGGTGAAGGTATTTGGGTTAACGAAGAAACTATGACATCCAAGAAACGTCCCCGATCCTGAGATAGTTCATCAGGACACAGTGATATGGACGACCAACATTTTGAGTCATTTTCAGACCAATAATTTGATGGTTTAATTTATTGGTAAATCAATAATGGTCATTATATTGTTAAATAAAAATTCCCAAATTTGCATGGCATGGTAAATCCTGTAGCTTAGATATGCAGTATGCATGCATGCTGGTGTTGTCTTATTTTCTTGATCTTATTATTAGATGTGGATGCTGGTGTTGAAATTGCTGAATAATGTTGCAGTATATGGTGCTTCTGCTGTTACAGTATGTATTGTTACAGGTTTGGACTGTAATGGAATTACAGTAATTTTTTTTTTTAAAAAAAGGTTCAACAATAACAACGGTTATATTTAAATTACCCGTTGTTAATACTTTCAACAACGGGTGTAGTACCTCTACCCGTTGTCAATGATTTTTTTGACATAGTTCATTTTGGCGCAAATTTGGTGAAAATATATTACAACGGGTATATTTTAACCGTTGTAATTAACTTTTGACAACGGTTGACTTTTATTGACCCGTTGTTATTAACATATAACAACGGTTCTTCTTTGAGCACCCGTTGTCAATAGTTTGTCTTAATAAAAAACTAATTTAGAAACCCAAACAAAGATGCCATACACAAACACACACAACATTATTAGTTCAACCGTTGGTATCCCGAGTTAATTCTTCTCTCTTCCTCGCTTTCTACATTCTCGTTGCCGTAGTCGCCCAATTTCCGACGCCCAGATTCCGTTGCCTTCCCTTATCATCCTGCTCGTTCTCTTTATCATCATTATCATCAGGTATGTTCACTTTAATTTTGTGTTTCGTCATTAGGGTTTTAAGACGATCATCTTGTTTCTTTTTCATGCATCTGTTTGTTTTTCGTCTTCTTTGTTATCTTTATCATCCCGCATCATCTACTTCACTCCTCTTATTAGGGTTTAGGATTTTAGAAGCTCAATCTGTTGTTTTAAATTTTCATTCCTATTAGGGTTTAGGGTTTTAGATAATACTCTGCATGTACGTTGTTAAGTTGTTCATTTCCTATATCATTCATATTTGGGTTTTAGGATTATCATGGATGAAAAACGTAAAAGAAGTCAAAAGAATAATAAGGCTGGTGATAATAAGCCTGGTGAGAGGAGTGCTACGAAGTGCCAGAAAGTCCTTGCAGCTATAGCCGCTAAACAACCGTGCAAAATAACATGGAGTGAGATGGGTTTCCCTATTGGTCCAAATGCGGGTCTTTTCTCCAGTTGGATTGGTACTTGCACAAGACAGTTTGTGCCTATCCATTTAGATGATTTTAGAAATTTGAATCCAAAATTGGCGGAGTTATACTTGGCTCATGTAAAGGAAGGCTTTATTATACCCGATGAAAGCCATGATCCGTATTTAATGCATAAGGCGGGATGTCCACAAAGGCAAAGGAGGTGTGACGTTGCTAGGGATTGGTTGTATGTGGACAAGGCAACGGAGGAGATGCGTAAGTGCCCACCGGAAAACAAGTGTCCCACCATCAAGCAGAACAATGGGATCTTTTCAAAAGATGAGAACTACGAGAAGTTTCAGTTAAATATCCTCGCCTTTTAACGATTTACCTATCATTTTTTTAATTAATGAGTCCTTTATATAATCTTTTTATTATCTCATCTACTTGCGCTTTTATATAATTATTTGAAGGCCGTTAGCAGAAGAAATCGTGCTAACATTTCATGCAAGAAGGGAAATGGTATGGTTCTCGAGGCGGTTACAGAAAGATAGAAGAGAACCTCGTAAGTAGCATGCATTATTCCCCTGTGAGACTTTATTTTTTTAATCACACTTGGACTTGCATTGATACACATTTACGTGTATAAATGTTACCATGTTAATGTGTAGGTGGCAAAGGAAGTGAAAGAGGTGGATCGGCATGTAACTTATAAAGAAGGGCACACGCCTAAAGGATCCTTGCGCGTGACAAATATGATGAGGAAGTGTTGGCCAACATAGTAAGCATTATTTTATTAAGGCGAGTTCATTACTAACTTTATTATTTTAGTCACAAATATAATTTGAAGTTTATTTAATATATTATAGGACAACGTATTGAAAGAGGTAGAAGAAGGGAAATTCACTCCCAGTGGTCGTAATGACGTTCTTGCTAGAGCGATCGGCCGACCCGAACATCCAGGTCGTTTGAGGGGCGTCCCGTTACAGGTTGGAGTAACGAAATATTATGGGACAACTGCCCCGATAAAGAAGAAAAGGAAGACTAAGTCTGAGAAGGCTGACATGGTAACATTTATTCTATTATTTTTAAGTTCAATTCACATGTTATTGTTGGGATAAAAATTGCTGACACATTACATTCTTGGCAAGCAGCTTCAGTTAATGGCATCCGTACTACTAAACCTGAATGCTGGAGGCAAGCTTTCCCAAGAAGAAGTGAAGATGATGGAGGATGTCATTTCTAAAGGGGGTAATAATAAGGTACAACAGATTGGTCAAGAGGCCGCTACTACCTTGGCAATACATGAGAAGGAAGTATCGGTCAACGAGATTCAAAGATCGTGTACCTAATAATGCTTCAAGTTGTAACAACTAAAGCCGATCAGGTACCTAATACTTCCTTATTTTTCTTTTCTTTTTGGGTAAGATCGGGGTGTGTTCCTGCCACTCTAATGCTATAACTTCTGACATGGTGCCATTGGTTAATTTTATTAGGTAAATAATGGGTCCGAAAAGGAGATGCAACTAGAGAAGACTACCGATGGAAAACAAGATACATCCCCTTCAAGCCGCCTTCTTTTCAAGAAGGTATGCATGAAGTGTTTAATTAGTTAAATTTATATGAATGCTGAAGTTTGTGCAAAAATCGGCCGAGACAGAAAAGCGTTTTTGCAAAATCTTTTGAATGTTTGAAGCGTTTTGCAAAGATATAATAATGTATGTGTATATTCTTCGAGCCGTAAACAAGAGGCCGCTTATTCTTGCGACTCTAAAACCGAAAAGCCACATGTGCGTGTTGGCCGGGTCTCATAGAAATGCACACCAAATCTGCAGCAGCGAAATCGTAGTTCATGGCGAAAAACTTTTGCCGAATCATACCAAAGTAGAGATAACTACAGTCTTACCAGGCCATGAAAACTTGCAAATCGCATGTCCCGATTCGTGACGACATTACCATTCTGGGAGATGCGCTTGGAAGTTTCATCCAATGGCCTGAAACTCACATCTACTTGGCTCGGACGTCTCCGCCTCAGAAGCGGAAAGCAGTTGGGGTTAGAAGAAATACCTTTATAAATATATGTTAAATTTTTAATTGTTGAATGTTTTTATATGTTATTTTTTTTTGTAGGGAACAAAAAAGCCGGCTTTGGCGGATAAGCCTAAGTCCACAGACATGTCAACGACCTCGTCGAGACAACAACTTGTTGAGGTATTTAATTAACTTCTCCATTTTTTTAAAAACCTCGCTCCCTTTATTTATTTTGTCTGTATTTATAAAAAGCAAGGTAATTTTGTGTAGGGGACAAAAAGACCGATAAGCCTAAGTCCCTACCTTACTCTACTACTACCTCATCATTGAAAGTTAGGAGTTTAAACGACACACAATATAAAGGGAAGGATTACATGGGATATGTAAGAACGGTGACGATGAGGAAACTGCATGAGGAGGCTGGCCATCGCATAGTCACCGAGCAATTGATAGTTATTCCGCTCGAGGAGGATATTTTAGGGGTTGAGCGCCAAGCACTTCTATCATGGGATATGCTAGCCGTATGGGCTGGCCTAGACCAGATTGATATCCAACACGTATTTGTTTGGATGAAGTAAGTTTCTTAATAAATAATTTCATATTCTAATATTCTGACTACTAGATAGTGTTTTAAATACCGGAATTAATACCGTAATAATGTAGGATATTGAAATTGAGAGTGATCCCCGAGAAGAATATTCCATCTGATCAATACGGATTCCTGTGCCCCTTTATTTTATCTTTATTTATTATGATTTCTCGTTCCAAGAACGGGTAGATTATATTGCTCAAAGAATTGGCGACAACCAAGAAGTTGATTTTTGGCGCTTATAATGAAAAAGGGTAATAAACAAATTAATATTACGTTTCCCCCTACAATTGCATTTTCATAACTAATATATGTACTTGTTAATAATGATGATGTCTCTTGATGATGTAGGACTCATTGGGTGCTAGCAGCCATCATGCCGACAAGGAATAAAGTTTTACTGTTGGACTCTTTACATCATCAACCAAGCGAGACTTTTAAGCGCTTGATTAATATGTAAGTTTACAATATCGATTTATTTATAATAACATTTTCAATTTTTATTTATAGAAAAAAGCTCATTTTTGCCCCTAAAAATGAGTTTCGCCTCCTTTTTTATTTTTTAAAAAAAGGGCCTTTGAGAAGAAAAGAGCAAACGAGTAGGATCAACCCACGAAAGATTCTCGATGTTGGCCTGATTTTATTACGATAACCGGGGTACGTGCTCAAATACAATAACATTAAGTGCAAAATCTGTGTTTAATACTAATACAATACCTAAAGTTCAAGATTCTGATGTGAGCCTTCTCTCGTATGTTTGTTTTTATGTAATAATAGGCCCCTCGCCAGTTAGATAGCATACAATGTGGATACTACGCTTGTCGGTTCATGTTGGAGATTATTAGGCGAAGATATATCATTATTCCAGAAAAGGTTAGTAATTTAATAATGTGTTTATTACTTTTTTTAAATTAGAGCTAATGTTGTCTTGCTTGCTGCTATATATACCATGATGTTGCTAATGTTGTCTTGCTTGTCGCTATATATACCATAATGTCTTCTCTTTGTTTTTTCAACAAGATGCAATCAACCCGTCACAACAGATTGAGCAATACTCAAGTATAGATATAGACGAGGTAAGAGACATGTGGGGCAACTACGTCTTAGAATATAGAAATGCATGATACTCAGAGTTTAGATCAACTTATTAGTAAATTTTTTGTTGAAGTTAGGGAATGATTAGTTCATGTAAATTCAACTCCTTGTAAGTATATATATATATATATATATATATATATATATATATATATATATATATATATATATATATATATATATATATATATATATATATATATATATATATATATATATATATATATATATATGATCTTTCTTTTGTGGTTGAATTGAATCTATTGAGTTCGATGAACCCAAATTTGATTTATCTTTGTGTCTTTGGTATATGGTGTCAGCTTATATATGCAGATTTTTGAATGGCATGAAACAAATTTAATTTTTCAAAACATTAGGAGTTCGTAATAAAAACGGTTACTAAAAAAAAAACCGTTGTGAAGACCTTTCACAACGGTTAATAAAAAAAACACCGTTGTGAATGACTTTCACAAATACCCGCGCATAATATTCAACAACAGGTTTTAAACGAAGAACCGTTGTTAAAAGTCTTCACATTTTGAAGGTAAAGTTACAACAACGGTTTGCTTCAACTAAGAACCGTTGTTACTAAACATTTCAACAACGGGTATGTAGCATAAACCCGTTGTCAAAAGACTTCACAATTTTGGAGGGAAAGTTACAACAACGGTTATACATACGACAACCGTTGTTATATTATTCCCTCCAAATTTTTGAAACACTTTCCACAACGGAGAACACCCAACAACAACGGCTTTTAACCGTGGTGAATACTTTAGACAACGGTTTCATTAAATAACCAAACCGTTGTAAATACCTTCTACAACGGCCGCTTTAACAACGTCCGCCTTTTGTTTTTACAACGGTTTTTACTCGTTGTTATAGGCTGTATCTGTAGTAGTGAATATCATTCTCATGCTATTTCCAATTTCTATCATGTGAACACTATCAACATAAAGAAAACATTCCAACTTACAAAATAACTAATTCCACAAAATTCTCGCATAATAAAATAGCATAAATAACCGTCTCACACAAGGGTAAACTTTTCTATAAATTTTTATCGATGAAACGACGCCATTTACTCATACGGACTCCGAATTGAGTGATTCAAGTGGCTAAACCACCTAATTTTTCGATGCCGTTCAATCTGTCATATTTTTGGAAACATTGGAAAACGTCTCGATCCGGTACTGACGCATTCCAGCCAACACGCGAGCTTGTCACAACACATAATTCCTCGTCCAAATTTGTTCCAAACAATAATATACAAATGGGTAAAATAAATTAAACATAAGCATACTCTCTTACTCCATTCATTCATTTATCAACAAGATCGTCTCAAACAACAACAAACAACAACAACAACAACAAACAACAACAAATACAACTACTAATGTGACATTAATTCGTCGAGTAACTCGGAATAGTTACCTTAAGCTAGCAAAGAGACAAGTAATAACTTGAGAAAGCTTCTAAAACCCAAAATTATGCATCATCTTCTACAATATACGAGTCTCCTAACTCATCTTCATATTCTTCACCTATAAGAACAACAAAAACACAATTATTAAGCTTAAATTCGAAAACCCTAAAAGATGAGCCTTAAACAAAAATTGGGGCAAATGAAAATAAAGCTTACTAGTAGATGAGGATTGAAGAGAGGATTCCGAATATATAATTTTTATGCGATTTGGTGGAGAAATGAAGAAGTTATGGTGGATTTAGAGATTGTAAGGAGGATTTTTGAGATGAATTTGGTGTTTGGTGAAAGGAAGAGAGAGAATGAGAATTGAGGAAATGAAAGATGAAGATGAGACCCATGGAGGATGGAGGGTGCATGGTTTGGGGTAGGGTGTTTGGGTGTGATAGGTCCAAATTATATACATTTTTACCCCAATATTTAGCTCCATTTTATATTTATTATGCACTAACTTTAGTGTTAATGAGCTAATATTTGCTTTCTAGTTCCATTTGTATGTTTTGTCGTGTTTTGTAGGTAGATAAGCTTTTAGGAGCTTAATTCTACAACATTTGCATGTACTACAAGCATGAGCTAAGTAGATAAGCTAAAGAAGAGAATGGACCAACATGGAAGATGTGCATCGAGTAACAATGCCAAAATGATGGACCAAAATATAGATGTGCAACAAATACAAATGCAAAATAAAGCCCACATTACAAGTCCACAAAATTCTACATAAGATGCTCAACTTGAGATGCTCTAAAGATTCTCATGGGATGTAAATTGAGTGATTAACCAAAGGCTTAAAGCTGGGATTAATGACTCACATGAGATTCTCTAGGCAATTACTCAAGCAATTAAGAGAAAATATTTGGGGTTGACTCCTTGTATTTACCCTAAGTTTCACCCCTCATTTCCTATATAAAGGATGTAGACTTCAACACTACACACCACCATTCACATATATTTTTATTCCAAAATTCTCTCTAAATATTAGTAGTTTAGTTTAGTTTAGTTTAGCTTGTATTATTTTGTTGCAATATTTCTATTATCAAGTTCAAGATTTATTCCAAGTTATTTCCATTTGCAATTGTTCTTCTATTTTCATTCAAGGCAATTTTATCTTTATTTTAATTATGTTATTTATCATTTCATTTAGCATTAATTTAGTTTATATTTTCACAATGTTAGAATAACTTACCTTTGTCTAGGGAATAAAGGAAGCCATGCATGATTAAGTAATTTGTAAATGTCAAAATAAGGATAAGTTAATATTGTATAATTGTTTCTATCACTTGTTTGCACCATAATGTTTAATCTATGTTTAAATGCCTTATTCATTGATTAAGTTTGTTCATTCATTCTAAAAGTCGAGAGGCACGGAATTGAATTAGACTAAGCATGTGTAGTAGGACGACCTAGTCATGGACGAGAGTTTCTCTAGGACCCGGTCTATGGTTGACACTAATGCCGTAAGGTGGGTATCTTTAAGCCTAAGTAATTGACAAGATTATTAGTACCAAGTTTATCATGTTCATATGTTTACCTTTGCATGAGTGACCCGACCTCCCTAGACATTTTATTTATTATTGTTTTATCTCTTCAACCCAAACCAATTCAAACGTAATCGACCAAGGTAAAATTCAATCCATAACAATTAATTAATAACTCCCGTCTCCTTTGGGTTCGACCCCTAAGTACTACATTAATTTGTTGCCTAGGGTATAAATATTATCTTTGCATAGGTGTGCGATAGCCTATCAAATTTTGGCGCCGTTGCCGGGGAGACGGTTTTGTTTGCTAATTAGTTGTTGAATTTTATCTTTTTTATTTTGTCTCGAGGAACACTTGTTCCTTGAGATTCATCTCACCGTTTTCTTGTAGTTTTAGTGCCTATTTTTGTAGGTGATAAAGCTATTGGCCTTACCTAATGAGTTACAAATTCACCCCACAACTCAAAGATGAGCCTTTTCCTGACTATCTTGACCGATTCTACTACTTTTGCGATAGTCTCATCTCCCTTGGACATGTCCTTGATGGGGATTACTTGGGTCATTTTGTGCTTGGCGGCATGGATTCCGAGACCCGTGGATTGGCTCTAAAATTGAGTAATGGGAGTCTCTACTACATGATTGGGCCGGAACTTTGGAATTTCTTAGATTTCATGGCTTCCGAATGTCGGGAATTAGCACGCCAATTCCATTATTGGCGCATTGAAGAAGAGCTTAAAGTGTTACAGACTCGTTTGGGAAGAAATTCTCAAGAGAAGTCGAGACGACGTGAGTCTATCTTCTCTCATTTTGCTTTTCTACCTCCCCATTGTGAGTCTTTTGCTACTAACGATTTTGACCTATTGAATGATGATGATGATGGTCCAATTTTATCTTTTAAAATATCTAGTGTCATTCAAATAGAAAATGTAGAGACTCATGTTGATGACATTAACTCCATAGTAGATGAGTCACCTTCTATAAATGAATTTGTTGAGATTCTTTGTAATTCTAATGAGGTTTCTGCCGAGTCTTTTGACCCCATTGACAATTTATTTGTAGCAGATATTGTTAATCCATTTGAGGAGGATAGAGGTCTAAGCACTTTCGACTTAGAAATTAAGTGGGATGAACCCCCTATTTTTGATGACCCTCTCTTCTTTTATTCTTTATACCACCCATTTGAGACTATATATGATTATAATTTATGCTCTAACGATTTATTTTTATGTCTTAAGCATGATGCTCCATCTCTTAATGACGAGTGGAGTGATACGGTGGTAATATTTGAAATCTCGGATGCGCATTTTGATAAAATTTATTCTACTTTATCTTTGATCTTTCAAGCTAATATCTTATCAATAGCGTATATATGCTTTTGTATTGCCCATGCACAGGTATATGATTTACTTTTAAGGGCATTGACGTGCTTTTTAGAGGATGATGGAGGATCCATTAGAAAAAAAACTAGTTTGTTTTTGTTTTATTTCAATTTTTACACAATTTCACGTTTTATTAGAATTAGGAATAAAATATTAGACTTGACGATGTTTGTTTTGTAACACCCGCGAATTTCCCATTTTTGACTTTAAAATTTATTAAACCGTATAATCACTTTATTATATATTTTTAAATTATCCAATTTAATTAATTTTATGTCAAACACGATTTTTATGAACGTATTATATAAAAGCTCATTTTTATAAAAATACGTATTATTAAATTATATTGTTGAGGCATAATTTATATAAGAATTTATATACATATTTTTGGTCTGACAAAGAATAAAGACCGTAATGATAATAATTTCCGTCATAAGTTCCGTCTAACTTTAGACCGTCACATTTCAAGATAATCTTGAGTAAACTCGGACCAACCAAAAATCGACACACACACCCCTATCCACCCCACACTCTACATTTAAATATATTATTATTATTATTATTATTATTATTATTATTATTATTATTATTATTATTATTATTATTATTATTATTATTATTATTATTATTATTATTATTATTATTATTATTATTATTATTATTATTATTATTATTATTATTATTATTATTATTATTATTATTATTATTATTATTATTATTATTATTATTATTATTATTATTATTATTATTATGTTTTTGTCGTTGTTGTTCCACCGCCCACCCCCACACTTTCTTCCTCTTTCTTTCTTTTTTGACACAAGCAAGAAGAATAACAACAATATACGAGCTCGTACAACTCCATTTTTACGCACCTTCAACCATAGATCCCTCCTCCATTTCTCAACCAAACTCCATTATTTTTGTACCATTAGCCTCCCCTCCTCATTCTCCTTCTTTACATGTAAGAAAGACACCATCTTGCCCTCTGTTTCTCGTCGGTCGTCTTACATTGGGCTCGAGTTTCCTACCTTTTTCCTTTGTTCCTGCGTTTGGATGTTAGTTGGGACAACTCAGAGTAGCTGTGGACCGGGAGCATGCTTTTTTTAAAGTGCAATGAGGTAACGGTTATAGGTTACTCGACAAAAATGTCGAAATTTCCGTCTTACATGTCGTTTTCATGCTCTGGTTTGATAAAGTTTAATTCTTTACATTTTTCTCACTTGTATGGTAATTACCGTCTCAAATTGGTGTTTGGAATGGACTGTTTTGAGACTCTTTGTGCGAGTCGCTCGTGGACTGTGTGGGGGTTGATTTACTCGGGGTTGTTAATGGATTGTTCACGTTGTTTTGGAATGTTTTACACGGGGCTTTGGGGGCTGATTGCAGGGCATTTGGTCAGCCATGGTAGAGTGCTTGTGAGGGCAAAATGCAAGCAGGGTGTGGACTGTTTTTGAGCTCCGTATTCTTTTGAGTTCTATCTCGCTGAGTTACAGTATATGACTCACTTAGCCGGGGGGATGTCTATTTTGGGACGGGTATAGTAGGCATTCGAGACTGTTTTTGTGCTCGCCTCGTTCCATGATAAGTTCGTCCTGGGTATACTTTGAAATCTCGTGTCAAGTGCTCGACATGCTGTGCTCAGCACAGTTGTCGTGACCCTTTTTTAGGCCGTTGGCGCCGCGTAATAGTGTTTCGGACCGCGGGCGCGTCGTGGGTGGCTAAGGTGGTGTGTGTAAGTGGTTGATTTGGGTCGTATTGTCGATGAGAATTTCCGACTTTTTCTTGTCTCAACTGTTGTCTTAGTATAGGTTCTATTTCTTTTATGGTGTTTTTGTTTTGATTTTGAATTTTGATCAGTTTGCTTCGATGTTTGTTGTTTTCGAATACCTACAATTTACTCTGCTTCTCGTCCCCTATTCATTTAAAGATTCGATGGTTTGAGTATTTGCTGATTAACCAAGTTTTAGTTTCAGTGTCTATATGCTCTTTCTAATTGATGAAGTGAATATTTAAGTGGTATATCAGTAATGTCGAATGTTGTAATGTTTATTTAATTGGACTGGTTTATATATTATGTTATTGGGCCATATTTTGTTGTGTTTTGGTAATTGGACTTGCACATACTTTCGTCATTGGGCCAATCCTATTGGATGGTATAGAATTGTAAGTGACCCATTTGTTGTTGATTACATTTTAACCCGTATTTTTCATGACGTAAAATACTCATTATCACTTATTATATTTTACTTCACTGGCATGTATATTTATGAAATGAAACATTTATTAAAATAAAACAAGTATGAAATAATTATTATAAATAGTACTGGTAAGAGTCCTATTCTTGATAATGTCTTGCATTGTCCGGTTGTGAGAACCTTGGTCCTATCGGACACTAGGGGTGAGCCATAGGCCCTCTAGTTGCGATATGATCGTCGGGACCGATGTTCCCATCCGTACTTATGGTGAGATGCAAGCCATAAGTATGAGTGCGACATTAATAATCCCGTCTCATGTACTTGTTTGTTGTACTTGTTTATTCTATTTAACCGGCATGTATAATTATGAAATGAAATGTTTATTTATATGTTACAAGCATGAAAAGGTTATTATAAATAATTACTTGTAAGAGTCGTATTCTTGTAGAAATGCCATATTACCATCGTATATGCTTGACATACATTTTTGCCCTGCTTGTGCTGTTCTGGCAAGCACAGGTTTGACCTACTTGTCTTTGTTCCGCAAGTACGGTTTTGGTCTACTTGTCTTTGTTACGCAAGTACGGCTTTTGGCCACTTGTCTTTGATCGCAAGTGAGTCTTATCTTAGTCTTTCCGCCACTTCCGTGCTGTTCTGGCGATTGGGGTACTCGGTCTCCTTAGTAGTCGAGTCTTGGGTGCGTGCTGTGCTGGCACACGTCGAATCGGGATGTACACCCGAGAATCTGCAGATTTAGACTAGGACCGTATCATTATCGTAGTCCTACCCGGGGAAATTATAGTCTAAGAGTAATAAATGTCTTGCATTATTTGGATGGTTACTTTGGTCATGTCTCCTTGAAATACGTGCTCGTGGCTAAGTGGTCGTGTCTGTTTCCTTGTCTTTCTTTTCCATTTATTTATTGTTGCTTATGCCTCACTTGTTTACTCCATCATTTCTTTTATTCTTGTTGGTTTAAACATGTATGATCCCATGTTTGGTTATAATCCGATTCACCCATGTCTTATCTAATATGATTGTTTGTTTATGTTCTTTGTTATGTTCATTTCGACATATTGTGGCTGGGAGAACCTTGAGTTACTCCCCACTGACTGTGGCTTTCATGTTTACATGAATGACAGGTTTGTGAAGATGCATTTGTGGGGTTTAGACGTGTGAGCTAGCGAGCACCTTGGACTAGTAGTTGGTTTATTAGGATTGCTTAGACTCACCTTTTATTGTATTGCCATTCGAGGGATATATTTTCTCTCACCTTGACTATCACGTTTGTATAATTGAATTTTATTTCCGCTTTCTTTACTGGTGTTTTATGTTTTAATGAACCCGCGCCTTAAATTTTAAAAGTTTTGAAAATTTCCTAATTTCCGCTTGAATTTATAACTTATATTTTCCGCTTTATCGCGGGAGTTCACAGTTGGTATCAGAGCCTATGTTGCTCCCGACGCACACACGTGTACCCCAAATTTAAACTTGAATTTGACCTTGAATAATGAATGAGAGATGGGTAGACTTAAGGACCTAAGGTGGTAGTCTGTAGTGTGTTTGCTCTTTGTTAGGTTCTAACATGTTTGTTGATTGTCATTTAATAATTGTTGTGTTCTTGGATCAATGACCGTGAGCCTCTCTACGTGAAGATCAAGATTTGGTGCCTATTGCTGAGGATTGAAGATTTTTCAACCTTTGAAAAATGCTTCTGCTTCCTCGAATATGTTTCTCATTCTTTGTGTACCTTGCCCTGTTCTTTACTTCTTAATGCTTATTCCTTCTTCTAAATCCTCTTTCCTTTTCCTTGTAAGTCACTCTTGTATTCCCTAACTCGTTCTTTGTTCCTTGCTAATCCTCCCTTAACGCCTTTTTATAGTACTCTTTCTTTTGAGGAATGTTGACCTTGGTTGGAAGTTTTGACTTTTGAGGAGATTGTTGTGTTTGACCCTTAAACCTGGTTTTGAGAGGATTTGATGCTGGAAAGGCTTAGGTAGTGTGATGAGACATACTTGATGGTTCTTATACCTAGATCCTTGATAAAGTGAGCATATTTGATTGGTGGATTTTGTGTGTCAAGTGTGAGTTGCATTGGTTACTAAGGTCATAGAACTTGGCTTCGTTGTTTATGTTTGAGATACTAGTGCTTAGTACTTGACCTAAGGTGGATGAAATTGAATGGTGGATTTGAGGGTATAGATTTGACTAAGTAAGTCGAGTGTTTGATTGGCTTCCATAATCACTTTGGACATGAGAGTTTGATAATGTGTATAACCATATGAGGAAAACTAATGGTGGGATTATTAGTTGGTTTAAGTGAGTGATATTGATTACTACTTGAGGTATGGTATGAGAGTGAGAGTAAACTACATTGTTGGGTAGTCTTAATACTTGTTTTAGTAACTAGAAAGGATAATGGTTTGGTTGACACCAATTGTTAAGTTAAAGAATATAGTTTCAGTTTATGGTTTTAGGAACTTTGAGATGGTGAAGCGTTGTTACAACTAAGACCTTGTCTCTTAGGAACTCGATGGTAAGTAAGTTCTATAGGATATCGGATTCGAAAGAATATTCCTTGGGAGTGTTGTGGTTATGAGTTCTGTTGTTAGAAAGTTTTCGGAGTCGTTTAGGATGATGTTGTTGTTTGAGGTTTGAGTATCTGGCGATCCCTTGTCGTCTAATTCCCTTTCTTCTTTGACCATAAGCGTTACCGTTCATACCTCTTTTCCTTGCTTCAATCATACTACTCTTTTAAGTTTAATGCTGGTAACCTTTAAAGCTCTACCTTTTACACCCTCATAAATTCGACTTCAACCCTTGCCATATGAAAATTTATCATAGCTCTTTTGATGAGTTAAGTTTAAACTATCTTAACGTACTTTGTTTCTATGCTATCTAAGTTACCTTCCTTTTTGGTACAACTTCTAAACTTTCAAGCTACCAGTTTTGATTCGTTGTTAAAAGTTTATGATACTTTGGCAAAACCTTACCCATTTTAAAGGTTTGAAAATGAAAATTTGATTTAATTCCCTATTCATTCCTTGAGTATAGACTTCTCTATCATGATTTAAATTGTTAAACCCGAGATTTCTTTAAATTTTATCCAATTTCGGTTAACTTTGACCTGTTTATGATTTCCTGGTGAAAGTTTAATGTTATATTTACAAAAATTTGACTCCATTTTTAGTTTAAAAGTGAAACCCTTACCTCCATTTTGGCTTTTGCAAAAGAAAATTTGAGTAGATTATCTTTTCTTTTAATTTTTAATGTTGACCGGATGTTAGAACTCGTTATTGGAGACGTTTGATAACTTGTTCTACGCTTGTCGGCGAATCGATTTTGTTTTAATTTTGTCTTCGACTTGGAAAGTTAGCATTCTTGTGTGCACGACAAGAGCAATTTCGTTCCATGAATAGACTTACACTTTTGAAAAACTCTCCGTTAATGTTTTTGAAAGTGCTTTGATTTTGATTTATACAAATGATTTGCCTTTCGATTTGGTTCCGTCAAAAAATTTTATTTGAAGCTTTTGAAAGAATTTTAATTCTTACGATAAATGACCTTTTAATGTTTTGGTTACCGATTCCGAAAGTTCCAGTTTTATTTTTATAACCTTTCATTTCTACTTTCAAGTTTCGAGGACGAAACTTTTTAAAAGATGGGGTGATTGTAACACCCGCGAATTTCCCATTTTTGACTTTAAAATTTATTAAACCGTATAATCACTTTATTATATATTTTTAAATTATCCAATTTAATTAATTTTATGTCAAACACGATTTTTATGAACGTATTATATAAAAGCTCATTTTTATAAAAATACGTATTATTAAATTATATTGTTGAGGCATAATTTATATAAGAATTTATATACATATTTTTGGTCGGACAGTAATAAAGACCGTAATGATAATAATTTCCGTCATAAGTTCCGTCTAACTTTAGACCGTCACATTTCAAGATAATCTTGAGTAAACTCGGACCAACCAAAATCGACACACACACCCCTATCCACCCCACACTCTACCTTTAAATATATTATTATTATTATTATTATTATTATTATTATTATTATTATTATTATTATTATTATTATTATTATTATTATTATTATTATTATTATTATTATTATTATTATTATTATTATTATTATTATTATTATTATTATTATTATTATTATTATTATTATTATTATTATTATTATTATTATTATTATTATTATTATTATTATTATTATTATTATTATTATTATTATTATTATTATTATTATTATTATTATTATTATTATTATTATTATTATTATTATTATTATTATTATTATTATTATTATTATTATTATTATTATTATTATTATTATTATTATTATTATTATTATTATTATTATTATTATTATTATTATTATTATTATTATTATTATTATTATTATTATTATTATTATTATTATTATTATTATGTTTTTGTCGTTGTTGTTCCACGCCCCACCCCCACACTTTCTTCCTCTTTCTTTCTTTTGACACAAGCAAAAGAATAACAACAATATACGAGCTCCGTAAACTCCATTTTTACGCACCTTCAACCATAGATCCCTCCTCCATTTCTCAACCAAACTCCATTATTTTTGTACCATTAGCCTCCCCTCCTCATTCTCCTTCTTTACATGTAAGAAAGACACCATCTTGCCCTCTGTTTCTCGTCGGTCGTCTTACATTGGGCTCGAGTTTCCTACCTTTTTCCTTTGTTCCTGCGTTTGGATGTTAGTTGGGACAACTCAGAGTAGCTGTGGACCGGGAGCATGCTTTTTTTAAAGTGCAATGAGGTAACGGTGATAGGTTACTCGACAAAAATGTCGAAATTTCCGTCTTACATGTCGTTTTCATGCTCTGGTTTGATAAAGTTTAATTCTTTACATTTTTCTCACTTGTATGGTAATTTAGTCTCAAATTGGTGTTTGGAATGGATCTTTTTTGAGACTCTTTGTGCGAGTCGCTCGTGGACTGTGTGGGGGTTGATTTACTCGGGGTTGTTAATGGATTGTTCACGTTGTTTTGGGATGTTTTACACGGGGCTTTGGGGGCTGATTGCAGGGCATTTGGTCAGCCATGGTAGAGTGCTTGTGAGGGCAAAATGCAAGCTGGGTGTGGACTGTTTTTGAGCTCCGTATTCTGTTTTGAGTTCTATCTGCTTGAGTTCTGTATATGACTCACTTAGCCGGGGGGATGTCTATTTTGGGACGGGTATAGTAGGCATTCGAGACTGTTTTTGTGCTCGCCTCGTTCCATGATAAGTTCGTCCTGGGTATACTTTGAAATCTCGTGTCAAGTGCTCGACATGCTGTGCTCAGCACAGTTGTCGTGACCCTTTTTTAGGCTTGTTGGCGGTAGCGTAATAGTGTTTCGGTGGACCGCCGGTACATCGTGGGTGGCTAAGGTGGTGTGTGTAAGTGGTTGATTTGGGTCGTATTGTCGATGAGAATTTCCGACTTTTTCTTGTCTCAACTGTTGTCTTAGTATGGGTTCTATTTCTTTTATGGTGTTTTTGTTTTGATTTTGAATTATTTGATCAGTTTGCTTCGATGTTTGTTATTTTCGAATACCTACAATTTACTCTGCTTCTCGTCCCCTATTCATTTAAAGATTCGATGGTTTGAGTATTTGCTGATTAACCAAGTTTTAGTTTCAGTGTCTATATGCTCTTTCTAATTGATGAAGTGAATATTTAAGTGGTATATCAGTAATGTCGAATGTTGTAATGTTTATTTAATTGGACTGGTTTATATATTATGTTATTGGGCCATATTTTGTTGTGTTTTGGTAATTGGACTTGCACATACTTTCGTCATTGGGCCAATCCTATTGGATGGTATAGAATTGTAAGTGACCCATTTGTTGTTGATTACATTTTAACCCGTATTTTTCATGACGTAAAATACTCATTATCACTTATTATATTTTACTTCACTGGCATGTATATTTATGAAATGAAACATTTATTAAAATAAAACAAGTATGAAATAATTATTATAAATAGTACTGGTAAGAGTCCTATTCTTGATAATGTCTTGCATTGTCCGGTTGTGAGAACCTTGGTCCTATCGGACACTAGGGGTGAGCCATAGCCCTCTAGTTGCGATATGATCGTCGGGACCGATGTTCCCATCCGTACTTATGGTGAGATGCAAGCCATAAGTATGAGTGAGACATTAATAATCCCGTCTCATGTACTTGTTTGTTGTACTTGTTTATTCTATTTAACCGGCATGTATAATTATGAAATGAAATGTTTATTTATATGTTACAAGCATGAAAAGGTTATTATAAATAATTACTTGTAAGAGTCGTATTCTTGTAGAAATGCCATATTACCATCGTATATGCTTGACATACATTTTTGCCCTGCTTGTCTTTGTTACGCAAGCACGGGTTTGACCTACTTGTGCTGTTCTGGCAAGTACGGTTTTGGTCTACTTGTGCTGTTCTGGCAAGTACGGCTTTTGGTCACTTGTGCTCTTCTGGCAAGTGAGTCTTATCTTAGTCTTTCCGCCACTTCCGTGCTGTTCTGGCGAATTGGGTACTCGGTCTCCTTAGTAGTCGAGTCTTGGGTGCGTGCTGTGCTGGCACACGTCGAATCGGGATGTACACCCGAGAATCTGCAGATTTAGACTAGGACCGTATCATTATCGTAGTCCTACCCGGGGAAATTATAGTCTAAGAGTAATAAATGTCTTGCATTATTTGGATGGTTACTTTGGTCATGTCTCCTTGAAATACGTGCTCGTGGCTAAGTGGTCGTGGTTCTCATTTCCTTGTCTTTCTTTTCCATTTATTTATTGTTGCTTATGCCTCACTTGTTTACTCCATCATTTCTTTTATTCTTGTTGGTTTAAACATGTATGATCCCATGTTTGGTTATAATCCGATTCACCCATGTCTTATCTAATATGATTGTTTGTTTATGTTCTTTGTTATGTTCGTTTCGACATATTGTGGCTGGGAGAACCTTGAGTTACTCCCCACTGACTGTGGCTTTCATGTTTACATGAATGACAGGTTTGTGAAGATGCATTTGTGGGGTTTAGACGTGTGAGCTAGCGAGCACCTTGGACTAGTAGTTGGTTTATTAGGATTGCTTAGACTCACCTTTTATTGTATTGCCATTCGAGGGATATATTTTCTCTCACCTTGACTATCACGTTTGTATAATTCAATTTTATTTCCGCTTTCTTTACTGGTGTTTTATGTTTTAATGAACCCGCGCCTTAAATTTTAAAAGTTTTGAAAATTTCCTAATTTCCGCTTGAATTTATAACTTATATTTTCCGCTTTATCGCGGGGGTTCACATGTTTTGTGATTTATAGGTGAACAATGAAGAAAATGAGGCTTAAAGGAGAAAATTCATGCTTTCCCATACATGCAACCCCGTTCGGGGTCGTAACTTTCAACAAACGGAGGAGCTGAAAGAAATGCGGAAAAAGTCAAATTCGGTCAGATGTGGTCAACCCCAATCGGGGACGCAACTGTTTCCGAAAAAAAAAAAAAAAAAATTAAAAAAAAATTGCCTAATCACTTGCAAACATCATTCTTTCTTCAAATTTTCAATTTTTTGCCCTTTTCTTGAATTTTTGATGAATGGAAGAGTCCCCCGAATACATGCTAGCTTGGGGGGAGGCTCGCTAGTCTAGTAAGTTTTCTTTAATTTGCATTTTAGTTTATGTCTTGCAACCCATTAAATATGACCTCTTGTCCTTCTTGTTTATGTGCTTTGAGCCATTTTTATGGTTTCGTTGGGTAATTTAATTGTTGGCACATTGAGGACAATGTTGTGTTTAGCTTGGGAGGAGATTGCATTTGCATATTAGTTAGTTTGCATTTAGTTAGTATCGATTTAGTGAGAATTTTTGAAAAAATTGTGTAAATTTTTGCTTCTAATTCTTTGCTTGTCCTACTTATACCCTCTTGCATATCCTAATGATTGCTTAAGCTAATGATTTGTTCTTTTATGATGGATATTGCTACATGGGGATGTCTTGATATAGTAGGTGGGAGATGAAAAATGAACCAAATAGGCTTGATCTTGACTTTTGGCAAACTACAAAATGGTAAGGTAGAACCGCTTTAGACCGACGTAACCATATCCGGTCTCTCTTAGGTGAGTGTAGGTCTCCTTATGATGCGTGTTTCATCAATGCGCACAAGTATGGTTCTCATATCATTTCTTTGTAAGCATGCATTCATTTGTTATAGCATTTTGGAGCCATTTACATGATATAATTGCCTTCTTGACCCCTTTCACAAACAATTTTCCCTGGCTACATTATAACTTTGCCTATCTTGTTGAGCTAGTAGCTTTGTTTGTTTTTGCATGGGTGCTCAATTGGGATTTGTTTCAAAGTTTGGGAAATCATGTGAGCTTGGTCTTAATGCTCAAAGAAAAAGGAGGAAAAATGAAAAATGAAAAAATTGAAGAATTGAAATGAAAAAAAAGAGAATGAAATGATGAAAAAGAATGAATGAATGAGAAGAAGCATGAAAATGAAAAAAGAAGTATGCATTGAAATGAAAAAAAAGAGAAGAAAAAAAAGATGTGAGAAACTCTCATACATTATTCATATTCTTTTGGAGAGTTTTCTTATGATTAAATTGCAAATTTGGGTTAGAATTGGGATTGAGCATCCTTACATTTGATTGTTGCTAGCTTGACATTAGCTCCACAATACATAATTCATTTGTTCCCTCTTCTTACCCATTACATATTGCCTTCTTCCTACTCATTTGGCTTCTTTATCATACTTGCATTTGATTGTTTTGGCTTACTAGTTTTGATTGATTACCATATTAGATTGCGGGCACATTGTTATAAGTCGAGGATAGTTGAGTGATCATTCACATAATTGTCCTTTCACATAAAAAAAGAGTTTTAGTGCACCGTGAGAGTCCATAAGTCGAAAGATCATGCAAGAGCTTAAAGGTTCATTTCAAGTTTTTCATGCTACGCCGTCGTGTAAATCTCATCCATGTTCTTGCATTATTCCATTGCCCATGTTGTTTCGGGTTTTAAAATCATTATGCTTAGCTTGTTTGAGATATTTCATTTGATGGGATATGGTTGTAGGGTAATATCCGTATAAGACCCTTTAAATTTAGGACTATAACGTAAATTTAACATGCGATTATCGTCATAAAACATAAATACAATAGAAAACGATAAAGATTAAGAATCAACCTCGGGTCCTTTGATGTGCGGCGTAAAGAACAGAAATCAACAGAGATTTCCTCTTAATCGTTGCACCCAAGACCGTCTGAGACTATGCCCTTGTGCTAGAAATGCTCTCTAGTTGACTTGCAATATCGAGAGAGCTATTGTGAGGTTATTCGATGTGAGATCTAGAAATTTCAGAGAAGAATGCTCCGAAACCCTAATTTCTGAGACAAATGAATTGCTTAGGTCAAAAGGAGAGGGAGCCTCTCCTTTTGTTGTCTCGGTCCGCGGGTCATGAGAGGAGGGAGTGGGCTTTCCACTTTCTCCTCAGTTTTAACTTGTGGTCCGATCAATTCCGCTAAAATGTATATGACGGGTTTTATTATAAACTGTCATCGGTTATCGGTTATTAATACATCGACTAATAACACAGATTAGTTGAAATATTAATACATGTCCAACAAAGACAATATTGTATAATTAATTCAATATACATTAATCAAATATAAATCGTTTATATTCAATTTACGAATTAACTGCTTAATTCGTCTTAGCCATTATTATTTAATCCGTATTAAATAATTGTCTCAACATCGCGTTTGACTAATTACTAGTCAATAACTCCGACTAACTGGTTAGTCAAATTTGGCATCAACATGACTGTATTTTCATACTGTCACATCTCTCAAACGTATCCTATAGGTGTGACTTTTAGGGACCAGTTGATCACCGCCATCTGTATGACAATAACGTCAAACTTATCTAGCAAGCCAACCGTTATTGATAAACGTGGATCAACTGATAATAATACCAAAAGTATGCCCTTTGATCCTTTTAGAGATTTATAAGTCCTTGCACTAACTGTAAAGGACACCAGCCCCAACAAGCTCCCACTTGTCCGTACAAGTGTACGTGCAATGACGTTATCCGCACTCACTGAAGGACACAGCTCCAACAAACTCCCACTTGTCCGTACAAGTGTATGTGCGATAACTGATTCTCATATTCATTTAAAATTTCTCCCACTCAATGTAAAACAATTTGCAGATCCGGATCCGCAAAGGTCGTGTTTCACAATCGATCTGGATCAAGAGTGGTTTCCCCGACTAGAGAGTAACTTAACTGATAAAACGAATCCGTATCCGAGCATGGCCATGCATTTCAGTTACAGCTCCTCGAGTGGCCCTGAGAAATATCGAGTACCTGATAAAGGCTGAATATTTCCTTCAACTCGACTCCTTCCGATCTAAGCACAGCATGAAATGACCCAGAAAAAATCCACTTGGCCCCCTGTTACGGATGACCGTGAGAAAGAAACCAAAGTCACCCAAAATCTGCCTTAGTCTCAAGAGACAGTCGATAGTCAAAAGAATCGACTCTTAGGATCACCATGGAGGTCCTATCCACGACCGGGCACCGAATGTTATAAAACATTTAGGACTCCACGTCGATGTCACAATTGTGTCCTACGAAATATCCGTATAAGTCGCCTCTGTGA
The DNA here is from genome assembly GCF_048544455.1 of Silene latifolia. Lineage (NCBI taxonomy): Eukaryota > Viridiplantae > Streptophyta > Magnoliopsida > Caryophyllales > Caryophyllaceae > Silene > Silene latifolia. The sequence goes on from NC_133530.1 coordinate 39,505,206, forward strand.
TTGGTCAGTCAACCGGTTGACTTATGACTCGTTGAACCCACCATCAACCAACGCCACAAAATAATTGCCAGAGTTATCAGCTCATGTGGGCAATTAAGGACTAAAAATATAATGTTTGTTCAGTTCACTTTGTGGTGTTCAAAATTGTCGTACAAATCCACATGAAAAACAAAATATATAAATATCAAAATGATGATGTCGTATAGAGTACAAAAGAGAATGAATCTAATCCATAAAAGAGTACTACAACTTAGGAACACGTTTAATTCCCATGGAATTAACGTGCCCTTCATGCTTATCTTGTCGTAATGGTTTAGTGAGAGGATCTGCTATGTTATCATCTGTAGCAATCTTTTCTATCACTACTTCCTTTTGCTCCACGTAATCTCGGATTAGATGAGCTTTCCGTTGTACATGTCTAGACTTGTTGCTAGACTTTAGCTCCTTAGCTTGGAAGATGGCACCTCTATTGTCGCAATAGATGGTGATCGGGGCATTCGAACTAGGCACTACAGATAGTCCTTGTAAGAATTGACGCATCCATATCGCTTCCTTTGCGCCTTCGTACGCGGCATAGTACTCGGACTCAGTCGTAGAATCTGTTGTAACACTTTGTTTGGAACTCTTCCAGTGATCATGCAGCGCCATTAAGAGTAAAAACGAATCCAGATCGAGACTTCGAGTCATCTCGATCCGTTTGGAAGCTAGCATCTGCGTAACCGGTTGCGCATAGCTTTTGAGGACCTCCATAAGTCAATGCCCAATCTTTAGTCCTCCGTAGGTACTTAAGAATGTTCTTGACAGCCAACCAATGTGATTCACCTGGATGCTGTTGGAATCGACTTGTCATACTCAATGCATATGCCACGTCCGGACGTGTGCATATCATGGCATACATGATTGATCCTATAGCCGAGGCATAAGGAATCCGTGTCATGCGCTCTTTCTCTTCCGGTGTCTCGGTGCCGAGACTTGCTCAAATGCACCCCCGGAGCCATAGGAAGGAACCCCTTTTTGGTTAGTCATGCTTTGAATCTCTCTAGGACTTTGTCTATGTAAGACTCTGATCGAGAGATAACATCTGACGTGATCTATCTTGATAGATACGGATGCCCAAAATTCTTTGTGCCTCACCCAGATCTTTCATCTGGAAATGGTTCTTCAACCATACTTTCACCGAAGTTAAGAGAGGTATGTCATTCCCAATCAGGAGTATGTCATCGACATAGAATATTAAGAAGACAATCTTGCTCCCACTCGACTTGATATAAAGACATGGTTCCTCGACCGATCGAGTAAATCCATTTTCTTTAATCACTTGGTCGAAGCGATGATTCCAATTCCGAGATGCTTGCTTAAGTCCATAGATGGAACGCTTAAGCTTGCACACTTTCTTAGGATTTTGTGGATCGATGAAACCTTCGGGTTGTACCATGTACAACTCTTCCTCCAAAAAGCCGTTTAAGAAGGCGGTTTTCACATCCATCTGCCAAATTTCATAGTCATGAAAAGCGGCAATCGCTAAGATAATCCGAATGGAATGCAGCATGACTACGGGTGCAAAAATTTCATCGTAGTGCAGACCTGGCACTTGGGTGAAACCTTTAGCAACTAGTCGTGCTTTATAGATATCGTGTTGACCTTCCACAAAATGCTTTATCTTGTAAAGCCATTTGCATTGAAGGGGACGAACCTTAGCAGGTAAGTCAACAAGATCTCATACGTTGTTCTCATACATGGAGTCCATCTCGGATTGCATGGCCTCAAGCCATAGCTTTGAGTCAGAACTAGTCATGGCACCTTTATAGGTTGCGGGTTCACTACTCGTTAAGAGTAGAATGTCATCTATGTCATGTTCCTCGATCATACCAATGTATCTGTCCGGAGGAATAGAGACTCTTCCCGACCTCCTAGGTTCCTCAGGAATATTAACCGCAGCCGGGATTGAAGGAATTGGTTCCTCTAATGGTTGCTCGGTATTTGGTTCTGGAATCTCCGACAGGACGAAGGTTCTATCACTCTTTGCATTCTCGAGAAATTCCTTCTCTAAGAATGTCGCACTAGCCGCAACAAAAAACACGTTGTTCGGTTGGCGAATAAAAGTAATGACCAAGTGTTCCTTTAGGATAACCTATAAAGTATGTCTTGACCGATCGCGGGCCGAGCTTATCCTCGTGTCTCCACTTGACATAAGCCTCGCAGCCCCAAACCTGTATAAAGGACAAGTTAGGGACCGTTCCCTTCCATAGTTCATATGGAGTCTTGTCAACAGCTTTAGACGGACTTCGGTTGAGTATTAGAGCAGCTGACAGAAGAGCATAACCCCATAATGAGTCAGGCAGCACGGTGTGACTCATCATGGATCGAACCATATCAAATAGAGTTCGATTTCTCCGTTCGAACACACCATTCAATTGAGGTGTTCCAGGTGGAGTTAACTGTAAGGCAATCCCACAGTCTTTAAGGTGTTGATCAAACTCATGAGAAAGATACTCGCCACCACGATCTGAACGTAGTGTTTTAATCTTTCTGCCCAGTAGGTTCTGTACCCGATTCTGGTATTCCTTGAATTTCACAAAGGATTCACTTTTGTGCTTCATTAAGTAGACATAGCCATATCTACTTAAATCATCCGTGAAAGTGATGAAATACCTATAGCCTTCTCGTGCGGTGATTGACATAGGCCCACATACATCCGTATGTATGAGTCCTAATAGGTCAGCAGCGCGCATTCCAACACCTTTGAAGGAAATTCGAGTCATCTTACCGATGAGACATGATTCACACGTGCCAAATGATTGGAAATCAAAGGCCGAGATAGCTCCATTCTTTATGAGCTGTTTTACGCGTTTCTCATTAATGTGTCCCATACGACGATGTGCCATAGATACGTTTGATCTTTGTCACCAACCTTTAACCTTTTATTCATTACGTGTAATATTTCGTGGTCGATCTAAAACATAAATTCCGTTCATGGAGACTGCCTTGCCATAAATCATATCGTGTAATGAGAAAATGCAAGAATTATTCTCTATTACAAATGAAAAACCAAGTTTGTCAAGTGCGAAAACCGAAATAATGTTTTTCGAAAGATCGGGTACATAATAGAAGTTATATAAAGATAACTCAAATCCGCTAGGAAGCTGGATCACATATGTTCCCCTCGAGACGGCAACCACTCGTGCTCCATTCCCGACACGCAGTCCACCTCACCCTTTACGAGGGGTTCGATGTTTCGAGCCCCAAAGACATGATTACACAGATGAGAACCACAACCAGTATCAAGTACCCAAGTTCCGTAACTTGCGTGGTTAATCTCAATCATATAAATAAAAGTAGAACAGGATGAAGACATACCAACAGGTTTAACACGACCTGCCTTTAAGTCCTCATGATAAACAGGACATGTACGCTTCCAATGCCCAGTCTTGTGGCAATGATGGCATTCCATGTTTTCATTCTTGCTCTTTGTCGCGCCTGATGAGGTGCTCGACTCACCAGGTCCACTCTTCCCTGTCCCTGACTTTTTGAACTTCGGTTTACCTACTGCTAGGTTTGCTTGAGCTTTGCCCTTACCCTTGCCCTTGTTTGACACAACGAGAACATCATGTTTCAAACTCCCACTGGACTTCATGTCCTTCTCGGTCTGTACGAGAAGGGAGTGCAGTTCATGGGGACTTTTCTTCAAATCATTCATATAGTAATTCGCTCTAAAGAGCGCAAAACCATCGTGGAGTGAGTGAAGCATGCGGTCAATAACAATGTTCTCGCTGATCTTACAATCAAGCGTCTCCAGCTTCTCGACATTCTCAATCATGCTGAGAATGTGTGGGCTAACTGGTTGGCCCTTCTGGAGTCTCGCATCAAAGAAGCGAGTGGTATGCTCATAGGTCACAATTCTCGGTGCTTTCGAGAATTCCTTGGTGAGCGTGGTGAAAATCTTGTTTGCACCATGGGCTATGAAGCGTTTCTGCAAATTGGGTTCCATTGCAAAAATGAGTACGTTCTTTATCGCACCCGCTTCCATACAGAAATCGTTAAACTTGGCGATCTCGTTAGCTCTAGCCGTGGGACCTGGGTTTGCCGGGAAGGGTTCTAATAGATATTTGAGCTTCCCGTCAGCAGCGGCAGCATTCCGTAATGCCGCCTCCCAGTCTGCGAAGTTTGATCCATCATTCTTCAGTCGAGTAGACTGATTCATCTGATTCATGAAGATCCGAAGCCAGGACTCACGGTCCAATGTGGCACTTGGCATTGGGTCGTTAGTAGGACCAGCCATTTCGTTATAGCAGTTTAATTGATCGTGTTCTACACTGAAAAAAAAGGAAGAAAAACAAAAACGAAATAAGCAACTCATCGAGGTGATTTAAGTCTATTTAAAATTCATTTTAACGTGTAGACTCATTGCACTTGCATAATTGATCTCCCTCAAGAATGATACAAGTGATCCCAAGACTCAATTTCCGTAAATTGATAAGCCAACTGTTTAGCTAATTCTTCCGTAAGAACTCTTGGTCGATAGATTTCCGTAAATCCTATCTATAGTCCACCATGATCACAGGATCGTACGAGTGACCATAGTGTTGAGATAAAATAGGTCAATCGGTTCCAACTTACCCGACGTAGAAGAGGTCATATTATGCCTACCGACGAAGAAGGGACTCATTGGAATTTGACCTATAAAGACCATTCTCAATTTTGGTTTATACGAGGAAGATCCCATCAACTAAGTTTAAATTCATTTTAAGTGAACGAATAACTAGCAACTGCGTGGATGAATTAATTTAGATGATGGCTTAAATCGTGTGACATATGAATGTCATAGAAAACTAACGCGTGACCTCTATATGAGTCAGTTTTCATGCAATTATTAGGTGGTTTGGTTTTTAGGCGGAATATGATGCAATCTATCGTTACGAGAAAATAAATTAAATGAATGCAATACGTAAATAAAAATTCCTAGTGTGGCCTATCCTAGTAAAAAGAACATAATACAACTTTGGAATCCACCGTTGGACCCGAAAAGCTTGTCTTGATGTTCTATCTTTGTCCATGCAGCGGGAGTGAGTATCCGGTTCTCCGTCTTTGGTCTTCTCAAAATTACAATTTAAAATTTACAAATATAAACCTATTTACATTCTAAATACAAAAACTGTAATTAAAAGTGAAAAATCCAAAATGGAGATACGAGATCTCAAAATACAACCAAGACCGTGTTCCATCATTACGGTAACACGTTCTACTAAGGCCACACTAAGTTACAATTGATTGTAAAAAGAATAAATACGTAATAAAAGGCATTCAAGGAATTCAACAAAATGATAAATAAAATGCATCAACTAAAACAAGTTCATTCGTGACATAATTCTGTAATTATGTTAAATTTATCCAAACCACCTTTAACGATTAAAATTTATGTGATAAAACCGCTTCTATCAGTTTATTTTAATCTATTACAATCCGTTACTTTAAATACGCTTTAAAATAACTCAATGGTGCGTGTGTGAACCGTTTCACAATCATAGCGAGTATACAATATCCGTATAAAGTACACATTATGGCCAAAAGAAAATTTTAAAACAAGAAGTTAAAAATTTACACGCTGCCAAAAACGAATTCCCTCGATCCAGGGACAAAAGTTCTCGATCGAGGAAGAAAAGGGCTCGATCGAATGAAGCTGCCATTCGATCGAGGGGTTTGCCAATCAGAAAGTGCTCGATCGACTAAACACGAGGTCGATCGAGGACCTTTATCAGCAAAACTGTTCGATCGAGTACGAGGAGGTCTCGATCGAGTAGTCAGGGTTTTAAAAGTGGTCGATCGAGTACGGCAAGGACTTGATCGAGTAAAAACAAGACAGAATAGCACTCGATCGAGTAGAAATACGCTCGATCGAATGCAAACATGGCTGAAAACTGTAAAACCTTCGTGAAAACGATTTGATATAACAAAACAATTTCAATTTTGATCAAAACCGCATCAGAAAAACAATTCTACAATTGTCAAAATTTAACATATTGCTATAATCTCCGTATAAAATAACAATATGCAAAAGAACAAATCGAAAACAAGGTCAGACATGAACAAGCATGTCACGGTTTACAAAAACGAAACAGCCGTGTATACATGGCACGGTTTTCGAGACAATAAAAATTCATTTCAAAACGTTTTTATGAAAATCACAATGAAAAATATACGTGGCCTCGCTCTGATACCACTTGTAGGGTAATATCCGTATAAGACCCTTTAAATTTAGGACTATAACGTAAATTTAACATGCGATTATCGTCATAAAACATAAATACAATAGAAAACGATAAAGATTAAGAATCAACCTCGGGTCCTTTGATGTGCGGCGTAAAGAACAGAAATCAACAGAGATTTCCTCCTAATCGTTGCACCCAAGACCGTCTGAGACTATGCCCTTGTGCTAGAAATGCTCTCTAATTGACTTGCAATATCGAGAGAGCTATTGTGAGGTTATTCGATGTGAGATCTAGAAATTTCAGAGAAGAATGCTCCGAAACCCTAATTTCTGAGACAAATGAATTGCTTAGGTCAAAAGGAGAGGGAGCCTCTCCTTTTGTTGTCTCGTCCGCGGTCATGAGAGGAGGGAGTGGGCTTTCCACTTTCTCTTCAGTTTTAACTTGTGGTCCGATCAATTCCGCTAAAATGTATATGACGGGTTTTATTATAAACTGTCATCGGTTATCGGTTATTAATACATCGACTAATAACACGGATTAGTTGAAATATTAATACATGTCCGACAAAGACAATATTGTATAATTAATTCAATATACATTAATCAAATATAAATCGTTTATATTCAATTTACGAATTAACTGCTTAATTCGTCTTAGCCATTATTATTTAATCCGTATTAAATAATTGTCTCAACATCGCGTTTGACTAATTACTAGTCAATAACTCCGACTAACTGGTTAGTCAAATTTGGCATCAACATGACTGTATTTTCATACTGTCACATCTCTCAAACGTATCCTATAGGTGTGACTTTTAGGGACCAGTTGATCACCGCCATCTGTATGACAATAACGTCAAACTTTCTAGCAAACCAACCGTTATTGATAAACGTGGATCAACTGATAATAATACCAAAAGTATGCCCTTTGATCCTTTTAGAGATTTATAAGTCCTTGCACTAACTGTAAAGGACACCAGCCCCAACAAGCTCCCACTTGTCCGTACAAGTGTACGTGCAATGACGTTATCCGCACTCACTGAAGGACACAGCTCCAACAATGGTTTCTTGCTTGGGGACAAGCAAGGGCTTAGCTTGGGGGAGTTTGATAGGTCCAAATTATATACATTTTTACCCCAATATTTAGCTCCATTTTATATTTATTATGCACTAACTTTAGTGTTAATGAGCTAATATTTGCTTTCTAGTTCCATTTGTATGTTTTGTCGTGTTTTGTAGGTAGATAAGCTTTTAGGAGCTTAATTCTACAACATTTGCATGTACTACAAGCATGAGCTATGTAGATAAGCTAAGGAAGAGAATGGACCAACATGGAAGATGTGCATAGACTAACAATGCCAAAATGATGGACCAAAATATAGATGTGCAACAAATACAAATGCAAAATGAAGCCCACATTACAAGTCCACAAAATTCTACATAAGATGCTCAACTTGAGATGCTCTAAAGATTCTCATGGGATGTAAATTGAGTGATTAACCAAAGGCTTAAAGCTGGGATTAATGACTCACATGGGATTCTCTAGGCAATTACTCAAGCAATTAAGAGAAAATATTTGGGGTTGACTCCTTGTATTTACCCTAAGTTTCACCCCTCATTTCCTATATAAAGGGTGTAGACTTCAACACTACACACCACCATTCACATATATTTTTATTCCAAAATTCTCTCTAAATATTAGTAGTTTAGTTTAGTTTAGTTTAGCTTGTATTATTTTGTTGCAATATTTCTATTATCAAGTTCAAGATTTATTCCAAGTTATTTCCATTTGCAATTGTTCTTCTATTTTCATTCAAGGTAATTTTATCTTTATTTTAATTATGTTATTTATCATTTCATTTAGCATTAATTTAGTTTATATTTTCACAATGTTAGAATAACTTACCTTTGTCTAGGGAATAAAGGAAGCCATGCATGATTAAGTAATTTGTAAATGTCAAAATAAGGATAAGTTAATATTGTATAATTGTTTCTATCACTTGTTTGCACCATAATGTTTAATCTATGTTTAAAGGCCTTATTCATTGATTAAGTTTGTTCATTCATTCTAAAAGTCGAGAGGCACGGAATTGAATTAGACTAAGCATGTGTAGTAGGACGACCTAGTCATGGACGAGAGTTTCTCTAGGACCCGGTCTATGGTTGACACTAATATCGTAAGGTGGGTGTCTTTAAGCCTAAACATTTATCGTAAAATCAACTTCCTAACTTAACATGAGCATTTACATAATTATCATGTGTGACCCGACCTCCCTAGACATTTTATTTATTATTGTTTTATCTCTTCAACCCAAACCAATTCAAACGTAATCGACCAAGGTAAAATTCAATCCATAACAATTAATTAATAACTCCCGTCTCCTTTGGGTTCGACCCCTAAGTACTACATTAATTTGTTGCCTAGGGTATAAATATTATCTTTGCATAGGTGTGCGATAGCCTATCAGGGTGAGTTTCAATTGTTTACGTTTTGGTTCGTTTCGACGGAAATTAGAAATATTCGTCGAACGCGATTTCCGAGAAAATTAAAGTTCTTAAACACGATTTTACTAAAAGATTAAGTACTCATATGCCCAATATCCAAACTCGTTTATCCAACGACCGTAAGAAATGGGAAAATCCCAATTTTACGACTTTTATCCGAAATCTATTTTATTAAAGGAAAAGGTTTAAAATAGTTTGAATCACTTTTAAACATTTCTAAACTATCAAAAATAATTACATTTCTTCAAAATAAAATAAGATTATATTTTATCAAATAAATTTTATTTCAAATAAATTAATATTAAATTAAAATAGATTAAAATATTACTTTTAAAATATAATAAAGGTCTTCAAATTTACGGGGTGTTACAGTGGCGGGTTCCACGGAGGGCGAAACTAGGGCGTGAAGCCACTCCCGCAAGTGACTCTACTCAGCCGAGAACGCATCTCGAGAACCAGAGACAAACAATCACAGACAGCTGCAATACAACACAACCAACAAACTGTATATACCGACCGACCACCATATATATGCTGGCACACAAACACAACCACAATACAACCACAATGACACAACAACCGACATACTAGACCATCTACAGAAACTGAGTAGGCGAACCTACCTTTAAGCAACTGCAACCTTTCCATGCCAGTCATACAAAATATCCAGTAATCAAGCAACACCTATATACACAACACAATCATCTATCACTACCAAGCAAACCGTAATTGCAAAGACAAGGATACGGATGATGATGACGACATACCTACAAGGAGAAACCCAGCAAGAGACCGCTACCCGACTCAAGTTACGCTCTCCTAAGGCACAAGAACCTTCAAAGGCTCCCATGGAGGTTATATGGTGAAGGGAAGGGAAGGAGGCGACCTAAGGGTATGAAGAAATGAGGCGGAAATGATTTTGCGGATTTAACAAAACGCGATTATAAACTCTCGCTGAAAACCCGTTACTCGATCGAGTGTCCCACATACTCGATCGAGTGTCCCATACTCGATCGAGTATCCAAGCTACTCGATCGAGTAGCCTCTACTCTATCGAGTACCACCCCTAACTCACCATATAGGATAACTTGGCACGCACTTCTAAGGACTATTGCCGCTCCCAAGGTCAGTCAACGCTGGTCAAAGGGTCTCTAAAAGGGCGGGTATTACAGCTTATGCCAGCTAACTTCCTGAAACCTCCTCCTAATAACCTCATAAAGGAGTAATATTTTGTTTCAACTGATTCATTGTGATATATGGGGACCTTATCGAACCCATAGTTTGTCGGGCTCACACTATTTTTTGACCATAGTTGATGACTTTAGTCGAATCTTATGGGTACATTTAGTGATGGACCGTGGGAAGTGGGTACCCTCATGAAAAAATTCTTTAACATGACCAAAACTCAATTCGTTAAGACAGTTAAGACCATTCAAAGTGACAACGGGACATACTTTTTTCGGGACCTTTGAAGGCTTATTATGCTGAAAATGGCATAAATTATCAATCTAGCAATGTCGATACACCGCAAAAAAATGGGCGGGTAGAGAGAAAACATACTAACATAGACATATACTAGAAAAAGTCAGGGCTTTACGCTTCCAAGCAAATTTACCGATAGAGTTTTGGGGGAAATGTGTTTCAACCGCTGCATATTTGATCAATCGAACTCCCACTTCCATTCTTAAAGGTCGAACACCATACGAATTATTATACAATGAGAAACCCTGCCTAAATAATATCAAAATCCTAGGCTGCCTTTGCTATGCTCACAACAAAGACAGGACGAAGGATAAATTTAGTGAGAGAGGGAAGCGTTGCATGTTTATTGGGTATCCTCGTGGGAAGAAAGGCTGGAAAGTCTACAATTTAATGGGGAAAAAGGTGTTCAAGTCGTGAGATGTTGTGTTTCATGAACATGTGTTTCTATATTTTGTAGCAAATGAGAAGATAGATTTTACCCATAGTCATTTGCAAACACGCCTCATATTATTGAAAATAGGCAGGGAGATTTCATTGACCATGAAATGTCAAACCAAGAAGACGGAAATACTGGGATGAACAAAATTCAGATATTCAAAATGAAGTCAATCCAAAAATTAATGATAAAAGAGAGGTCATCACTGAAGATCAAAATGTTATCAATTCAGAAATTAATAATGAGCAGGAGGTTATCACTGAAAATTTGGGGCGTGGATCACGGCAAAAGTTTGAACCATATTGGAAACGAGATTATTATTGTAACTCTTTGCAGGATATAAACCCCGACACCATTACTCACCTCGCTCCATCAGAATCCTTGATGAAAGGTATGTGATATCGGATTAATAATTACATCAATACTAGTTGTTTCTCTTTGTCCCACAAAAAATACTTGGTAGCTGTTGATGCTATTAGAGAACTAAGTTTCGAGACGGTAAAAGATGAAAATTGGAGGGAATAAATGGCTAAATAAATAAAGGCACTCGAATTGAATGGAACTTGGAAAGTGGTTGGTTTGCCGGGAGGAAAGCGACCGATTGGTTGCAAATGGGTATATAAAATTAAATACAAGGCAGACGAGACAATCGAGAGATACAAAGCGCGCCTGGTTGCTCAAGGATTTACCCAAATTAAAGGAATTGATTATCATGAAACGTATGTGCCAGTTGCAAAGATGACAAGTGTACGGTTTTTGTTAGCCATAGCAGTGACGAAAAATTGGCTAATTGAGCAGCTAGATGTAAATAACGCCTTTCTCCATGGTGATTTGAGTGAAGAGGTATGCCTGGAATTTCCCAAAGGATTTCAAGTAAATCGACAAAATCAAGTTTGCAAGCTCCAAAAATCGGTATATGGTTTAAAACAAGCGTCGTGGAATTGGTTTGTAAAATTGACAGAGTCCTTGAAACGGTATGGTTTTATTCAGTCACTTGCAGATTATTCGTTATTTAATTTTAACCGAGATGACATTTTCATGAGCGTTTTGGTGTATGTCGATGACATGATTATAGTTGGAAATATTCGTGAAGCATGTGCAAATTCAAGTCATTTCTCAATGATAATTTCGGCATCAAAGATCTAGGTCGTCTTAAATATTATCTAGGGATTGAGGTGGCCGCTGGTTCGAAGGGACTGTTTCTTAGCCAAAGAAAATATGCCCTAGAAATTATAGAGGAAACGGGAATTATGGGAGCAAAACCAGTATGTTTTTAAAGATCCAATGAAAAATCGGAAATTGGTGGGTCGACTAGTTTATTTAACCATTACGCTACCTGATCTTGTATATGCGGTTCACATATTATCACAATTTGTGCATGAACCGAAGAAAGAACACTGGAAAGCGGCCATTCGATTGGTTTGTTACTTGAAAAAGAACCCAGGTAAGGGAATAGTTATGGATCGAATGTCGACGCTACAATTAAAAGGGTACTTTGATTCCGATTATGCAAGTTGTCCACTTACCAGAAAGTCATTGAGTGGTTACTTTGTGGCTCTGGGCAACACACTTATTTCATAGCGAGCTAAGAAGCAGGGGACGGTAGCACTGTCAATGGCCGAAGCAGAGTATCGGGCATTAGCAACATTGACGAGCGAATTGGTGTGGATTAAATCCTTCTTGAAATCATTGGGAGTTATATATATATACAACCAATGAAGGTGTATTTTGATAACCAAGCAGCGCTTCATATAGCTAAAAATCATGTATTCCATGATCGTACTAAGCACATTAAAATAGATTGTCATTTTATTCGGCAACACTTGGTCGAAGGGAATATAGTTGCGCAACACGTTCGAAGTAAAGATCAAATTGCCGACTTGTTCACAAAGGCGCTTGGTGGAGCATTGTTTCAACGTCTTCAAGGCAAGTTGGGCATCGAACATTCGAGTGCTCCAACTTGAGGGAGAATGATAGAATATACTTATCCTAAAGAATATTGATTATATGATTTGATAAGATTGTATCTTATGTAATCCTTGTATTATAGGATATTTTATATTATCTTCCTAGTTAGTACGTAGATTTGATATCGTTTTGATTATGTCTTGCTGTATAGCCTTGTATTGATGTATGATTCATAAATAATATTACCAATATTCCTATCTCTCGTGTTCCAGTTTATCAAATTTAGAGTAAATTATCAATTACACCTATGCTGCTTAATCCACTTTTTTAAACTTACTTCCACGTCAATTTTTTTTAATATTTTACACCAAAAATAATTGCTCAGTTTACATATTGCACACAATATCGGATTCATGCCATATTTCCGTCAATTTTCAAATTTTTTCAGCAAAACAATAATTTCATGACTATTTTACCCTTCCCTCTTCTATTATTAAGCATAGAGTAAATTTATTTGCCCTTCTTCCTCTCATTCATTCATTCATTCATTCCTTTTTCTCTCTTATTTTCTCCAAATTTATTTGAAGAACTCATCCTCAAACATTAAATTACAAACAAATTAGAAAGAAGAAATAGAAGGACAACTTACATAAATTACTAAAGTGATAGTGGTGATGGATGAACAATCTCTCGAACAAGTAAGTTGAGCTCTTTGCTTCTATACTCTATAGCTTTGTCTCACTTCTAACTCCTTATGTCGCTCGTGCCAGCTTAAATTGAGCTTCATTTCTTGCTTAAGATCGTCTTGACTTAAGTCGACTCTCACATCCGATTATAATAGAGTTGAAAATAAAAGAAGGTAATGAGAGGTTTAAGTTAAGATTGTCAAGCAAGACCAATCAGAAATTAAGACTCCGTCTTATTTTTGCACCTCATCTTGTGCCCAAATTGAAACGTAAAATAAATAAAGTTTGAGTGATAGTTGTTAATCAAAACTTCATTTGGTTGCTACATGATCAGATGATCTTCTAATTTGACTGATAAACTTTCGAATCTGTAATAGGGAGTACTTGTTACAAGTTATACTCCGTATGGGATTGAATATAGTGAAGGCTAGATAGGAAACAGAAATCGAGGTTTGAGGTGCGCTAAGGTGCCGCTTGACATCGGTACTCAAAACTTGATTTTGGTCGCATAGGCGCATGTTGGGCAACTGAGAGTCTCGAGTAACACATATTGCGAACCATCTTTTGTTATCCGGAAACCGTAGCGTAATACTTGAAATAATTTTGAATATAGTAGTTAACTTCCGGGAAAAACTACATGCTTATATATAGAAATGAAACTGCAAAACAAACATACATAGTACGGAGTATCAATATTTCTTGCACACATTAGTTATAAATTAGCCACAGTAATTATATCCAACTAAATGAACTAATTAGGTCGCAATAGATTTTACTTGTCAAGAAAAACCAAGAAAGAATGAATTAACGTGGTAGAGGCAGAGGCCAGGGGAACCATTCACAAGGAAAAAAGTCTAAACATCCATGCAATGAAAACTGAGTCGGAAGCACATGCGGTAATTGGTTGGAGGAGGTCTGTTGGAAATTGAATAATTTGAACCAACGCTCACAAGGATGCTCATAAATAATCACAAGAAGACCGTCATTGGATCTCGAGGATGAAAACCAATAAACTTGCAGCCTAAAAAATCGTGACTGAGACATCGGTTACATACAAGCTTTGCCAACAAAAGAATTCGTTCCCGAGGCTCCGGGAAAGCCTGTGAAACCCAAAGTCAAGAGTGTTATTAAACTTGTTTACGTAGTAGATACGACCCTCTGAGATGCACAAGCAATGTTCATCGTAGTTGTTCCAAGAGGGCAAGAATGCCGCTTCAACTGCGGACTTATTCAAGTCGATAGCCACTATTGAAGGATAAGATAACCAGTAGAAGACGCCATCAATAGCACCCACTGCTTTACTGCAGGAGGATATCAGTCTATGGTATAAACTCGGAAACCTGTAATGCGTCTCACGATTTCCACCATTGGAAGTGAACATCTTGATCTTAACCTCGTCCAGACCATTGTAAAGAAACATAACTGAGAAATGGAACTTATCTTGAGAGTGATCAAGTTCAGACCCAAAGCAAACACGCGGTTGCTCGTATTGTTTTGTGTGTCTATCCATGAAGGGCAAAGACTACCACTTGTCCCGTAAAGGGTTGCATACGACATAGGTCGTTTCCTGAGGGTACGAAATAGTAGTCCGGGAAAAGAGCAGGAAACCGTTTGAAGAAGCTAAAATTCGATACTCATCATCAAAGTTTCTAGGTCGGAATTTAAAGCTTTTAAAGTTCACGCTTTTGACGTGTGCGTTTACTCGAGGGTCAATTGTTATAGGTAGATAATGAATTGCGTAGGGCAAATCGTCAACCAAGAAACCAGTGAGTATTGGAGTTTTGGAACGATAAGCGACAGAGTAGCAGCTATCAGGTCGAGTCGGGTTCGATATGAGGTCTTGCCAAGTCCTCGAAACGCTTTGGAACCGAATTTGGGATCTAACTGGTAGCCTATATAAGATGTCTAGGGTAATTTCGTCGGCGATATGCTGGACATAATCGTCAACTAAGAAACCAGCGAGTATTGGAGTTTTGGAACGATAACCGACAGAGTAGCAGCTATCAGGTCGATTCGGATTCGTTATTAGGTCTTGCCAAGTCCTCGAAACGCTTTGGAACCGAATTCGGGATCTAGCCGGTAGCCTATATAAGATGTTTAGGATAATTTCGTCGGCAATATAAGGGATTAATGACGGTGATAGATTTTCTTCTTCTTGTTCATCCATTGATGAAAGCTGGTAATTCTCTTGGCTAATGTTCATTGTGTTGCTTATTAGGGTTTGATCCTGTGTTTCTTGCCTTATAGTCGTGATTTTGTGTTTTGTTCTTAATTTAATATGAATGAAAACATCACCTCAAAAAAAAAAAAAAATGAATGAAAACATTATTAGATACCGCAAAATAGATGTAGCAAATTACCCTACGACTTATGTACTATGTGCAATTCAACCCCTTAAATTTCACTTGTAACAAATTACCCCATAAGTTTTCAAAAATGTGCAATTAAGCCTAAATTAATTTTTCTACCATTTTTTTAATTAAAACCTATTATTTTCTATTATAAAAATTATTTTAAATATAGCTACTAAAAATTAAATACAATATTTACATATTCAACAAAAAATGTGAACCAAATTTAAGATCAAAAAAAATTTGGGCATGTAACTTTTCATTGTAACTTGACTAAAAAATAAAAATTCTCATATTATGAATATTTTTTCACCAAAATACAAAAAAAAAAAAATGTGAACATGCTTTCTAATAATTAGGAATTTTAGGATTAATATTTGATCAATAATTTAGACCTTTAATAATAGTAAATATATTTAATTTACTAAATTTCATTATTAAAAATAAGATATGTGGTGAATTGCACATAAAGAAAAACTTCTGGGGGTTATTTGCTACATTTATAAGTTAAGGGGTTTAATTGCACATAATATCAAACTTATGAGGGTGATTTCCTATATTTCCCGGCAAAATAGATGTAGCAAATTGTTTTGTTTTTTTCTTTTTCATCTTACTAATTGTTTTATTTTATGCAAGTCATACAACTATGAACAATTAAATCTAAAATCAACCTCTAATTATTAATGTTGTTTGGATGAATAAGAAATGATACTCATAACCTAGAGATAATGTTCCCGGTCACGCACGCCTGCGACCCAAGCTAGATGATTATTTGTAGTACCTGTAGTTTTCAAAAAATTTCCTGTGATTGAGGTTTACCGTTTATAACACCGTGTGTTAACACAGTGACAAATTGCAGGCGTCAAGGACATGAGTATCAGATGCTGGTATTACGAGTGAGTACACAACTGGTGTTACCGGACAACCATTTGCATTCACACAATGCCACAATAAAGTACTCCCTCTATCTCGGTCATTTGTTGTCCTTTTCCATTTTGGGGTGTCTCAGTCATTTGTTGTCCTTTCTATTTTAAGAATGAACTTGATGAGTAATTTGATCATTCACACTCAATTTGTTCCACTTGTCATTTAGCTATTGGCACTCTCCTCTTTCCTTAGTCTTTGTGCCAAAACCAAAGGACAACAAATGACCGGGACAGAGGGAGTAACCCTTGATAAAGCCTCTGCCCTTACTGGTGATGCCTCTCAAATTGAGCTGTTTATCAGAGATAATGTTAAGCCTTAAGTCATGTTAGGCTTGATTTTACTTCTGTTAATCGGAATTTGTGTAATTCGTCCAATGCAAATCTTTTACTACTGTCACATCCTTTTAACAAACAATCTTCCGTTAAATAAGACTACGGTATCCTAGGGTTGGGTGATAATTGAGTTCAATTTCAAAGTAAAATAGAGATATCTGTCTTATTTTCGCGTCGGGTTGGTAATTGAGTTCAACCCAACAAGCAATTTAAACTCTCTTTTTCAACAGCTTTGTCTCACTTCTAACTTCTTATTTCATGCGCCTTAGCTTAGATTGAGATCCTTTGTCTCATTTTCGCATCTCATCTTGTGTCTCACTTACATCTTATGTCATGTGCCAGCCAGTTTGGCGTCTTGGTTTACTGTGAGTAACAATAAGGACCTGTCATGCGGGCGAACCTGAACAGCGAGTTGCAATGATAATTGTTAATCAAAACTTCATTTGGTTGCTACATGATCTTCTAATTTAGTGTTCTGGATAATATTGATTGAAATTTACCCGAGGTTAAACACCAAAGTTTGTATTTCCCGATAAACATTCGTCAAGTTGTGTAATTGGGAGTACTTGTTGCTAGATAGGCAACAGGAAATCAAGGGTCTGACTTGATTTTGGTTGCATATGGACACGGAATGCAAGGTAATCTGAAGAGTCGGAGTAACACATGTTGCGAACCTCTTTTGTTCTCTAGAAGCCGTAAAGTGGAATACTAAAATAATTTTGAAGAGATAGATTAACTTCTAGGAAAAACTACAGGCTTATGGAAAAGAATTTGCAAAACAAACAGTCGGAGTATCAAATATTTTCTTGCACAGTAATTATATCCAACTAATGAACTAATTAGGCTGCAATTGATTTTACAGTCAGTAAAAGTTCAATTGTGTTGGGTTCCTTATGTTGATGATAACATGCCCATTTGATTTGTGTCATCTTAGTATACCTTTTCAGGTTTATTGATCATATCAAGCATGGATTAAGAAGTGTTGAAGTTGTTATTAATCCCTTTGTATTAAGTCAAGTGTCATCTAATGTACAAGCAAGAAAGTAGAGTATATTAGAGTAATAGAAACAGTCCAGACGACTGTTGCTTTCACACGCAAACAGCTGCTTGGATTGTTGCCATAACTCGAGAAACTTGAAGTCCCTTTTTATCTTTCAAAAGCCTTTCACGTGACTCATATTTTTCAAAGATAAAAAAATCAGATTTTTATTAAGGAGGTGGTCTTCAATAAAGAGTGGTTTGAATTATTATTTTCAAAATGTTTCCTCTTTATGCAAATTCAACCCTTTGGCTCTTTAAGAAAACAAAGAATGCTTTTTGCCATTTTAGTGTTAACATGTCATCATGTGACTTGTCTTTTCTCTCTTTGTTTTCTGAATTTGCATGAGCTTTTAAGGATATCTTTCAAACCTTCTTTCTCTATTCTTGCCTTTGCAAAAGAGCCCTCTTTGGTGCAAGTTTTGGGTGGTTACAAATGCCCTTCACATGTGAGGTCTTTGACCCTTCAAAACCCTAGCAACCCCTTCACTCACCTCCTCTATATAAACCGTGCCTCACCTTCATAAATCCTGAAGACTTTTCTGAAATAATTCTTCCATCTTTGCAAATTATTTTTAAAGCTAAAAAATCGTGTTTTATTTGCAAAAATCTTTAAAAGTCTTCAAGTGTCTTCAAGTTGTTACAGTCGTGGCTACTGTTACTTTTCTATACTAAACTCTCTTGCTTATGAATTGTTGATCTTGTAAAAGTTGTCCATTTCTATTCTTTGTTAAGAATGTGTTAGTGGAAACTTGATCCTATAACATTCTAAGTGTGTTAGTAGAGTTTAGGACGGAGTAGTCTTTAACTCTTGACAACCGGAGTAGTTTGTGAGTTGGCAACCGGAGTAGGTTGCGAGTTAGCTTGTCATAAGAACTGAGTAGTTCTTGTACTAGCTTTACAACCGGAGTAGGTTGGTGTCTTTTATTGTAAGGGTCTTTTAGTTGTCGGAGTAGATCACTAAAAGAAAAGCAATAAAAAGGTAGATTGGACGTAGGCACTTGAGTATTTGCCGAACCAATTCAAAAATCTCGTGTTCATTGTTTTTTACTTTATTTCCGCTGCAATTTACTTTGTTTGTTTTTGCTTTGCTTAACCTTAGAAGTAACAGTTCATCATACTGTCGCATTTGGTCTGCAGTCATATTCCACAAACTGAGACAAATAGATACAGTCAGAACGATTGTTGCTTTCATACTTCAGCAAACATTCATCGTGATACTTGTTCAATCTTTCAATGTTGTTCAAAGTATCTTCTCATCTCTTTTGTCCTAGTAACTCACTTTAATTCAATAAAGTTGGAGTTATAAATTTTTTAAATAGTACCTAATTCACCCCCTCCCCCTCTTAGGTACTTGAATCCATAAACTCAACAATTGGTATCAGAGCCTCGTGCTCTTGATCGAGGCTAACCGCCTTAGAGTTTGATTCGTGGGTAATGGATTCCGAGAAACACTCCAAGATCCCGGTCTTTACCGGTTCGAATTTTGGATGGTGGAAACTCAAAATGGAACATTACATCAAAAGTATCGATTATCAATGTTGGAACATCATCCAAAATGGACCTCTTGCCATTGAGGAAACCGATATTCTTAACGGTTTCACCAAGACAAAAGAGGAAAGAAATTACAATGAGAACGACTTCAAGCTTGCCGAAAAGAATTCCAAAGCAATGTCGATTCTTTAACGTTGTGTTGGTGAGGGGGAAGTTAGTCGAATTTCCGGGTGTCCTACGGCAAAATCTATTTGGGATTCCCTTGTACTTGCATATGAAGGGACGTCCCAAGTAAGAAAACACCGTATTGACCTTCTCATGCAACAATATGAGATGTTTAGAATGTCAAAGGACGAGTCTTTAAATAGTTTCTCTTCACGTTTTTCTTGTATTATTAATGAGCTTAAAAGTCTAGGAAGGAATTTCGAGTCCGAGGACATCATTCGAAAAATCCTTCGTAGTCTAACCCCTAAATGGCAACCTAAAGTCACCGCCATAGAGGAAGCTAAAGACTTGTCAACCCTATCTCTTCATGAACTAATGGGATCACTAATGGCTCACGAGTTTAACCTCGATAAGCATTCTAGTGAGTCATCAAAGGGAAAGAGTCTCGCCCTCACATATTCTCCAAGTGATGAAGAAGATGAGGAGGAAGACGAGTTTGCTATGTTCACAAGGAACTTAGCCGGGTTGGTCAATGGACAAGGTAACAAAAGGTTCACTAATAATTACTCGAAAAAACGCTTTCCTAAGAAACGACCTACCTCCACCGTGGGATGCTTTAAATGTGGTGATAAAACTCATCAAATTAAAGAATGTCCCAAGTGGGAAGAAATCAAATCTAAGGAAAGAAGAGAAAAGGTTAAAAAGGACTATAAACATAGAGTCATGAGTGCTATATGGGGAATGTCCGACTCCGAGGAAGATGAGGAACTCATCGAGGAGGAACTTGAGGCTAAAATGTGTCTTGCAAATCATGGTAAAGAAAAAGTCTCAAAAACCTCAAAACTTGAACACTTAAGATGCCTCATGGCTAACCCCGACGATTCCGACTCCGATTCCGACAACGAGGTAAATCATCTAAAGGCCAAGGCTAGAACTTACTCCAAAGAGAAAGTATGTAAGCTACTTGACCAACTTTTTGATAAGTGTCGGTCTCAAACTAATAAGCTTGATATAATGCAAAATGAGATTGAGGAAATTGCTCAAGAGAACTTTAATCGAAAAATGAACTAAAAGCAACAGATCATGCATCATTTTACTTCGAGGCATATAATGAAGTCAAAAGAGTCAACAAGTTAAACAAACATTTGACTAAAGAACTAGAGCGTCTTAGGTTGACTCCCACGGACGTCTCTGACCTTGAAAATGTCAACACTACTTTGGTGATGCAAGTTTCCCAACTAACCAAGGAACGTGATGACATTTTGAAGGACAAAGATGCTCTTGAAAATGAGATCTATGACCTTGTAGTTGAAGTTGTAGACTTGAGAGAAACAAAGTGTCTAAGACTCATTGCTTCGACCACGATTTAGACAAGCTTAAAAGAAAGAGTGAATGGTTGGAAAATGAAAATGAGTGTCTTAAGAGTGAGGTTGTTTGTCTCAAGAATGAAATAGAAGATCTCCATGATAGGCTTACTTTCTTTCAAAAAGGTATGCCCGAATGTAGCACTTCTAGGTCTTCTCCTCACCATAGATCCGATGAAGTCGTTGATCTAAGCAAAAGACTTGACGAGATGACATCTAAGTATGAAGAGTCCAAAGAAAGAATCATATATCTCGTGTCTAAACTCAACAATCACACCCATGACTTCATTGTTGAGAAAAGATTGTCCATAGAAAGTGTTAACAATGATGAACTTAAAAGAGAAAAGGAAAAGAATTTGCATCTTCTCTCACGTGTCAATGACTTGACCAATGAACTTGTTAATGCTAAGAACATCACTGAAAAATGGGAAGGAAGTCAAACCGTGTTAAACTTCCTCACGAATCAAACCGAGAAATGTGATAAATCTGCTGGTTTGGGGTTCAAATGGAACAGTCAGACTGACTGTTGTATCCAGAAGCCTAAAAACGATTTTAGAGGAAGGAAGTATGCAGGTCTTCCCGAATACATCATTTGCAATTATTGTGGTGACAATGGTCATGTTTTTAATGGATGTACAAAGCGATTTGATGACATTGATAAAAACACCAAAACCTTAAAAGAAATGAACATTAAGAAAGACACCACAAGTTATGTTGATCACAAGAAGGGACCCAAATTCATTTGGGTTCCTAAACTCAAAAACTAATCTTGTGTAGGGCTTGGTGGGAGGCGGCCGCAATTGGTACTTGGATAGTGGATGCTCTCGTCACATGACGGGTGATAGAAGCCAATTCCTCTCACTTAAAGCATATGATGGTGGCACGGTAAGGTTTGGTGACAACAAGAAAGGTGAAGTAATTGGTATTGGAAAAGTTGGTAAGTCATCCTTACTTTGTGTCGACAACGTGCGGCTTGTCAAAGGTTTGAAACATAATCTCCTTAACATTTCTCAACTTTGTGATAAGGGTAATGTTGTTGAATTTCGTGCCAATATGTGTCGAATTTTTGATGCCACTACTAATGAACTAATACTCGAAGGAAGACGTGTCAAAGATGTTTACTTAACTAATTTGAACTCTCTATCCGGTCACACCATGTCTTGCATGAGTGTAATGAACAATGATCCTTGGTTATGGCATAAAAGGTTTGGTCATGTTAGTACAAAAACTCTTAATACCCTTAAAAGACTTGACTTAGTTGAAGGCATTCCTAATATAAAATTTGACTTTGATAAAGTATGTGATGAATGTGCTAGAGGAAAACATGTTAAAAGTTCCTTTAAATCCAAAAGAATTATGAGTACATCTCAACCTTTGCAACTTTTACATATCGACTTATGTGGACCAATGAGAACTAGAAGTAGAGGTGGTAGTCGTTATGTGTGTGTCATTGTTGATGATTACTCTAGGTTCGTTTGGGCACTCTTCCTAAGCTCTAAGGATGAAACATTTGATGAGTTTCTAATTTGGTTAAGAAAGATTCAAAATAAACTTGGTTTAAAACTTGTTTCAATGAGAACCGATCATGGAACCGAATTCGAAAACTCATCATTTGGTGCTTATTGTGATGACAATGGTGTAGACCATAACTTTTCGGCTCCTAGAACCCCACAACAAAATGGTGTGGTAGAAAGGATGAATAGAACCCTTGAAGGAATGGCTAGAACAATGTTATTATCTAGTAAGTTGCCTAAAAACTTTTGGGCCGAAGCGGTAAATACCGCTTGCTACATTCATAATCGTGTCATGATAAGGAGTATACTAAATAAAACTCCCTATGAATCGTTACGTGGAAGAAAACCTAACATTTCATATTTTAGATGTTTTGGAAGCAAATGTTTTGTTCATAACAATGGTAAAAACAATTTGGGTAAGTTCGATCCACGTAGTGATGAAGGAGTATTTATTTGGTACTTCGACCATAGCAAGGCCTATAAAGTTTACAATAAACGAACCTTGTTAATTGAAGAAAGCATCCATGTCATTTTTGATGAATCTAGTGTTCTTGGACAGGTACAAAACATGGATGATGATGATGAGGATGAGGATGATGAGTTTGAGATTGGTCTCGTTCGAAAAGACTTCGTGTTCACGGATGAAGAAGCTCCCAGCACTGAATTGCAACAGACACAGAGACTGTCACCTTTAAAGGAGATCAGAAACTCAGGGGGAACACGTAGCGCCTCTGATTCCTCTCTGGAAGCAACAGACCCAACGACTGTTGCATCCAACCCCAGAACTGAAGTAACCCAAAATAGTGAGGATGAAGAACCTTCCAGGCCAATAGAGACAGTCACTGTGACTGATGCTGTTGAGGGGGAACAAGAAACCATTGTTCCAAAGAAGTGGAAACATCAAAGCTCTCATCCACTCACTAATCTCACAAGTGATCTTAACTCGGGAATTCGAACAAGATCATCCGTCAACAATCTCGCTCATCTCAATGAGTATTGTGCCCATAATGCCTTCCTATCTTAAATTGAACCTTCAAATGTAACAGTCGCCTTGACTGATGCAGATTGGTTGCTTGCTATACAAGAAGAGCTCAATCAATTCAAAAGAAACGAGGTATGGCACTTAGTCCCTAGACCGCCTAATCGTACCGTCATTGGTACTAGGTGGGTCTTTCGCAACAAGCTTGATGACTCGGGAGAAATTGTAAGGAACAAGGCTAGACTAGTGGTGCAAGGTTATAACCAACAAGAGGGTATTGATTACGATGAAACCTATGCACCGGTAGCTAGACTTGAGGCCATACGATTGCTTATAGCTTTTGCGGCTCACAAAGGCATTAAACTCTTCCAAATGGATGTCAAAACCGCTTTCTTAAATGGATATTTGGAAGAAGATGTCTTTGTAGAGCAACCACCGGGTTTTGAGAACAATGACTTGCCTAACCATGTTTTCAAATTAGACAAAGCTCTTTATGGTTTAAAACAAGCACCAAGATGTTGGTATGATAGATTGTCTAAATTTCTTATTGAAAATGGTTTTAAAAGAGGCTCCGTTGACAAAACATTGTTCTTGAAGCAACAGTCCAGTGAACTGTTGGTTGTACAAGTATATGTTGATCACTACAAAAAAAACGTCTCGATGCGACGGAATAATAATCCGTAGCAAATTTAAACCTGCGACGGACGCTGCGACGGGCCTTATAACCTGCGACGGACTTGCGACGGACTTTCCGTTGCAGCCTATTTTCCCATACCGCCAAATTTTCTGACATGGCGGGAAGGTCTGCGACGGAATTTCCGTCGCAGTATTAAAATAATATTAAAATCTGCGACGGAAATTCCGTCGCTGCATTAAAATAATATTTTTCCTGCGACGGAATTTCCGTCGCAGACTTTCTAAAGTGTCCAGCTGTACACGTCTAAACAGGCTGGGAAAAAAAATATTTTTTTATTCCTGCGACGGAATTTCCGTCGCAGAATTTAATATTATTTTAATTTTGCGACGGAAATTCCGTCGCAGGAATTATTTATACGGGCTGCAGCGAAATCCTCCTTCTTCATTATCACTCTTCAATTATTCGTCTCCCTCAAAAAATCCGCCTCCCTCAAAAACTCCCACCACCACTCCCACCACCACCACTCCTACCACCACTCCTACCACCACCCTACTTCCCAAATCACTCCTATTTCTCCTTTCCTTTTCCCTTTTCCTTTTCTTCTTCTTTCCCCTTTCTTCTCCTTTCCCTTTCTCTTTTTTTTTCCACCGCCTGCTTCCTTCCGCGCCGCCGCTCCTTCCTTTGTCTCCTTCTCTTAATTAATATAAGGTTTGTTTAATTAATTTTACTTTTGATTAATTAGGGTTTATGGTTATTGTTTTGATTAATTATGATTAGTTTAGGATGCTTAGTATTATTAGGATTGTTTAGTTTAGTTGAAAGCCAATTTAGGATATTTAGAATTGTTTATTTTAGTTGAAAGCCAATTTAGGATGTTTAGGATTGTTAAGTTTAGTGAAATTTAGTTAAAAGCCAATTTAGGATGTTTAAATCAATTTTATAATGCTTAATTATGTTTTAGGGAATTATATTTTTGGTTTGCATGAAGTGAGCTAAGTATTTCAAAGCTCTTTTAAATCGATTATAGTTGATGGTAGTGAAATTTTGATGTAAATAATTAAATAAAATGAGGCTACTCGACATTGAAGCAATTTTGAATTCATCTATTGCTCATAATAATAGAGAAATAGTTTAGTTGTCATGTTTATTTTTTTACAAATATTAATTCATCTTATGCTTGTGTTGTGATTGTTAATATATTTATGACCTAGTACCCGATTCAGGATTACACATTAGGTGTAATTCTTGAATAGTCCCCTGCTTTGGATCGTCTTTGAATCTTTTATGCCATTTAGGTGGTAAATACTCAATTTTTTTCTTGATTGTTATGAGACAAAATTTGATTGACATTTCCTTTAATGTTCTCCGAATACATATGTAGAGTGAGAATTCATTCTAAATAATGTATTTGGAGAACTCGTAAGGAAGTGTCTTTGCCAATTGTCTCATTACAATCAAGAAAAAAAATTGGGTATTTACTAATGGTATGAAAGATTCAAAGATGGGTTTAGGTTGGAGAGATAAGGACCCCATTACTGAAAGTATTTTTTTGCAGGTTGTGGTTGTTGTTGTTGTTGTTGTTGTTTTTGTTGTTGTTGTTGTTGTTGTTGTTGTATGAAAAATTCAAAGATAAGTTTATGAATAATGCTCTTACCATTTTTATTAATAATTTTTATTTCCTAATATATATGTAGATTTGCAATGAAGAGATTAGAACGAAACTGGATGTATGAAAGGTTGGATTCCAATAAAAAATTAAGGAAGGAATTCGTAATAGGGGTTAATAAATTCATTGATTATGTTAAGCAACAAGACGAATTCATTAGAAATAAAGAAATTAGGTGTCCATGTAGTAAGTGCAAAAATAAAAAGTTTTTAGTTGAACAAGAAGTACGAAAACACCTTGGTCTAAAGGGTTTTTGTGACAACTATTATGATTGGGTGTGTCACGGAGAGAAATACCCCGTTGAGGAAGAGGAAATCGCAATGCCCTCTGACAATCCTTATAGGGATATGGTAGAGGATGCGTTGCGCGATAGCATTGATCAAATTAGGGAAGAAGCTCTTAATGCCGAGGTGGTTGATGAATCTCCAAATCCCAATGTATTAGCCTTTTTCAAATGTTAAAACGTGCCGAGCAACCTGTCTACGGGGATGTCGACTCTCATTGCTACAAATACGGCGCAAGCTTGTCGCTCTGAAATGTGAACACAACTTAGCCCATAAATGTGTAGATGGTTTCACGTCACTCATGGGAGACCTTCTTCCTCAAGATCATATTTTGATGCGTAACTTCTATGAAACCAAAAATGTTCTCAAAGCTCTTCAACTTCCTCATGAAAAGATAGATGCATGTTTTAATGGATGTATGCTTTTTTGGATGGACGACGCTCTTCTCGACAAGTGTAGAAAATGTGGTAGAGCTAGGTACAAAAGTGTAAAGAATGCAAATGGCAAAAGGGTCCCCGAAAATTTCTTAAATTATTTCCCAATAGGGCCACGTTTGCAACGAATTTATGCCACAAAAAACCTCGCGGAACAAATGCGTTGGCATTATGAAAACCCCCGAGTTAGTGGGACAATGTCTCATCCAAGTGACAGTGATGCGTGGAAACATTTTGATCATCTTCATCCTTCTTTTGCATCTGAGCCTCGGAATGTTAGACTTGGACTTTGCACCGATGGTTTCTCGGCTTTTGGGCCATTCGGGAACACATATTCATGCTGGCTGGTGATGCTTACACCTTACAATTTACCACCCTGGCTATGCATGAAAAGACAATTTATGTTCTTAACATTAATTATTCCTGGACCAAAGAGTCCCAAACAAAACCTTGATGTCTATTTACAGCCTCTAATTCACGAGTTGAAGCAATTGTGGGACACGGGATTGTTTACATATGACGTGTCTAGGAAACAAAACTTCGACTTAAGAGCCGCACTCCTATGGACGATCAACGATTTTCCTGCTTATGGCATGTTATCTGGTTGGTCAACTGCTGGTGAGAATGCATGTCCATGTTGTACGAAAAAGAGACTAAATCGACTTGGCTTCAAAGATAGCGTAAAAATGGAGTTGGTTTGATTGTCATAGACAATATTTAGACACTGATCATACTTTTCGCAAGGATAAAGTCCACTTTCGAAAAGGAAGAATAGAGAACGATGTTGCTGGAACGAGGTTATCGGGCGAACAAGTATGGGAATGTGTGAAAGATTTACCAAAAATCGTGGATGCGTCGACCATGAATTGAAGACTAAGTTAAAGCGAAACGAATTGGGTGGTGGAAACAAAGTATTTTTTGGGAGCTTCCATATTGGAGCACACTACTAATTCGACATAACCTTGATGTCATGCATATTGAGAAAAATTTTTTCGAACAACTAATTCACACGGTGATGGATAGAAAAGACAAGACAACCTTGAACCCAACTGCACAAAAAGACATCTTACAACTTTGTTCAAGGTCGCGAAAGGTGGATTCAACAAGTTTTGAAAAAAGAGCAGAAGAAAGTGTTGTGTGATTGGATATGTAATTTAAAGTTTCCAGACCGCTATGCTTCAGATTTGAGAAGATGTGTCGATATGAATGAGTTGAAGCTACATGGCTTGAAAAGCCATGACCATGTGTTTATGGAGCGTTCGCTTTATTGTTTTTAAGGCACCTTCTCCCTAAAAATGAGTGGAATGCCATAATTGAGATTAGTCAATTTTTCAGAGACTTGTGCACTTCATCAATACAAATTGAAAAAATAACAAGTCTCGAGAAAAATATTGTCGAGATAATCTGTAAATTGGAAAAAATACTTCCACCTTCATTTTTTAACTCAATGGAACATCTGCCAATTCATTTGCCATATGAAGTGAAAGTGGGTGGTCCTGTGCAATATAGGTGGATGTATCCTTTTGAGAGGTAATATCAATATCTTTTACGAAGCCTTCTAAGGTTATTACTTAATTTCATTCATTCTTAACCAATTTTTTTGTAGGTTCTTGAATCATCTGAAAAAAAAAAATTGGAAATAAAGCTCGTGTTCAAGGGTCATTATGCAACGCATATTTGCTTGAAGAAATAGCAAATTTTTGTTCTTTTTACTTTGAAGATCATATAGACACAAAGGCAAAAGACCTTGACATAGGTCAGAAAAAGGCGAAGTATTCTACCTTGCCCGAACTATTTCAAGATCATGAGGGCACTACTTCTGGAAAATGTCGTGAAAGATTTTTGGAAGATAACGAATATGAACGTGCACACCTCTATGTTTTATCTAATTGTGATTCTGATGAGTTGAAACGTATGGAAAGGTAGGTGAAAAAAATTTTAATTTTAAACGTTGTTTCAAGTAAAACATGCAAAAATTAATTCAAATCTTAATTCGGCATTTTTGAATAGGTTGTTTGAGGATTACATCAAAAGAGAATATCCTGAGGTTTCTATGGCCGAGGATAATTGGAATAAATTTGAAACAAAATTCCCTAACTGGCTTAGAGGTCAAGTAAGTAAATAATATATATTCTATAATGCTTATTTAAATTATATTATTATTTGGTAAGTAATTGGTTCATTATCATTAATTTTAGGTAAATAATTTAAAAGATCCAGTTGTAGTTGCCTTAGCAAATGGACCTTCAAAAAAAGTAAGAACATGGAAGCGTTATTCCATCAATGGATACAAATTTCGAGCTTTCATAGATGGGAAAGATTTGGAAAAGTCTACAATTAACAATGGAGTGTGTGTGAGTTCGACGGATGAGCCGACTACTATGGAACCCTAAATGAAGTTGTTGAGTTGTCTTATACTCAAGTAGAAAAACCCTTACAACGTTATTTTATTCAAATGTAATTGGATAGATAACTCGAAAGAGGAATGCAAGTACATAAGGAATATAAACTTGTGGATGTTAATCGAGCAAAAATTTCCAAAATATGACCCATTTGTATTAGCATATCAAGTGGAACAAGTTTGCTATGCTCCTTATCCAAACATCAAAAGAGATAAAGATCGGTGGTCACAAAGATTTAAAATAAAGGCAAGATCACAAGTGGATGCTCCTACTGATGAATCTATCTTTCAAGAAGATGTTAATAATGGTGATACAACATTGACAATAATTGAAATAGAGGATGAGAATGAAAATGTGGAGGAGGAACAAGAAGAAACTCAAGGAGATGAAATGCAAGTACAGAATGATGATATGCAAGAGGAGGAAGATGAGGAAGAGTTAGGAGAGGAGGCTTTGAAGAAGTATTTAGAAGAAGATGATGATGAGGATTTTTTAGAATCGCTTTTTGAAAGCAACGAAAAGACTAATTTAAGTGATGATGATGATGATGATGATGATGATGATGATGATGATGATGTCTAGGATTTATATTAGTTGTAGATGTTTTGTACCCTTTCTTTCAATCTTATTACTTTGTTGGTACTATTAATTGTAGATGCCGTATGGCTTAATTTAATGAAATCTAGTTTGTTTTCATTCAATCTTACTTTGCCAATTTCTTATTTGGTAGCTATTATTTGATTATTTGATTTCTTACTTTGCCAATTTCTTATTTTGTTGCTATTATTTGAAGCTTTGATTTCTTACTTTGCCAATTTCTTATTTTGTTGCTATTATTTGATTATTTGATTTCTTTCTTTCCCAATTTCTTACTTTGCTAATTTGTTATTTGGTTGCTATTATTTGATTTCTAACAATGTTGAAGAATTTAGTTGGTTTCTATGGCGTCGAGGAGACGAAGACATGGTAGTAATAGTAATGCAGGAAACCAAGGACAGGGAAACGAGAATGAAGAAATACCAAAGAAGCTGACAAAATTCCTCTTGATTCTCTTGAGCAAGAAGGCGTTTGGTAAGTATGTTATTTTTTCGTAATTAATTATTTTTATAACGATTTATATATATATATATATATATATATATATATATATATATATATATATATATATATATATATATATATATATATATATATATTTATTATCTTCTCATTCTTTTTTTTTTGTCAGTTCATAATGAAAAAGTTGTGAGCTTGATATCGGATACTATTGGATGCAACTACAAAGAACATGCTCCTAATTGGAAATCGGCGTCATCTACTCTAAAGAAGGATTGGTGGAATTGGTTTGAGGTATTAGCAATTGTCATTTAATTTAATACTACGTATTTTATTTATTTATTTTATATTTATTTACAATAAAGTTTATTTTCTAACTTTATTTTTTATTGAACAGTGGCGTGTTAGTTACGATCCCCGTGACAAGGCAAGGGTTAAGAAGGCTTGGGAAGATGCCATGAAGACCCGTTTACGGCAAATGATTTATCGAGCTTATCATAAGGAAGAGCATGAAAAGCCGGATTGGATTAGTGTTGACTTGCACCGTCAATTGAGGAATAGACCACTTGAAGATCCTACTTTCACGCCAAGATCGGAGCAGAATTCGGCCAACCGTAGGTCGGGAAGTGACGAGAAAGGGAAGGCGTTGGCTACTCACGTAATGGGTCGAAAAAACACTTTGCAATATATGGACTCAATGGTAATTTCTTCACTTTTTTTTTTTTTTTAACTTAGTACCTTTTTTTTCTTTAACTTTATTTAAAGTTACTAATTATATTTACCAAGTATCAAAATTGCAGATTGATAAAGATGGGAAAGGAGATATTCCGTCCGCTTTGCAAGTGTTGGAGAAGACAAGGAAGCATAGCACAAAAGGATGGTTATCCAAAAAAACTGGTCAACTCTTCGTAAGTTACCAGAATTATTTAATTTTTAACTAATTTTTTCAATCATGATTATTTAGTAGATGGTATCTAATCTTTCGTTTTTTATTGATATAGGGTAAAATCATCACAAAGAAAACTCACCCCGAGTCAAGGGGTCGAGAACATCGATGATAATGAGATTTATATTGAAGAACATGGAGGATTTGATAAGAAAGGTAGAGTACTTGGCGCGGAAATGCAAAGCACCACAAATTTGGGAGCACCACCGCCGCCGACCGGTAACCTCTTTTCTACTCCTCATACTCCAGGTTTTGTTGGTAGAGTCGCAAAAGAGAATGCCCGACTTAAGCAAGTCGAGGCCGAACAATCTCAAAGGCTTGCGGCAATAGAGGAGTTCTTGAGCCAACAAGGTTTTACCACTCAAACTTGTAACCCCGGAGGTCCATCTCAAACTAGGAATGACTTTGATGATGATGGTGGCGACAATGCTAGGCCTACTCCGACTCCCACTCCCGTGTATTGATGTAGTTGTTTGTTGATTAGTAGTTATGATTCCTATCCCATAGTTTATGGACTTATTTGGCTTTCTTTGTTGAACAATTATTGTACTAAACGGTTGTAAACCTTTTATTTTAAGTTAATGCGAAGACGTTGTTTGGGAATCTCGTCTTGAACGAGTTGTGAATTTGTCAATTGTTGGATTTTCTCGTATGTTTTGCAGGACACCGGAGTAATGTAATTGCTTTCAAAGCAATTTGGGCAATCGGAAAAGCGCCGTAAACCCACCGGGCATTTAATCCCTGCGACGGAATTTGCGACGGAAAATCCGTCGCAAGGTTTGACTTCCTGTTTGACTTTGGGGACACGTGTCCCATATGAACAGTAATATGCGACGGAAATTCCGTCGTAGATTTTGACTTTCTATTTGACTTTAGTGACTACGTGTCCCATATGAACAGTAATCTGCGACGGACATTCCGTCGCAGATTTTGACTTTCTGTTTGACTTAATGACCACGTGGCCGCCAATGAACAGTAATATGCGACGGATAATCCGTCGCAAATCACTATTTTGCGACGGGTATTTGCGACGATCGATCCGTCGCAGTATTTAGCAGCGACGACTTCCCCGCAAAACCAAATTTTGACGAAAATAGAGCGACGGGTAAAATCCGTCGCAATTCCGTCGCAAGATCTATTTTTGCGACGGGATTGACATATTTGCGACGGAGTTTTCCGTCGCTATGGAACCTTTTTTTGTAGTGGATGACATTATATTTGGTGCAACAAATGAACTCCTTTACTTATATTTTTCGGAACTAATGAAATCGGAGTTTGAAATGAGCATGATGGGTGAGCTAGGATTCTTCCTTGGACTCCAAATTAAGCAATCAAATGAAGGAATCATGATCCATCAACAAAAGTATATCAAGGAAATGCTTAAGAAATTTGGGATGACTAATGGTAAGCCTCATGATACACCCATGGTAGCCGGGTCCAAATTGGACAAAGATGAACTCGGTAAGAATGTTAGTGATAAGGTGTATAGAGGTATGATAGGCTCACTTCTTTACTTGACCGCAAGTCGTCCCGACATTCTCTTTAGCGTTTGTTTATGTGCTAGGTTCCAAGCAAATCCGAAAGAATCACATTTCAAAGCCGTTAAACGAATTCTTCGGTATTTGATTGGAACACAAAATCTTTACCTATGGTACCCCTTACATTGTCCTTTTGATCTTATAGGCTTTTCGGACGCGGACTATGCCGGGTGCACGGTAGATAGAAAGAGTACCTCCGGAATTGCAACGTTCTTGGGTCCTTGCTTAACTTCTTGGGCCTCAAAGAAACAAAACACGGTAGCTCTTTCTACGGCCGAAAGTGAGTACGTTAGTGCGGCACATTGTTGTTCTCAACTCCTTTGGGTAAAACAACAACTCTTGGATTTTGGTATTATTTTTGACTCCATTCCTTTAATGTGTGATAATACGAGTGCAATAAATATTTCCAAAAATCCTATTCAACACTCTAAAACCAAACATATTGATATTCGTCACCATTTTATTCGTGATCATGTGGAAAAAGGGCATATTAAACTTATCTTTTGCAAGACCGAAAATCAAATTGCCGATATTTTTACTAAGCCACTTGCAAGAGAACATTTTGAGAAATTTAGACTAGAAATTGGGTTAATTAATAGCTTGTGATTTTTAGTGTGAGTTTTACAAAATTCCTTAATTGATTAAATTAAATTTGGATATATGTTAATAAGTGTTCTAAGTGCATTGAAATCATGTTTAGATCAAAAATTGACACCGTATTTGTGAGTCGGTAATCACTCAACCTCATATCTAAATTTACGTTTATTATATGCTACCTTGCGTTTTTATTTCGAGTGATTAAATATGCTTAGTTGGGCCAACCACCTCACTTACCACATTTAATGGGCCATTAAACTCCCTCAACCCATCGCCTATGCCTACCCGTCCCAAACATCCTAATCCACTGACCCTCCATCATCCGACGACATCCCTATCTCCACTATGGTAGGACGGCGCACGCGAGGTGGTCGAAAGAAAAGCTCTACTATTCCTAGCTCTTCCTCTGAACCAGTGATTGTTGAAGATGTTGAAGAAGAAACCGAGTTTGATTTAAATGAGAATCCGTCTAAGTCCAGCGAGTCTGACCCGACTCCGGCGAAAAAGAACAACAAAAGGAAAGAAAAAGCCTCTTCATCCCAATTACCCCCAATTTCTGAAAATATCGAGCAAAGTAATGTCGATAACCCCATTGTTGATACTCCAATTGAAAATCCTAGTGAACCTCCCCAGAAAAAATCGAAACCTTTGAAGAAAAAGCTTGTATACCTTTCTCCCTCTGATCCGGTCTCCCTAACCTCAAAATGGGACTTAGCCATTGTTTGGGATCACCTTGAGAGCATTGACCTCCCTACTTCCATTTACAAAAATTGTGAGAGGTTGATGAACATCAAAGCAATTCACTCCCCTCGGGTTTACAACCAAACTTGGTTTGAGCCGCCTGCATTTCACTCAGTCCGTGATATGGTCTTAGCTCAAGGTTGGGAGAAGCTTTTGGAAATGCGTGAACCAGTGTTTGTGAGCGAGGTAATTCAGTTCTTTGCCACTGTTTGGGTTGATAAGTCGGGTGAAACTCTTACGGCTAAGGTGAACGGTAAGCCTCTTAAACTATCTCAATCTGATTTCGCTACGCCCTTGATATTCCAATGAGGTTTTGACAAACTCCCTCCGAAACATGGGTCGCTTTACCTTATGCCTCACCACTTAATGTCGCCCAAGTTGTGTGTCCCAAAACTGTCTCTCCCGGTCCCGTAAGCAACACCCAAATACCCCCTCCTCTTCGCATCATTTTTAATATCCTTTGTCGCTCTATTTATCCCTCGGGTGATAGGGGAAAACTCACCATAGCCCAACAATACTTAATCTATCATATTGCTACCCATAAGAAGGTGAACCTAGTCGGGTTAATGTTTAAACGTTTTCACCTTATTTCGACCAAGCTTCGTCGACCTTCTTCTAGCATGATTCACTTACCCTATGGCATGTGGTTATCGGTTGTGCTCAAGGCACAAGGGGTGTTAGTGAATACTAGCTTGGGTTCGTTGGATATGTGTGATGTTATGAGTGATGGGCAAATGGGGAAGATGCTTATCAAGATTGAAAATGATGAATTAATTTCTGTGAAAATTAAGAAGGACCCGGAGGTTGGGTCATCAAGTCAAGTGAATACGGGTAGTATGCGGGAAGTGCTTAATGCCGTGGCTGAGTTGGGTGCGTGGATTAAGGAAGATGCTCGTCAAAAGGACTTCACAATCTCGGCTCTTGCTTCTACTTTGGACCTCATCCGTGGTGAGGTGGATATCATTTCCACCCTTGTGTCAACAAAAGAAGTTGGTGATGATGCTCATGTGGATGATGACCCTTTGGGTAGTGGCTCGGATGGTGAACAAGCCTCCTCCCCTTAGCCTTTCTCTTCCCTCTCGGCCTATTAACCTTTTACCCGTACCCTTTCATTTTGTTCCACCTTGGTTGTGCCCCTCTAAAACAATATTTTCTTTGCTTGTTATTTTGACATTTGGTGGTGTATTTTAAACTTTGTTTAGCCATGTTGAACTTTGGTTAGCTTATGCTTAATCCTTGTTTATGTTGACTTTCTTACCTTGTCACAATTCCATGTGTCTTTTTGTGTTTTCTTATGACTATTTGCACTCTAATGCTTTTGACATCCCTATCCGTTTGATGATGTCAAGAGGGGGAAAAGGTAAACTCATGCTCTTAATCTCCTTGCTATTGATTAACTAATGTCTTGCCTAACCTTCTTAGTTTGAATCTTGTTTTGGGGCAATGTAAAATTGTCATGGTAATTTGATTCTAACTTTTGCCTTAGGTAAGGTAATATTGTCCCTTCTCTATCATTTGATCTTGCTTGCTTAAAATCTTGAATTAAGGTGTTTACATTGCTTATACATTCGTTTGGGGCTTGTCATCATCAAAGGGGGAATTTGTTGGGTTCCTTATGTTGATGATAACATGCCCATTTGATTTGTGTCATCTTAGTTTACCTTTTCAGGTTTATTGATCATATCAAGCATGGATTAAGAAGTGTTGAAGTTGTTATTAATCCCTTTGTATTAAGTCAAGTGTCATCTAATGTACAAGCAAGAAAGTAGAGTATATTAGAGTAATAGAAACAGTCCAGACAACTGTTGCTTTCACACGCAAACAGCTGCTTGGATTGTTGCCATAACTCGAGAAACTTGAAGTCCCTTTTTATCTTTCAAAAGCCTTTCACGTGACTCATATTTTTCAAAGATAAAAAAATCAGATTTTTATTAAGGAGGTGGTCTTCAATAAAGAGTGGTTTGAATTATTATTTTCAAAATGTTTCCTCTTTATGCAAATTCAACCCTTTGGCTCTTTAAGAAAACAAAGAATGCTTTTTGCCATTTTAGTGTTAACTTGTCATCATGTGACTTGTCTTTTCTCTCTTTGTTTTCTGAATTTGCATGAGCTTTTAAGGATATCTTTCAAACCTTCTTTCTCTATTCTTGCCTTTGCAAAAGAGCCCTCTTTGGTGCAAGTTTTGGGTGGTTGCAAATGCCCTTCACATGTGAGGTCTTTGACCCTTCAAAACCCTAGCAACCCCTTCACTCACCTCCTCTATATAAACCGTGCCTCACCTTCATAAATCCTGAAGACTTTTCTGAAATAATTCTTCCATCTTTGCAAATTATTTTTAAAGCTAAAAAATCGTGTTTTATTTGCAAAAATCTTTAAAAGTCTTCAAGTGTCTTCAAGTTGTTACAGTCGTGGCTACTGTTGCTTTTCTATACTAAACTCTCTTGCTTATGAATTGTTGATCTTGTAAAAGTTGTCCATTTCTATTCTTTGTTAAGAATGTGTTAGTGGAAACTTGATCCTATAACATTCTAAGTGTGTTAGTAGAGTTTAGGACGGAGTAGTCTTTAACTCTTGACAGCCGGAGTAGGTTGTGAGTTGGCAACCGGAGTAGGTTGCGAGTTAGCTTGTCATAAGAACTGAGTAGTTCTTGTACTAGCTTTACAACCGGAGTAGGTTGGTGTCTTTTATTGTAAGGGTCTTTTAGTTGTCGGAGTAGATCACTAAAAGAAAAGCAATAAAAAGGTAGATTGGACGTAGGCACTTGAGTATTTGCCGAACCAATTCAAAAATCTCGTGTTCATTGTTTTTTACTTTATTTCCGCTGCAATTTACTTTGTTTGTTTTTGCTTTGCTTAACCTTAGAAGTAACAGTTCATCATACTGTTGCATTTGGTCTGCAGTCATATTCCACAAACTGAGACAAATAGATACAGTCAGAACGATTGTTGCTTTCATACTTTAGCAAACATTCATCGTGATACTTGTTCAATATTTCAATGTTGTTCAAAGTATCTTCTCATCTCTTTTGTCCTAGTAACTCACTTTAATTCAATAAAGTTGGAGTTATAAATTTTTTAAATAGTACCTAATTCACCCCCTCCCCCTCTTAGGTACTTGAATCCATAAACTCAACAAATTGTTTAGTTGAAAGAAAGATTCTGCATTAACTGTGTAGAGGCAGAGGCCAGGGGAACCATTCACAAGGATAATAATCTAAACATCCATTCATTGTAGCGCCAGTATAAGTAACCTCCGGTTTTTGGATCGAGTTATGTTGGAAATTGAATGATTCGAAGGCACAAGACACATTAACTGTGTAGAAAACCGTCATTGGATCTTGAGGATGAAACCCTATAAACTTGTAGACTGAAAAACGCTTTTGTAAGGCATCGATTATATACAAACATTGCCAACAAAAAGAATCCGAGACTCGAGGAAAAGCCTGTGAGACCCAAAGCTGAAGAATGTTGTCTAACCAGTTTACATAGTAGATACGACTATCTGAAATGCACAAACAATGTTCATCGTTATTGTTCCAAGAGGGCAAGTATGCCGCTTCAACTGTGGACTGATTCAAGTCGATAGCAACTATTGAAGGATAAGATAACCAGTAGAAGATGCCATTGATAGCACCCACTGCTTTAGTGCAGGAGGATATCAGTTTTTTTTGGTATAAACTCGGAAACTCGTGATGCGTCACACGATTGCCTCCCTTGGAGGTGAACATCTTGATCTTTACATCGTCCATCTCATTATTGTAAAGAAGCATGACTGAAGAATGGAACTTACCCTGAGAGTGATCAAGTTCAGAGACAAAGCAAACACGCGGTTGCACGTAATGTATTGTGTGGGTATCAGTGAAGGGCAGCACTACTGGTTGTCTCATGAAGGGGTTGCATACGACATAGGTCGTTTCCTGAGGGTCCGAAACAGTAGTCCGGGAAAAGATAAGAAACCGTTTGAAGAAGTTAGGATTCGATACTCATCATCAAAGTTTCTAGGTAGGAATTGAAACGTTTTAAAGTCCGCACTTTGGACGTACACATCTACTCGAGCGTCAGTTATATGGCAATAATGAATTGCGTAGGGAAAATCGTCAACTAAGTAACCACTGAGTATTGGAGTTTTGGAAATCTTAGAGACAGAGTAGCAGCTGTCAGGTCGTGTCGGGTTCGATAAGAGGTCTTGCCAAGTCCTTGAAACGATTTGAAACCCAAGTTGGGATCTAACCGGTAGCCTATATAAGATGTTTAGGGTAATTTCATCGGCGATATGAGGGATTAATGATGCTCATACATTTTCTTCTTCTTCTTCTTCTTGATCCATTGACGGAGGCTGGTAATTTGAGTTCGCTATTAGGGCTGTGTTTTGTTTTGTTCTTAATTTATGAATGAAAACGTTATTACTATATACCGCAAAATACAATTCTATTTAGGGCTTACTTAAATTATGACACATAATAATAATAATAATAATAATAATAATAATAATAATAATAATAATAATAATAATAATAATAATAATAATAATAATAATAATAATAATAATAATAATAATAATAATAATAATAATAATAATAATAATATTAAATACCGAAAATCTTAAACTATGTTATCCCTTTCCTAAAGTCTGTCAAATATTTTCGAATATCAAATCATCAAAGTATATTATAGTGGGTAATAAAATTGTACAGTTTTCCCCTCCTAAGTAGGAAACCAAAGCGATTTGATTTACATTACATTTTGGACAACATTAAGTCCAAACTTGCCACTTGGAAATCTCGGTTCCTCTCTAGAGCTGGTAGGATCTGCCTTATCAAATCTACCATCAACGCCATCCCCAACCATGCGATGCAATGCATTCGTCTCCCCTCCTCCATTCTCCGCGACATTGACAAGACCACTAGGAGCTTCCTTTGGTCTAGTCAGTCCGCTAACAAACTCCATCTTGCTAATTGGGATCTTGTCACCCTTCCTCTTTCCCTTGACGGCCTTGGAATTAAAGCCGTTGAGCCTCTTAATGACGCTCTCTCAACCAAACTCAGTACTAAAGTCCTCCTCAACAACTCCTCCACTGCCGCTAAGGCCATCTACAACAAATATTGTACTCCCTCCCGGCGCTCCTTCTCTCGGGGTTCCCATATTTGGAAGAACATTGGAAGAGGGTGGAACATCCTGAAAGATCACCTCCTCTGGTCCATTGGAGATGGCTCCACCATCAGCCTCTGGGATGACCCTTGGCTTGACCTTGGCCCTCTCAGAACCCTCGTTCTTGGCCCCCTAAGTCTTTCCTCCTCCACTGCAAGATTATGCTCTATTATCTCCAATGGAGTTTGGGCCCTTGACTCTCTTGACTTTGTCCTCCCCGACTACATCATCAGCAACATTCTCTCCATCCCCATCCCGACCACCCCCAGACCTGATGTCCTTTCCACCTCCCTTGCCCCCAAAGGCAAATTCTCTGTCAGTGATGCTTATTCCTCTATGTGCCGTCCAATCCCTACCCTTACCCACTCCCCCTTCCCTACCGACCTTAACTGACTATGGGATCGATATTCCAACCCAACCTCGTATCAAAGTCTTCCTCTGACTTGTGTGGTGGAACAAGCTACCGCACAAAGCTTCTCTCTTTGGTAGAAACATCTTGCCCTGTTCGTCCTGCTCCCTGTGCCCCAACCCCTCAATTCCCGAGACCTCTCTCCATGCCCTCCGTGACTGTAGCTTTGCCTCCCACTCTTGGTCCATCCTCAATGTCACTAGTTCCTTTTCCGATGCTGACCTTCACCACTGGATTTATGATAACTGCACATCTCACCCCCTAGTTGGACTACCCTCTTCACCTTCGTGCTCTGGCGCCTTTGGCTGAGACGATGTGACTTAACCTTCTCCCCTTTCGCATCCACCTCTACCTCCCCTTCCACTTTCTGTGCCTTGGTCGCTTCCCAATCTTTTGCCTGGACCCGAGCCTCTGACTGTTCCCTCACTGCTCCTGTTACGATTTCCACCCACCTTGATGCCTTTAGCTACCCTTTGAGCTGGGCCCCTCTGCCGCTTGGTTGGCTTAAAACCAACGTTGACGCGGCCTTTTCTCCCTCCTCTTCCTTAGCTAGCCTGGGGTGTGTCATCAGAGACGGTTTTGGTTCTTGGGTTTTAGGTTGGTCCACCCGCTTCCTTGGTCCTAACCCCTTCCTTTGTGAGGTCCTTGCCATTCGGGATGGGATTTTACGCTCTAGAGTCCTTGTGAACAATGTCTTGATTGCCTCTGACTGTCTTGATGCGGTTACCTCTATTTTATGCCCCTCTGCCCCATGTGGACCGTTTACTAACATTATTCTTGAGTGTAGGACCTCTTGCAGGACTCCCCGCATTTGAAGCTTGTATTTGAGAAGAGATCGGCCAACCGTGTTGCGGATGCCATTGCCCACCACTCCATTAAGGACTCTAGTGATTTGTCGGGTTGAGTGGGATTTGCCCCCTCCTTTTGTTGTAGATCTTTGCACTTTAGACTTTGTTGTGACATGTGCGCCACTTTCCCCCGACCCGCCCCGTGATGTACTCGTAACTCCTTTTTATTTATCTATATATTGCTCCTTTCGTCCAAAAAAAAAAAAAATGAAATTGTACAGTAATTTCTTTTTCATCCTACCAACTTATCATTATTACAATCGTAAGATTTTGAACAAATAAGATCATTAGT
Source organism: Silene latifolia (assembly GCF_048544455.1). NCBI lineage: Eukaryota > Viridiplantae > Streptophyta > Magnoliopsida > Caryophyllales > Caryophyllaceae > Silene > Silene latifolia. The sequence continues at coordinate 39,545,589 of NC_133530.1, forward strand.
TTAGTCCGATTTATTGTTACAACTATGAAGAGTTAAATTTAAAATCAACCTCTAATTTATTAATGTTATTACAGTTCTGCAAATTATATCAGAGAGATTAGGATGTGTATTATGTTCCAGGTAAGATGTTGAGCTGCAATTACTATTCTGGCCCTAGGCTACCCGGGTCCTATTCAATGTAAACAAGTAGCGTATAACTATATAAGATGGCCTCGTTTACATTGAATTTATGAATTAGACTGGGGTAACCTAGGGTGAGGTTGATAATTGAGTTGAGTATCAAAGCAAAAGACCCTACTCTGTCAGAAGAAAAATTTCTCATCCGACCCCAGGGTTTTAACCCCTAATCCAATAATCCGATTTGTTATATAGAAAAGTTGCACCACATCAGAGTTTATCCTACAACTAATAAATATTCTTGAATTTGTATGCTTTGTATGTATTCAGGGGTGTCTAAGGCCACGGGCAACCACGGGCGGCGGAACCGGGCCTCCGCTTTTAGCAACCCCAAATTTACAAGGTTTATTGATAAAATTTAATACAAATCTCGACATATTGTACATGTGCATTCATAGTTGGGGCCTCATATTTTTATGGTGCACCGGACCTCCATTTACTTTAAGACGCCCCTGTATGTATTACATATCAGCTTATCAGGAGGGCCTAAAGAATGTGATGTACCACATCAGAATTTCCTGTTTCGTTCAAGGGGTCCACTGGAAACTAATTGGATTGGAATGTGAAAATACCATTTTAACTTGGTTTTGTTTGATTTTGGAATGGAAATTTTTATCGAATAGAGTTACAATGAAATTCTAGAAGAAAAAATTCATCTCATAAATCTAACATCAAAATAAATTAACCAAACATTAAATCCTGGTCTATTCATTTGTTAACTTTTTTTATTGTTTGTGAGTGCTATTTTAATCAAAGGTAAATAAATGATTGAAACACACATTCAAACGCGCCATCTTCTAATCTGATTGATGGTCTTCTCTCTTTTTGAGTATGTAATATTGAATGAAAAGGTGGTTAAACCCCAAAGTTGTGCAGTTATAGCTAGGTGCTGCTGTGCTAGTACTCAAGACTTGATTTTGGTCGCATATGATAGGGCACGAGAATGCAAGGTAATCTCAAGAGTCGTAGTAACACATGTTGCGAACCTCTTTTGTTCTCTGGAAACAGTAAAACTGAATACTAAAATAATTTTCAAGAGACTAGTTAACGTCGTTAACTTGTAGGAAAAATTACAGGCTTATAGAAACGAAACTTCTAAACAAACATACATAGTTTTAATATTTCCAACTAATGAAGTACTCCGTAATAGAAACAAGTCTGCTTATTTATACAAAGAAGAATGATTCAACTGTGTAGAGGCAGAGGCCAGGGGAACCATTCACAAGGAAAAAACTCCAAACTTGCATTCAATGAAAACTCAGTAGGACTGGTATGCGGTAATTGGATCGAGTTCTGTTGGAAATTGAATAATTTGCAGATTTTGGACCCAGTAGACCCATTAACTGTGAAGACGACCGTCATTGGATCTCGAGGATGAAAACCTATAAACTTAAAGACTGAAAAACCGTGTTCTGAGGTATCAGTTGTATACAAGCTTTCCCAACAAAAAGAATCCTTCCCTGGAAAAGCCTGTGAAACCCAAAGCTGAAGAATGTTATTAAACTTGTTTACGTAGTAGATACGTCCCTCTGAAATGCACAAGCAATGTTCATCATTATTGTTCCAAGAGGGCAAGTATGCAGTTTCAACTGTGGACTTATTCAAGTCGATAGTAACTATTAAGGGATAAGATAACCAGTAGAAGATGCCATTGATAGCGCCTACTGGTTTCCTGCAGGAGGAAATCAGTCTTTTATGGTATAAACTCGGAAACTCGTGATACGTCACACGATTGATTCCTTTGGAGGTGAACATCTTGATCTTAACACCATCCATGCCCCCAATGTAAAGAAGCACAACTGAGAAATGGAACTTAGTCCGAGAGTGATCAAGTTCAGTGTCAAAGCAAACACGCGGTTGCGTGTGGCAATCAGTGAAGGGTAGCACTATCGCTTGTCCCGTAAAGGGGTTGCATACGACATAGGTCGTTTCCTGAGGGTCCGAAACAGTAGTCCGGGAAAAGAGTAAGGAACCGTTTGAAGAAGCTAGAATTCGATACTCATCATCAAAGTTTCTAGGTAGGAATTCAAAGCTTTTAAAGTTGGCGCTTTTGACGTGAGCATTTACTTGAGGGTCAATTGTTATAGGTAGATAATGAATTGCATAGGGCAAATCGTCGACTAAGAAACCAGTGAGTATTGGAGTTTTGAAAATATTAGAGACAGAGTAGCAGCTGTCAGGTCGAGTCGGGTTCGATATGAGGTCTTGCCAAGTCCTCGAAACGATTTGGAACCGAATTTGGGATCTAACCGGTAGCCTATGTAAGATGTTTAGAGTAATTTCGTCGGCCATATGAGGGATTAATGATGCTGATACATTTTCTTCTCCTTCTTCTTGATGATCCATTGATGGAGGCCGATATGTACATTGAGTTGGCTATTAGGGTTGGGGTTTGTTTTAATTTATGGATGAGAACCTGTTTATATACGGCAAAATAGAATTCTACTCATACTTAAAACTATAATAATATAATTATTATTTTTGTGGGTTTTATTATAGAAAAACCCTTTTTAAGATAGAAAAACCCTTTTCAAGCGGATCCAGAAATTCTCGGTATCTCAGGATGCGGGGCTCGGGTACACATTTTTACTAGACTTACATTTCTTTATTCTAAGTGTGGGCCCGAGGATTGTATCTCAGATCTCTCCCACCAATTTCTTGTAAATTTTTTTTTTAATGATAGTTGCGCGCATTTTATAAAAAAAAAAAAAAAAAAAAAAATAATAATAATAATATTAAATACCGAAAATCTTTAACTAATGTTATCCCTTTCCTAAGCCTGTTATAATATTTTCTCATATCAAATCAAAGTATATTATACTCCGTAGGTATTAAAAATAATGTAAATATATATATATTTTTTTTTTCATTTTCATCTTACCAACTTATCATTATTACAATAGTAAAGATTTTGAACATATAAGATCATTAGTTTACTCAGATTTATCATCAGAACGATTACTACTTTGGTGGTTGACGAACCTCAACTTGTCATATGTGAAACGCGAATGTCATACAAATTACTAAAGCATTAGGTCAAGAGTTAAGAATGCATTATTTGGTATTTTGGTACAACTATGAACAGTTAAATTTAAAATCAACCTCTAATTTATTAATGTTATTACAGCTCTGCAATCTTCTAATTCTGCATCATTTGCATATAACTTCTGTATCGAAATTATTCCAACTCATAAGTCCATATAGAAGGCATCATAACTGAACCAATCCACAACTTTCCATCCCTCTCTTCAACTTCACTAATATACCTCACTACCTCCCCTTGGACGTCTTCGAGAATCTCGAGAACCCTTCCTTCCGAACTCAGTTTCATGGCAATTCCATGGTGTCCTCCGACGAACAAAAGGTGCAATTGTCGGAAACTCAGAGGTAGCTTTAGTAGAAAGGATGTCCCAAACCACGGGTTTCTTAGAATCCAATTGGCTAACCCCGTCTTCTTTGAGTGGACCCCAACCCAAAACTCACCCTTTGGATTCCTCCTTATGTTATCCGGGTACCCGGGTAGTTCAGCAAATGTTTCGGTTTTACCAGTGTTTGGACCCTTAAGCCAATACCTTAAGATCCGGCATAGTCTAGTCTCGGATACTAGCACAAAAGAACGGTCTTTGCTTAATACTACTCCATTTGGAAATGCAAGATCGCGCAATAGGACAGTTACTTGTTTGGTTGATTTATCATACTTCATGAATCTGCCTGTTCTGTCCCCCGTCAGAATTGATAGCATGAAATCCCTGCAAATTATATCAGACAGATTAGGATGTGCATTATGTTCCAGGTAAGATGTTCAGCTGCAATTACTATCCCGGCCCTAGGCAGCCCCGGTCTTATTCAATGTAAACAAGTAGCATATAACATTATATGATGGCCTCGTTTACATTGAATAAGACTGGCGGATAACCTAGGGTCGGGTTGATAATTGAGTGCAATAACAAAGCAAAATTGACCCTACTCAGTCAGAAGAAAAACTTCCTCATCCCCCAGGGTTTTAACCCCTAATCTGATTTGTTATACAGAAAAGTTGCACTTGAATTCGTTACTAAACATCCTAAGTTCATGCTGCCACTACTAATTATTCTCGAATTTGTATGCTTTGGATTACCCTTAAAATATTTAGTATCGGTTTCAGGTTGTGGAATTTGGGTCTTGGGAGGGGGACCAATAAGAAAATTGGTAAGTTCCGGATAATTCTGATCCAATCACCTAGTGTAAAATTTGTGAGAGTAAATCACTTCTGACTTGTGAGTCTGAGTAAGTAAGATCATGTTTATGAGATATATTGACAAATTACCTTCTACGAAACGCAGTGCTTGAATCTGTAAAGTAGATGACATCCTCTTCTTCATCAATATCCAGATCATTTGTGAAATAAAAAGGCTGGCCTTGAGCTTCAGTGGCTACTATTGTTGCCAAACCTCCTTCCGGTCCAACTACTTGAAGGCCAAAGTAGGCATCTGCAATGTACAAGTCTCCGCTTTTTCGTTCAAATCTCAGACCAAGCGGCCGCCCACAAACATGCTCAAGCTCTGGTGCAAATGGTTGAGTACACTCCTTTCTGAACACAAGTCATCAAGACATTATATTCTAACTGTCTCATATGTAAATTAATAGTTAAATAAATTGTTACCGAGTATTAAATAAATTGGCCCAATTGATCTGACTTTATATTATGAAGTAGTAGGAGACTTATTCCTAGGAAGAGTGATTGCATTTATATATCAGCATATCAGGAGGGCCAAAAGAATGTGATTGCAGCACATCAGAATTTCCTGTTTTACGTCGTCGTTTTGTTCATCAGGTTGAAATTAAATCGATTGGAATGTGAAAATACCATTTTTTAAAACTTGGTTTTTGTTTGATTTTGCAATGAAAATTGTATCGAATGGAGTTAGAAACTTAGGAAGGTCAGATAATAGTATGAAATTCTACAAGGTTTGATGTGAATATAAAATTCATCAACTAAACCTCGGTCCAAAATAGTCCAACCAAACATTATAGCGTATTTAAATCTATTCGACTTCATTCGAAAACACACATCCAATTAGCAAAGATGAATGCAGGTAATATATTGAGCTTAATGATCAATCAACTCCACAATATAAGACTTGGTTTTGACAACAACATAAACCCAGTGCCTCAACGGTTCCCGCAAGGCCGCAGATGTACGCAACCTTGATTTCACACAACTAAAAATAAGGCGGGTTAATTAAAATACCTCTGAGATGAAGTGAAGGCAAAGTCAATCCAAGAGTTTGTATCTTGACACCATTTAAGAACCCGACCATCAGCAACACCAACATACGGACCGGACCCGGTAGGATCAAAAGCCAAGCTCTCAGGGCCAAAAGCAGCATGGACCGGGACAGGTACAGAGGAGTTAAGGAGATTATGGGAGTCGGAAAGCGGAGGAGGGTAGATGAATGGAGGAAGGTAAAGGAATAAAAGGGCTAAGAATGCGACAATGGTGGACGCAGCTAGCACAGCATCAGAGCCTCTCACCATTGTTGTCTTTGTTTTTTCTTGAATTGGTTTTGCGCAAACAAACATAAAAATATGAGACTTGAATTCCTTTTGTCTTTATCACGAGTGTCCCACGTCTGTGGGAATTATTAGTTTATGGAGTAACGGAGGTCGTTGGTAGTTGACAAGTAGGTTGATTTGAGTTTTACATTTGCGGTCCATATCAATTATCAAGACATGAAATTTTTTATCTGGGATAGTCTATATTGTAATCTCATGTTTTTTTTATTGTATTTTTAGAGCCTAATCTCATTTTTAACAAACTAATTGGAAAGCCGCACGACATTCAACTCGTTTTCACGATAATATGTGGCAATCTAAAGCCAATCATGTACAAAAGGAAACAAACATTTTATTTAAAGGTACTTTGTACAAGTTAACTCTTCACATTTACTACATTTATACGAACGTGGTAAAGTCACTATACACACAGGGGCGGCCCATAGGCCGAGCATTTCAATTCGCGGCACCGGGGCCCATAAGAAAAAGGGCCCCAAATTTTTGAGTCCAGCCTTTTGACATAGTTGTATAGAAAAAATAGTATGTGGTAATTATTGAGGCCCAAAGCATTATTGAGGCCCAAAACAACTGACAACCATCTTTATCTCGCAAATATTTGGTGCATCAAACCCAATACTAAACACATCTGACTGTATGTTGACTTCTACTCATGTACTATTATTTCTTTTGTTTTTCCATCTCATCTTCCACTTTTGACACCTTTTCTTATTAAAAAAAATACTTATACATAACTTATTCAAATTTATTGGCCTTCTTTACAGTAAGTTAATGAGTTTATTTTATATGAATTTTTTTTATCATTAAACTTCTATTTATTTTTGATTTTACGGTATCAATTTTTCGGTAATTTTTGCTATTTTGATTTATTGTTGGTTTGGTATCTGATAGGGGATGCATACTTTCATTGTTTCTATGTCAATTTCTTTGATTGACTTAGTCTTAGGGTCGCTATCTCAACTCTTACGGTGAAAATTGTAAAAATTGTACCTAAAATTTACTGTATTATGTGTTAGAATTTTGATATCTTTACTCAAATTTAATTACGCTTTAATTCATGAAAATGAAGAAAGGTCACTTCTAATGCGGTGATAGATTCGTATTTAGTGGTTGTAATTTAGGGCCTCCAATAAATATGTCGAACTGGGCCTCTATTATTTATTGGTCGCCCCTGTATACACATGGGAGTTCTGCTACAAATAAATGTTTAACTTATTTAGCATCCATGACTAATGGGTCTTTCATGGTTCTATGATACAAATCTGGACCGAACTGAGCAACCAAGGTGATACAAATCTGGACCGAATTGAGCACCCAAGGAAAAATACTCGACTTCCTTTGCAAGCTTGAATAAAACGCCAACTTTGGCAATATAATAGTTGTTATTTTGTTTCCATTAATTGTTGTTTTGTTTCCCTAGTTAGCATAGCTACTACCCTTACTTTCAGCTATTAAATCGAGTTGTAATTGAGAAGCAAGGTAGACTTTGAATAAGAAAATTACAGAAAATCGATCAAGGTTTAAGCACCATTTTTTTATTTGAAAACATACTTCAAATCTCGTCGTAAAGCTAAATAGGTCTTTAGCCTTAGACACTCATAGCTTGAATTCAAGGCCGAATCCCGAACTAAATATCCCTTTGTAGTTTCGCTTACGCAACTGTTTTGTTTGTTGTACTCATTTAATAACAAAACACATAAATTAGTTCTTTGTTTTCCATTGAAAGTTCGTAATTCGATTCAAATTTTGCATCATATGGTAAGTGTAACACCCCCACTTACCAAGGAGCCTTAACAAGACCTTCCCCAATAAGTAAGGACGTTACCATCTTTGTTGCTCGAGGTAAGTATATCAAATAAACAATAATTGAACGTTTATTAAATGTAACCTTACGCTTTATACAACATAACAAAAGGAAAACAACGCCAAACAATCGATAAGGTCTACTAAGCATAAGTGACAAGCAGATGACTCGATTCCCCTCCATGTCTCGCAAGCAACTCGCTTAATCAATCGCCACCATCCCGTAACGGATCACCACGCTTTGAAAACAACAACGGGTCACCAATAATATAACCAAAATAAAGAATACAACGATACAATCAACACACAAACACAATCAATCCGATTGCAATATCGTTCTCCAACTCCATTACTAGTCAATAACCAACTACACATTTAAATGTGTAGTCCTCGCCAAATTACCCATCGCAATGGTAATCCTCACCGCCAGTGGGGGACCGCAGCCATGCCCACCTACGCCCCGCTCATCGCATCGAGCACACCCAGATCATTAATGTGCACATCCCCCTTATGACGGGAGCCACAAAAGGCGAACATGGAGTTGAAACCATCTCTCGAACATGGTCCATCACAACAATACAAATCACTATATTACACAACCAATATCAATCCAACGTAACATATTAATCAATCAATCAATCAATCACATCAATCTTAACTTAATTACAAAACCGATTGAGTAGGAAAACCCTACCTTTTCACTATTCCATGAAAGTGCGTCCATCATATAATGCCAAGCAAGACTCCGCATTGAATCCTACAAGTAGCAACTGTACCCTATCACTAGGCTATTCAAGATCTATTATAAGATAACAAGTATTCACAAATTCACCTTGAGACGCAGATCGATGCCGACGGCGGCGACAAGCCGACTCGACGACTTCATGTGTAACACCCCCATATACCAAGGTGCCTTACCAAGGACCACCCTAGCATATAAAGGTGCTACCATCTCGGTTGCCCGAGGTAAGTATATCAACAGTGACCATCGAAGAACAATTATTAAAGTATAACGTTAACTTATTACATCGTTCAAAACTGTAAACCAAAGTATAAAGAATGTAAATCAAAGTACAACTCATAAAGTATCTAAAAACTCGTGACAGCGGAAGCTAAGACTCTAGGTGATGACATCCCATCCTCGATCCCGCAGCTAACATGAAATCATCACCTGTCACAATCTGCTCACCATCCCCGAATGGATCACCATATTTTGAAAATATAAACGGGGCCAGTTCACTGAATAATGAAGATAAGAAAATCACAAAGACAACCAGTACCATCCAATCCAAACATAGAACCATTCGCCATACTCCATTAATAACTAGTAACCGACTACACACTTAAGTGTGTAGCCCTGCCAGATTACCCATCGTAACAGGTAATCCTCACCGCCAGTGGGGGACCGCAGCCTTGCCCACCTAATCCCCGCTCATCGCAACGAACAATAACCCATGTCCATTAATGTGCACATCCCCCTTGTGACGGGAACCACAAGGGGCGAATCAAGGGCGTGAAGCCATTCCCGAAGATGACTCCACTCAGCCGAGGACGCACCACGCAAACATAGATAAACAACAGCCAATCCAACATCCAGAATAAATAATTCTAACAACAATATTAATCATACCAATACATCAATAAATTAACACCGTCTTAAATCAATTAAACAGGCAACTGAGTAGGGAAACCCTACCTTATCACTAATATAACAACCCGACCCACCACTGTCGTAACAGAACCCAATAAGATGGGTGTGCACTTTTGGGCCAGTTATTTGTTCTCGCTTAAGCCTAAAAGCACAAGGCCTTGTTACTAAGTGGTGGGTGGAATCCCTTATAAACATATCATAACCTCCTCAATTCCCCGATGTGGGACAACCTTACTCTCAATAACTTGGGGTGTTACAATCTCCCCCACTTAAAGAACAAAACGTCCTCGTTGTGCCTCCAACTTGACCACAGCCAAGCCCAGAATCCTCCCCCGCTAGGTGTGTGACCCGGGTACTCCCGACCACGGGCTCACCACACGGTCGCTCTGATACCATTTATAACAACCCGACCCACCACTGTCGTAACACAACCCAATAAGATGGGTGTGGAGATTGATTGGAGTGGGTGTGATTTTGTGTGTGATCGATTATGCTGTGTTGTGTTGATAGATGTTGTTGGTTTTGTCATGTCTTATCTCAGTACTGACCTTGTGTGATTGTCTTGTTGTTTTATGTGTCTGGCGTGATCCCTTATGGTGAGCAGTCAGTCTTAGCAGGTATTGATAGCGTTGATAGCTGGAGTTCTGGCGGGATGAGTCCTCACGAGTTTTGATAGAGATAGTGTGTAGCTCACGAGTTGTATCTTTATTTTGTTAAGTTGGTTGTAACATTTGTAATATAACTATAAATGTTCTTTTATCGACTTTTGATGATTACTTACCTCGGGCAACCGAGATGGTAACGCCCTTATATGCTAAGGAAGGCCTAGTTAAGGCTCCTCAAAATATGGGGGTGTTACAAAGTGGTATCAGAGCGACGATTTTGGAACCTGTAACCAATGAACATAATGAACGTAGTGAGTCTAATAAAATGAACCTGGTGTATGTACGATGAAAGCCCCAGCTGATGCTAGGTTTTGGGTGAGTAGGCGCCCTCATTTCAAAATCTTGGCCTCATTGTACTTAAGCCAGTCACTGGGTATGGGAATGTGAAGTCCGTGTGTATGTATGTAATGTGTATGTTGAGTGCGTCGGAACTATTTGTGGTCGAGTCTTTGTTAAAGTTGGTATGGGCATGGTAGTTGCGTTTGGATTGTGTATGGTGAAGTTTTGGTATAATTAGGGAGCTTATGCGATGTAGGATTTATTTAATTAGAATGCGTGAAAAGTGTGAAGTGCATGCTGTAATGTGAAAAGTGGTCATGTTGGTGTTTGCCTAAGGTTGTGGTAATGGTGATCCTACATGAGTCTGTAAGTCCTATGGTAGCTGCAGTGATGATAGTTAAGGAAGTGTTGAGTCATAATATGAGAAATAGCAGATAGTGATGCATTTCTGCAATGTTTAATGGTTGGAAGTTTCCGCTGTGTGATGATTAATTTGTGTAGAATAGTTTGCTTATGATTGAAATTGGAACATGATGGTAATACATTTGAATGACATATGGAAGGATAATTATCGTTAATTATATGTTTTAACTTGACGTGAGCATAAGTTCGCTAGCAATGTGGTAAAACGAGTTAGATATGATATAGTGATGTAATTGTGAATATGAATGACTCGGTAACAGGTAAGCCGTGTGGTGTGAATTTGCTGTAGCGTAACGCGATAGGAATCTTATCTGATGAGACGGTATGATATGTTTGAGTAGTAATGGTAATACATGAGAGAGTATGATAATGAGTGACGAATTCCGAACATGATTTGGAATCGACACGCGATATTGTTTTTGCAGGAATCTTCAATTTATTTTGTATTTCTGATCGAGTACTCAACTCTACTTGTAGAGGAAGCTATGACATTGGAATGTAGAAATTTTCTGCAGATACTCGATGAAATAGCACCTACTCGATCGAGTAGAGGGCACTCGATCGAGTACCCTAGGCACTCGATCGAGTAGGCTACAGTACATAGCCTCTTATAAGTTTCTTAAAACCCTTATTTCCTTTCATTCCCTTTATTCTATCCTCCTTATTTCGAAACCCTAAGCCCTAGATCTCTCAAAACTCTTCTATCCTTGTGTTGGTGGTGACTAATTTGGGGTTGCTTTCTTTGTTTGATTTCGTTCCTTTACTTTCCTATCTAATCAAGGTACGAATTTCTTCCTTATTTACATGTTTTATCTCTTTGAACTTATTAGAATGGTAGAATTAACTGAAATTTCGATTCATATGGATGAATCATTGCTTTTAATTGTTGTAATATGATTCATATGCTTCCCTTTCACGATTGTTGATGATTAATTGCTCCAAAAATAGAATAGGAATTACCAAATTGGGGACGAATTTTCTAGGGTTTACAAAAATCAAAATTGATTTTGGTTGTTTTCTACATGTTGGATGGTGAAATTGAGTACTATATGTTGTATATACCATGTTGAAAGTTGGATTTTGGTAATTTTCACCTTAAAACTTGCCTTAAAACTCCGTCTTAAAAGTGCCCCAAGTTGAATTTCGTTTTCTATAATTGAGATTTTGTGTTGGATATGAATGCATATGCAAGAGTTAAGATTTTAATATGGTAATGGTGATGTTAATTGTTGATGAATATGTCAATTTGTTACAGCTGTAGAGACCGTCTGACTAGTCTAGTTGAGTTAATTGCTTCTAATGTTGAAGGTTGATGATGACATGTTTTAAGTTGCCTTTCTATGAACATATATGAATATCTCACATGTTATCAAGTAGTTATATGGGGTAGCATTTGAGCCATGTCATGATATCCGAATCGGTTGAGTAGATTGTGTTTATCATGCTAAACTTTTCACAGCTATAGAAATCGTCCAAGTTACTATAAACTGAATTTATATACCGAACTTGGAATTTATTGGTGAAAGTGTGTACCTAGCTGAGTATTCAAGGTTCAATTGTGTGAATTATGTGCTTTACATGCCTATGCAAGTTTGTTTAAACCGCATGCTAAAACAGATGCCGAGACTGAACATAGGGACCCGTCAGAGCAAGAGGGGGAGGGCTTCACAGCCCGATGTTGGGGAGGGTAGTGGACCCGTGGTACCCGTGGTACCCGCAGTACCGGAATACCCTTCGGTGGTGTGTAGACTTTAAACAGAGAGTGCGATTTGTGGCGTTGCAGAAACGCAAAATGAGGCCTACCCGTTGTGTGGATACCACACTTCTTGAGGGATTGGAAATTGAGACGGATGTCCGTCACATCTTTGAAACCTTGGGGTTTACGGGGATGTATCGGCTGAGGAAGCATTCTTACCCTTTTCCGACTTTAGAGTTTATGAGCTCGTTTAATTACGAGCCAGCTGCACAAACTGTTGAGTTTCGTTTGATGAACACGAGCTTCGTGTTGATCATGGACCTTTTTGCTTCTCACCTTGGGTTGACTAAGCCTCCCAAGGATTCCATCAGTGAGATCCCATCCGAGTGCGGTGTCTGCCGACTCATGCCTTGTCTTTCCGGGAAGCCAGCTCCCACCTCTAGCAACATGTTGATTAATGATGTTCAACATGTTACTTTGAGGATCTTCCTTCGTTCTTTGTCAAACCTTCTTTATAAGAGGCCGGATATGAGTAAGCTGAAAAATCATGAACTGCTGCTTTTGATGTCTTATCTGAACCCGGAGCGGACCGAGAAGGTGGTCTTTAATGCTCCCGCCATGGTCTGCGCTAGCCTGGCCTTGATGGCTACTTCCACCACCCGGTACCTGAGTTGTGGTGCTATCGCCACTCGGCTAGCTGAAAAGCTAGCCTCCTTTGAGGCTTCTTCGGAGACGTTCCTCTATCTACACTGGTGCCTACGATGGACAGAGATTACTACCTCGACCGAAATGGTTGAGAAATATAGCTGATGGTGGTCTAGCTTGAAGGGTGTGGGGTATGAGCTGGATGAGGATCCCGATTCCTGAGCACCTCCCACCGACAGAGCCGTTAGACCCGGTGGTTGTAGCTGTTGACTCCGATGAGGAGGAGAAGGATGATGATGTGCCCCGGCAGTTACAGACATACCTCATCGATGACACGATCCTTCAGGTGATGCCCGAGCCGAAGAAAGGGGAGAATGTGGCAGTGGTGGAGGAGAGACCCAGGTTGGGGAGAGGACCTCATCAGGTGAGAGAAAGGACAGCTGAGACTAGACCACGGCCGGTAGCACCACCGTAGCAGCACCCCTTTCCTTGTTACCCCTACCTCGACACCCCGGAGACGCGATCGAGCTACTTGGCAGAGAGAGTGTCATCTACTTTGACACTTCGGAACATGCATGAGATGGCGTACACTCAGGGGATTGGGACCGAGGGACCACATCCGGTGTGGTGGAGTGGAGTTGGGGATTATAGTGGGGTTTTCCACTCTTACGGGGTGGATCAGTCAGCTTGGGGGACACCCCAGTCCTTTGCTTATGGTGGCTTGACCCCATGGTATGTGAGTCCTGGAGCAGGAGCAGGGGTTGATGCGGGTATCGGGTCATCGGGAGGCACCTCGGGAGGAGATGGTGGTGGAGATGATGGATGAGCAGCAGCAGCAGCAGGAGTGATACTCCTTTTCTTTATCTTTGTTTATGGTTGATGGTGTTGGACGATGGTAGTCTTTGTTAGTTAGAACTTTTTATTATGGTTTGTACGGATGGCCATAAGACCAGATTTGTTAGTTTGACCTTGTTGCAGGATTTTGGGAGTCGGGAAGTCATCCCGACTCGCTATGTGACATTTATATATATACATGTGGTGTTATGACAGGTGTTCTCAAAGGTTTAACCTGTAGTTACTCGACAGAGTACCCCAAACTCGGTCGAGTAGCTGCAGGTGTGATAGATACACAACATTATGATCTCAGGGCTACTCGATCGAGTAGCCAAGACACTCGATCGAGTATCGGGCACTCGATCGAGCACCCTACATACTCGATCGAGTAGCACTGTTACATGAACTTTTCGTAAAATTTAAATTGTTTAATGGTTATATAATTACATGTTTGGTGTTTAACATGGTTATTGATGATTAGTAACACATTTGAACCGTTAATTTCATATATTGGAAGTCGTGCTTGGATTTTAGATGCGTATTTGTAACGAATAGTGACGTAGTAAGTGTTTCTTATTGCATTCATTTTACATCCGTAATGTCTACTAGTTATATTTCACCGGAAGTGTGTCCTTCCATATATACAAATGCAAATGATATAAACATGCACTCTTGACGTTGGCTAGTTATTCGTATATGCTTGCATGTGTTTTATGGTTTAATGGTTGTCTAGCTAATGAGTAATGTCAATAATGAATGATATGGGTTAGATATATGTGTCAAAACGTAAGTAAGTACATGACATGTGCAATGTTTTGGTGGTGAACTTCGGGGACGAAGTTCCTTTTAGAGGGGAAGAGTAATGTCGCAAAATAAAAAGGTCGACATGCTAATTATTTTGTTGTTTTTTTATAAGGTTTTCTATCACTTTGGTTAAATTTCTTGTATGAAATTGTAATTATTTGCTTTGGTTCGTTGAATAATTCGTGAACTGAAGTAAAAGTTGATAGTGTGCTTTAAAAGACGGTCATAAAGAGATAGTTACGATGTCATGTGTTAGAATAGAATCGCGTTGTTGAGTAACAGGGTGGTATAGTCATGTTGCGTGTTGATATGAGACATATTTCGTGTTGATGGTTGTTACTAGTGAAAGTGTAATCTCGTAATGTGTTGGGTAATCGTGGTTGTGCCGGTTTGTGTTATGAGGCTGGTATTTCAAGTAGTAGCTTGTAGAGGTCGATCTATATGGAGCGTTAGACAGTCGATGATGACATGAGGGATGGTATTTCCGGGGAGATCAGACCTATGTCGAAAGAGTAGTGATGTCGTTTTGTTCCCGTGTCTTGTGCTTTGAGATAGGTGAGTTGAACTTCGGGGACGAAGTTCTTTTTAAGGGAGGAAGATTGTAATAACCGTCCTTTTAGAGACCCGTTGACTGACCTTGGGAGCGGTAATAGTCCCTAGAAGTGCGTACCAGAATTATCCTGTGCCTTGAGTTAGGGGTGGTACTCGATAGAGTAGAGGCTACTAGATCGAGTAGCTTGGATACTCGATCGAGTAGGGGCCACTCGATCGAGTAGGTGGGCCACTCGATCGAGTAGCGTCTTTTCAGCGAGGGTTTATAATTGCGTTTTGTTAAATCCGCAAATCATTTCCGCCTCATTTCTTCATATCCTTAGGTCGCCTCCTTCCCTTCCCTTCACCATATAACCTCCATGGAAGCCTTTGAAGGTCCTTGTGCCTTAGGAGAGCATAGCTTGAGTCGGGTAGCGGTCCTTTGCCAGGTTTCTTCTTGTAGGTATGTCGTCATCATCATCCGTATCCTTGTCTTTGCAGTTAGGGTTTACTTGGTAGTGATAGATGGTTGTGTTACATATATAGGTGTTGCTTGGTTGCTGGATGTTGCGTGTGTGGACATGGAATGATTGCAGTTGCTTAAAGGTAGGTTCGCCTACTCAGTTTCTGTGGATGGTCTAGTGTGTCGATTCTTGTGTCATGGTTGTTGTGTTACATCGTGTTTGCATGACAGCGTACATACGATAGTCGGTTGGTGTATTCAGTTTGTTGGTTGGTGTTGTATTGCAGCTGTCTGTAATTGTTTGTCTCTGGTTCTCGAGGCGCGCCCTCGGCTGAGTGGAGTCACTTGCGGGAGGGGCTTCACGCCCTAGTTTCGCCCTCCGTGGAACCCGCCACGGGAGGGGATGTGCACATTAATGGGACAGGGTTATCGCTCGGTATGATGAACGGGGATTTGGTGGGTACGGCTGCGGTCCCCCACTAGCAGGGCTGGTCCAGTGGACAGTCGGTGACGGAGATTGATTGGAGTGGGTGTGATTGTGTGTGTGACCGATTGTGCTGTGTTGTGTTGATAGATGTTGTTGGTTTTGTCATGTCTTATCTCAGTACTGACCTTGTGTGGTTGTCTTGTTGTTTTATGTGTGTGCTGTGATCCCTTATGGTGAGCAGTCAATCTTAGCAGGTATTGATAGCGTTGATAGCTGGAGTTCTGGCGGGATGAGTCCTCACGAGTTTTGATAGAGATAGTGTGTAGCTCACGAGTTGTATCTTTATTTTGTTAAGTTGGTTGTAACATTTGTAATATAACTATAAATGTTCTTTTATCGACTTTTGATGATTACTTACCTCGGGCAACCGAGATGGTAACGCCCTTATATGCTAAGGAAGGCCTAGTTAAGGCTCCTCAGAATATGGGGGTGTTACAACTGATCCGTATCACAAGTACACAACGGAAGCTAGAATCATTCCTCTACGAATCCTTCATCTAACAACAACCAAAAACATTCTAATCACAACCTGCCAATCTACCTTTTTCCCAAAACTAACCATTAGGGCAAATCCTAAAAGACAAATATAATCAAAAGACACGAAACTAGTGACTTACCGATGAAACTGATGCGAAAGAGATGAACGGAAGACTCACAAACGATCAATTGCCTTGAGAGTGATTAAGGGTGATTAGAGTGAAGAAGGTAGTTTAGATTTTGGTAAAATGAATAGAAATTGTTAAACGAGGTTTATATAATCTTTAATCACCCTTAATCAAACCGCGGAAATTAATCCCGTCAGACCGGTTACTCGATCGAGTACCCGGAGTACTCGACCGAGTACGCCTTACTGGGCCGAGTATCTCACTACTCGGCCGAGTGTTCCTGGACAGTAACCTGACCAGAAAACACATGACACCCTACTCAGCCGAATTAACCCTATTCGGCCGAGCAAACTGGACTCATAAAACCCTGGTATTACAGTCTTCTCTCCTTAAAAACGAACTTTGTCCCCAAAGTTCACACCCATACCTACATGGCAAGCACACATACCAGTCCACCAACCATCACCACACAACTCTCATCCTCCATCCTCGACATTAACTCACCCAACAACGCCTAACGCCTACCTAAAAACACAGCTCAAAACATAGCATCAACCATAGAGTAGCCCACCTAATTCCATAACTCTATCGAATACCAACAACACAAGTGCCGCCAACTTTGTCATACTTCCATACCCCTCACTAGCAAATCCAATATCACCACCATCTACCAAGCGAGTTGTTACATTATACCACCCTTAAAATGAACTTCGTCCTCGAAGTTTACTCACAGTCATAAACGTTACCACCCAAAACTGTCAACACTACCGTAACCATACTTACCTACAACCTTACTCCATAACCATACACATAAAATACATACTACTACAAGCATAACCTTTACCTTTCATAATATTAACCACACGTCCATCCTTTCCATACTTACCTACAACCTTACTCCTCTTAAGATAAATGTTACGTCCTCGTAACCCAACGAGTATAGATCCTTAGCTATTCCTTCCCCTTATCACCATCTCATGCCACTAATAACCGACTATAACCTTAACAACGATAATCATTACCAGTTCCAAGTCTCTCTCTCTCCATACTCCTAATCATTCCGCATGCTATATGACATATACCACGAAATCCTCAACATAACCACTACCACAACTCTCCCAGATTACCGCACAACCACATTCTTTTCTATTCACGTACCTAACCCCACCACCTAACTCACAACCCAAAATTGTTACACACCCACTTGATCCTAAAATTCCTTTTTTTTATTGTCATCAAATTCGTCCATAACTTATCATGATACTAATTCCCAAACACTTCATACTTATTGCTCCGATAAAAGACTATGAACCATCTGCAACTTTCAGTTCAGTAGCCACATGTTCCTGTGGACGTAGCCACCTGCATATGCCCAGTCGATCTATGGACAATGGCAGCGGTCTTTTGAAAGCCACGCTCGGCGGCGTAAAGATGCTTTCGACCGGATCGTTTTAGATCGGTCGGTTTCGTCTCGGTAAGGGTCTCGAAACGATTAGAGATGTTCGGAGTCGCCACCAAGTATTTGTGGGATGCTTGGAACTCGTTCAAATCCACTTTATACCTCGGTCAAACGAAGCACAAAGCAGTGTTTGACATAGGTACTAAAGATAAGGAATCGTCCCTCTTTAGCATCCTATCTCTAGAATGACTCTCGTACGCCTTGGATAAGGTCGTCCACTATCCAAAGTTTATGAGTAAGAGGTGAAGGTATGTATTGGGAAGCCCTTTAATCAGACACCCAATCTCACCCGCGGTAGCGGCCTCTACTGATCGATCTTGGTTGTTGAATGCAAAAGTTGATAAAACGGTTTAAATGCATGAATGCGCATCCAATAATTTAAACCTAACATGTGAGAGCTTTCTAAGTCGGTTGATTTAATCCAAGTATCTAGTATAAGATGTCGAGTTGGATTTACGGTTGATTTGCATGCAAGTCGGAAATTAAACATCCATTTACCGTATTAGGTTTATGGTGCATAACGTGATCCATTTGTCTTAGTAAGGCATTTTGAAAATGTGATTTTTGAATGAGCAAATTAGTCATCTGATCCGTCCTATATCCGGGTTGGTCGGAGTCGGGATCGTCCTTGACTAATGATGGAAAGGGAACAGACCCTGCACCAGGCGGCCACATGAGGCGCGAGCCTGTTGGCGATGCAAGGGGGTCTCCCCTGGTTTTGAAAATAGGAAAGAAATGGCCCGTTTAGGCGCGGGTGAGTCAACGGTTTAAGACATATTCTGAAGATTTGAAAAACGTTTGTAAAACATGTTGAAAATGGGTATTTGAACCCGTTTTGGTTTGAAAGGGTCGTTTAGACCGTATTTATTGATTTGAAGAACGAGACTTGAATAATCGTCATTATCTTGATGATATTCGATGTCAGGTTCGACTTTGCAAGCTTGACATGAATAGTTTTGAAAATAGTTATGAACTAATTGTTTTAAGTTCATTTGAATATAATTAGTTGATGCTCATAATCGTACTCGGGTTAAAATCCAGCATGGTATGTAGAACCAAGGATGACTTTATGTTGGTGACTAATACAAAATGTAAAGAAATGATGAAAGGCTTTAAAATACCTCCCAAAATGTGAAGAAATGAAATAAAAGGCTTTAAAATACCTTTTAAATGTAATTAACCAAATATTATCACCGAAACACAGATTAAACCGTCATGGTACCAGGAACCAAGGGTGAAAAATTCTTTATGGTTAAAAACTTGTAAAATCAAATAAAATAAAAGGGGTTTGAAAATATTTGAAATGGTAAAAACAAGGGGCTTCTGTCTCAGGCCAAAACTCAGTTTTGGCTCGTCTACCTTATGTTTTGGATCATGTTATGCATGATTTAGCATGTTATAGTCATGAAATAAGTAAAGACATGATAAAAGAAGGATTTTTACACCCTCATATTTACATGCTTGGTTTATTGCGAGAAACCGACATAAGTGTAACAACTCGTTTGGTCGGAAAAGGCTCGGTTTAAAATCGTTTTAGTAAGTAAAAAGAGTGTTTTACTTAGATTAGTGACGATGTAGTGGTCGAAGTGGTCGGTCAAGTGATTTAATGCACGATGACGGTACCAAAAAATGTGTAAGGCTTGTATATACGATCGGTAGGTCGTAAATACGCGTCGGATTGTGACTTAGGAAGTCGAGTCGAGAATTTTAAGGGAGAAAAGAGGGGGCGGACACTCGCGTAAGTTCTCAAATGGGGGAATTTGAGGGGTATTTGTAGGAAATTGAGTGGTTGCGTGAGTTTTGAGCGACGTGGCCACCTGGGCTGCTCAAAGAGGCGCGAGCCACGTCGCGGGTCTTCGAGTTGTCCTGTCACTTTCACACAAATGCCATCATAAGTTGTTCTATCCTAGGATTTGTAGTCACATGTTTGGTGCTTGACCATTCATGAATCCAGGAAATCTTAGTATAGAAGGTTTTGAAAGGTTTGTTTTTTTGTGGTTGACTCAGTTTGACTCGTTGTTGGAGTCGGGATTTGAATTTTTGAGTCGGTTTTTGGTCCGGTGTCGGTTTTGACTCTAGTTAGTGTCATTGTGACCCCGTCGCCGTGTATTAAACACTCCAGGTACTTTTGAAAAGTTTTATTTTTAAAATTGTTTTATTTTTCGGACGTAAAGTTGTACACGAACTGTCGATCAAACGCTGCGATTCCAAAGCATGTTATAGTCCGATAATCATCGGGTGTTTGTTGGAGTCTCAGCAGATACTGGGTATCTACAGAGCCCCCACTTTGACTGAGGCTTGGACAGGGCGAAAGTCAAATTAGAGCCCCAAGTCAATCGAAGATTACAACCCGGAGACCCAAGCGACGTCGAGGCGGCTCGAAAGGATTCGGGCCAAGGACCTGCCGTCGGGAAGGGCGACGCCGAGGCGACTCGAGGGTACGACCCAAGGACCTTTCGTCGGGAATATTTTAGAGTCTGTCGACTACCCGTGCATGTCGTTTAAAGTCCGTTAGACTACGTACAAAGGCTCGCCAGCCATAAGAAGGAGTCATACCTGAGGCATCTTCGGATATGTCCTCGCACGTTTGCGGACAAAGGCTCGCCAACTGTGGTCCGTACATGAGGAGGGCTCGCCAGCCGCGAGGCGTAGTAAGGCTCGCCAGCCATGGGGCGTATATGAGGGGGGCTCGCCAGCCGCGATGCGTAGTAAGGCTCGCCAGCCATGGCGCGTATATGAGGAGGGTACTGTTGGAAATCAATATCTCATTACTTGACATATTCTTATATGTGATGATTTAATTTAGTCATAAAATTAAATAATGATCTTATGCATGCAAACAATAATAAAATAAGGAAGAAATCATCTTCTTACATTGAAGATTTCGGATTATTTGGGCACAAGTGAGTTCTCCTACTCACTTGTTCTTGAGCTTCCTTAAATGGATGAACAAGGATTCAAGTAGAGAATCCCTCCCAAGGATTAATACCCAAAGTAACAACTTAATAAAATTAATATTATTATTACTAGAACAATATTAATTTTGTATAAAATTGACCAAAAATTATTTTGTTCTCTCAATAATTTCGGTTGAGAGAAAGGGAGAAGGAGGAAGATTTTTATCTATCTAAAACTCTTACTTTAGATGTTGAATGAAAAAAAATGCACTAATGTTTTTGGTAGTGTATATTAGGTAAAAATTTAGAAGAAAAACCCATGGTTTTTCTCCTCTCAAAACCGGGTAGAAGGGGGAGGTTTTTATGCCCAATGCATGATCAAAGTGCTCTTCACAATAACCACTAGGTTTGCATGGCTAGGTTTAGGCAAATGATTATGTTTAACACTTACTTAATCAACATAATATTTTCCTAACATCACCCTTAATTTCGGTCATATGGACATAAAATGGATTCCATTTTATCTTTGTCAATTTGTCACATGTCACATGTCATGTAAAATTGTTATGTATTTTTAACATATTAAAAATCAACGCATTAATAAAAATACGTCATATACAAAATCGACTTAGTAATTCTTAATTACTTGTACCAAAATAATTTACCAATTATAAATAACAACATCTTGTATTTATAATAATTTATTCATTCAAATGTAATTGTTTCCTTAAACAATAATTTCATCTAAGTAATAAAACAATTCGATTACTTAGACCGTATCTTATTTAATCAAATTACAATGAGACACGTAAATTTTACTTCCAAAATCGTCCGTCAATTTTAAGTAATTTAATTAACTTGTATCGTCATACGATCAATTAAATGATCAATTAAGAATGTTACCCTTTAGGTATGACCTAAGGGGATCAACTGATCACTGCCGTCTCACGACAGTAATGTCAAACTCTAGTCAGCCAATCATTACCGATATGTGTGGACCAGTTGACAGTAAAAAATTACTTCCCAATTGTATTTTTTAAAATGAGACTTAAACATGTGATCATCATGATCAACAGCTGTGATCGCATTATTGTCGGAGGACACATATTCCAACAATCTCCCACTTGTCCGCGACAAGTGTGCGTCACCAATTCTCTTGTCCTATTACTATCTCCCACTCAATGCAAGGTGTCTTTCAGGTCGTACTTGCAAGTGATCACATCGAGAGTGGTTTCCTCGATCTGGAGAATAACTGATTGACCGGATTTATCTACCATAGATATCTTCCAAGCGTGGCCACGCATTTCCAGTTCATTACTCCTCGAGTGGCCCTGAGATATTGTTATAACCCTGACTAGGGGTGGACAATTCCTATCGCACTCATTCCCTTCGACTAGCCACAGCCATCATAACCCAAAATATGCCCATTTGACCCCATTTACGAAGGTCGTAGTAACACAAATCAAAGTCAATCTGAAACTGTGCCATCTTTGGCGAATAGTCTTTAGTCAAAAGAATCGACTCATTAGAATACTATAGTAGCTCTCGCCACGATCAGGCTATATAAATTTGCCAGAACTCTATAAGCGGTCATAAGGCCCGACAAAGTGTTCCTAACAGTCTGCCTATGTGATCGACTAGTCATTCTCATATGACTCCATGGCACTTGAACTTGCCATCAATCGCATCACATTCTAGTCACTTCGAGACGTCACCTCATATAAGCAACTATGGGCGAATACAATGCTAATCCGTGTTCACTTTAACGGGGTTCAATTGTCTCTACAACCCGTTTGGATGTAACAAAGTATAAGGTGAGTTAATAATAACTCAAACGACAAATGTCGACATCACATTCGGGTAGTCAATGTCGTATTACAACCTTGTGATGCATATCGTAAGTGTATAAACACCAGACGATTGTAATGGAAGTTTAATATACCATGTGTCCATGTGCTCAAACTTCTTTTATCACATTTTCCTTTACATTCATGTTATCTCTCATAGTATGAACCTTACCAAGTACACATATAGGTTCCCAACCTTGGTTTGGGTTCTTTATCTTGAAAGAACTTCCCTGTCGATTATCACATAACCAATGAATTTGCGGTGAATGATATAACTTGCACTGATCAAGTACTCCACCCACTCACAATGCACTAGGTAAATGTTTTGTAGAGTCTTGCAACAATCGTCAAGATGATTAGCCTAGCACTTCTCACAAGTCCAAGCATATTAGAAAATATTAGTTTTGAGTAACTTCTTACTTCAACTAAGTACTTTTCCAAACTTCTTATTTCCCCTCTTAGCTTGAAAAGCTTAGGATTTTCATAAATCCTTATGCGTGTTCGAACTTTAATATGTGCATCCTCTTGACACATAACAGAGTGTTCTGTCCAACACTGAAATCGCTCATCGGATTCTCCTCGAGAATTCATGACGATTCTTCTATGGCTTGCCAATGATCCATCATGCTCTTATGCATATGATTCATTATTGGACATGTGCATGATTATTCTAATGGCGGAAACATTAGTAACTAATAATCATGTGATCAACCATTCTTAGGTTCAATGAACGACCATGACTGCTAATGGCAATTCCATTTTCATTTACATGAATAACCTACGTTTCTCGTTGATTCGATGTGTATATCTCAATACTTATCCAACATCTCATGATGTAATTGGATTCATCATAGTCCATTTTCATCCAAAATTGAAAACTCAAATACTTCTTTGTGAAGGAAAGTATTAGCTCGTCATTCTCAATGAGTAGTGAGTTATAAATTTTACAAGATGATTGCTCCCACTAAATTCCATGTCTTCACATGATAATTTCCAACTCCCACTTAATTCCACATGTTTCGTAATCGAATACTCAATTGAAACATTTCAAGAATTGAAATATATATATTGCTTTGCCAAGTTATTAAGATAAAACCATATATGTTCCCATCATATCCTTTCAAAATACCTATTTTGAAGAGGTTTCATCTTAACCTTATGAAAAGAGATTCTAATCTCTTAACTCATTCATATTGTGATGTTGCATAGCAATGTCATTATTCAAATGTGAATTATATCTAATACACGTCGTTCAAGATACCCTTTCGGAAGGAGGTTTAACAATTTAATTTTCATAATGAGGTTAAGTAATGACATTAGCGAGGTTAATACTTAACTCAGCTTTTGTGGATATCGGCATATCAACATTTGCAACCTTTTGGTCATAAATCTCACTTATTTTCGAGGATGCAACTTTGTTTCATTTAGGCTCTTAAGTAAATATCAATATTGAAACTATTGGTCAAAAGTTGTTCATAAACTTAGTCAAAACTTATGGTTAAGACTTTAAATTAGTCATTCTCATTCCAAAACTTTCTTTTGGTCTCCTCGTGTAGTTATCTTGAGAACATATTCTAATGATTACTTCACTTGGTCTCTTTTGTCATGTAGATATCATCTATTCGAGACCATAGATCTCATCTATTCGTGTATACTATCTGTATAGGTATACAAATCATTGTTTCTTGCGTAGATCTCATTTACACAAGTACACAAATTTTGCTTGGTGTTCTTTGTGTCTAAACTTTTCTCCCACTCTATCTTTAGAATGAATACACTAGAGATTCAAAAGATAGCTTATGAGACACAAATAATGATTTTTGAAGTATAAGGAGGACTATCTCATAGGGTGACTAATTGTTTTAGATTTGCTTAGTGTACTTGGTGATTAACATTCCTTTAGGTGAGTTCATCAACTCAATCATCACTTTATAATTGATCATATACAAGCCTTAAGCTTGTGGACATATAATGAATCCCATCATTATAGTTGTCTATTAGATCACTTTAAGTGAATGATCATATGTTTCTATGAGCAAGCGGATAAAGACGAATTTTAGAACAAGGATAAAAACGATAAAACGGGTGACTTGGGTTGCAAACCAAGCCACCATTATCCAAAATACAACCATTATCCAAAATACATTTCCATGTCGAACACGGAAATCAAAAGGTTCTAAAATCCGAAACATAATTAAAATAAGACAATAAAAAGCGAAGCTTCATTGAAGCTATTCCTAACTTCTTGATGGTTTCTCAAGCTTGCTTTTCTTTTCCCTTGTCCTTGCTTGGTGGAGGCCCTATTTACAATAATAAGGGGATACATTATCACAATTTTGTATCACAATACCATAGTTGCATTAGAAACATAAAAGAAAGGATAGCCATTTACCTACTGGAGTGATCTTTCCAGCCTTAATGTCACCAAGGTATTTGGAACAATTTCTTTTCCAATGTCCAACACCATTACAATAATGGCATTTATCAAGAGGACCCTTCTTGATCTTGGAAGTGCTAGCTTCATAAGTCTTAGCTTTGGTGAAAGTGGGAGCTTGCTTCTTACCCTTTTTCCCATTCTTCTTGAACTTCCCCTTGCTTTTGGTGCTAATGTTAAGCACATCCTTAGGTGGGTTAACATTTAACCCCATGTCTCTTTCGGCTTGCACAAGTAACTTGGCAACTCTTCAAGAGACACGTCCTTGTCTTGCATGTTAAAATTCACCCGGAATTGAACATACTGTAACACCCCCTCATACCAAGGTACCTTACCAAGGACTACCCTAGCATGAAAGGCTGTTACCATCTCGGTTTCCCGAGGTTAGTATATCAAAGTTACAATTTCCAAACAACATTTATATAAAGTATAAAGAGTTAGCGAATACATTATCTCAAACCAACTCAAAATAAAAGTGTAAGGACCTCAATACAACTGAAATCATTGCCGCTAATCTCGTAATTCGGAAACTAGACTCAAGTGATGTCTCCCCATGTCCTCTCATAACTAAACATCCGCATTACCTGTCATATCTGCTCACCATCCCCGAATGGATCACCGCAGTTTTACAAAACAACAACACGGGGTCGATTACGCATAATTCAAATAAGATAAACAAATAGCGTAACCTACCGATCATCCTCCATCCCCGGTCTCCCGATTTCACACATTAACCGACTACACACCGAAGTGTGTAGCCCTGCCAGATTACCCATCGCAACAGGTAATCCTCACCGCCAGTGGGTGACCGCAGCCCATCCCCACCTAGTCCACCTCATCAACGAGCGACTAACAATCCCTGTCCCTTAATGTGCACATCCCCTCCGTGACGTGAGTTCCACGGAGGGCGAACTAGGGTGTGAAGCCACTCCCGCAAGTGACTCCACAACAATCACACATACCACAAGAACACAAATTGTCACAATACCACCACCGTCACAACACAACCACATCACCACCGTCACCACAACACCAACAATCCGATGATCAATGAGACAACAATCATACACAATACAACAAATATCTCAAATCAATTACACAAGAACCGAGTAGGGAAACCCTACCTTTTCGCAATCCGCTACGCCTTAATCAATCATACAAATGCACAACTAGTAACACATCATCACCTACAACAATGATAATCAACAATCAACAACATATGATGACCAGAACCCTAGACTCCCAAATTAACCAAATTAGGGTTTGTTAACTTATAAGAATGACAATAGATGAACAAGGATAAGACACTTACTACGGCGATTGACACGGAATGAGATGCTAGAACCCACAATCGACGACCATTGACTTGGAATTGATGAAGATGATTAGAGGAGAATGAACGTAGTTTATGTTTTTAGGGAGAAATGACTTTTGAAACTGACGAACGATATAACCTCTAATCATTTAAATCAAACCCGCGGAAATAATACCCGTCAGTGGGATACTCGGTCAAGTATAGGGTATACTCGAAAGTATCCTCTACTCGGTCGAGTATTACCCATACTCGGCCGAGTATTCCTGGGTAGAAGCCAAACAGAATACCCAACACACTTTACTCGACCGAGTAGGCCATACTCGGTCAAGTACCAGCCTATAAAATCCATAGTGTTACAATCTTCCCCCCTTAAAAAGAATTTCGTCCCCGAAGTTCCAACCCAACCTATAAAACATGAACACCTAACACTAACTCCGCCAACCACGCTTACTAGATAACCTATCCTCTCGATATAGACTCCATAATATTATCGAATAACCATAAAATAATGTTGCCGACCTTATCTCACTTCCATAACACTCACTAGCAACTCAATACCAAGATAATCCACAAAATAAGATCAACCATCAAAACAGAATGTTACATTCTACCATCCTTAAAACGAACTTCGTCCTCGAAGTTTACTCACACATATAAACATCCTCACACAATCCGTTACTCTCACTCATAAACATCATACTACTACGAGCACTGCCATTACCTGTAATAAAATCGGCAATCACACAAATCCATTCTTATTCTGTACCAACACCCACACTTGCAATTGCCACATGTATGACCATCAAACTCTCTTGTCGCATCCTAATCCTCTTAAGATAAATGTTACGTCCTCGTAACTCACTAATATTAGGTCCTTTGCTATGCCTCCCATAATCCTCATTACTACCGCATGACAACGATAACCCACTATAACCTCAACACCTACAACCATTCCTATATCCAGGACTCTCTTTCTCTAATAGTTCTCGTGCCTCCAATTATTCTGTACTCCCATAACATATATCATAAAATCCTCAGTATAACCACTACTCCATCTCGTCTACATTACCACAAAACGACATACTCCTATATACATATACACTCATCTCCACAATCTTATCTCACAATACTCAAGTGTTACACATACTTACATTAGCTTCTCAAGTTCATCTCCTTTATTACCACAAAACTCACTCTTAACTTGACATGATGTTAAGTCCCAATACTCGGTACTCGCTGTCCCAAGAAAAGGTGTTAAACCACCTGTAGTTCCAGTTCAATGCCACACATGCTCCACAATTCTCTTGCCACAACTATGTCCACCAATGCCTCATCTAACATAAGATCAAAAGTACTCCAACAACCTCTCACAACTGTGTCCCATTAACAGAATATTACTATGCCATGACAATAGCAGAACCATACCCAACTCTTTTTCATATCATACTCTATACAACCAATAGGACCATACCCATACCGACACTGGTAAGGAACATCGGAAAACAACACAACGGTCTAAAAGCCCCGACCGACACTGACAAGAAATAGCAGTAAACAAACAACGATCGATGACAACACGAAAATACTCGTATCACAACACGAATTACCGTGCACAGTGCACAAAACCACATCGATAGCCATCACAACTTTTACAATCTCATAACATTGACTCACCACAACTTCCTTGACCACAAGACTTTCTTAAAACTGCTCTACCAGATCACGACGCAGCACATTAGACGGGATCACAAATACCAACCTTATGAATATTATCCATACCATGACTCTTGAGGCCGGAACCTCACACCATTACTTACAGATATCATACATACACATATAAGTATAACATATGACGCGGAACACACATATAACGACTCGTAACTATCACGCCACACCATTACTCGTGAGGCCAGGACCTCACACAAAGTTTTACACACCTCATGGACCCATAATCGAATCTAACTAGCCAATCCTGAACACGTAAGTTACCACTTGACAATGAATATCTCTTATCCGGACTTAACTCAGGTGCCCTTCATAATATATCTTCTCTTACACACAATTATCACCACCCGACGAACGTAGCCATATCATCAACACCCAACTAACAGCGAATACCTCATATATCCACATCTTATACTCCCTCACAACCATACATACTAATCGGTCTCCACAAAATCAACCCCATTAGAACAACCAACTTCCCTAAAGTAACATCATCCTCAACCACTAATGTCAACAGTACAACACCACTATTTTTTCTTTGTGATCGCTCTCTTACTATCACGTCTTTATATAACGAACATCAAGTCCATCAACAAAATTTACCTCTACATTCTTCCCAATTCCATCCTAAATTGTATCGTTACCTAACTCTCCACCAAAATCTGAGCTCGTGCAAACACTCCACAAGCTTCTTATTCCCTTAATACCTCGAAACTCATGGCTAACATATCGTCTTGCTCTCCTATATAACCATTAACTCACACCCTCAAGTGAGGCTATCGTACATTTCCATAATTTCCTACCTTCATGCTCCTTAACTCCGGTCAACGTTCTCTCAACTTACTTCCATCCCTCTTTCCCCCTTTTTACTCAATAATACCGACTAATAATTCATCTCCTTTCTCTTTCTACCTAACTCTTTAGTAATTTGCTTATTTTCCCATAGCTCCACAACTCTAATTCCATTAATTCATATCAATGTCTTATCATTCTTCTTATCAGTTATCCTCTCTCATCTTGCTTCTCACTCACCCTTGTCGCCATCAAGTCCACACACTAACAATTACTCTTCAATTAGTCGTATCTCCTATTCGTATCTCTAGAAACCCAAAAAAAAAAAATTACCTCATACCGTTAATTTCCCAAAGAATTACACACTAGGCTCACCCCTTGATATTCCAAATTCCCAAACTCGGTCACTATCTACAAATCCACGTCGCGACATAACTCCATCTACGTTCACTACATACCCCTCTACTCCATCCCTCTAAAGCAATCCTTCATTACATATATCCTTAAGCAACACAATCCTAACCGTCTCCCTCCATAAATCCTTACACATCCCAATTTGCCACTATTCGCATCCCTCATCTCGATCTTTCATCCTCACATTTCTTTACACTTATATCACTCTTACCCAGAAACATTGACTTTTATATTACTTAACACACGACTATATCTCTCACCATATCTCACCAACATGTTCCTCACCTTGATTAGCTCATCATTCCTCCCTTTCCATTTTCCACTATCCCTCACAACCATATTAACACATGTCTTCCTTACCTAACACATGTCCTTCACAAGCCGGAATTCTCCCGTCATACCCTTTGGTAACTTACGTATCCAGACCGTCACATATATAAAAGAACGCTTTAAGATTCAAAACATACATGTGTACATACGCTACGACTCAAAACAATGTAAGAACATAGCCGCCAACTCATAACAAAAGTAAGAACATAGCCACCGATTAAAAATTAAGGTAAAAACATAGCCACCGACTCAAAATGGCCGCCCACTGAGGTACACGGTCGAGTAATGAGACTACTCGGCCGAGTTAACGACTCCAGAAGATAAACAGAATTATCACAGAGAGATTACTCGGCCGAATATGGAATACTCGGTCGAGTATAAAAGATACCCGGCCGAGTAGGGACTACTAAGTCGAGTATCTCGGCATAGTTCTCAAGACTGGCCAGTTTTAAGTAAAAAACAGTCATATCTCACTCGTTACTTGGTCAATATGGGCGTGTGACCTATAGTTAGAATCGTAAGAAGACAAGATATCACCCCCAATTGGAATTACAACAATATCATTTCTAGAACTCAACTTATGACAGTTTTAAGACAACTCTTTGGTAATCGATCTTCATATAAATCAAATTTTCTAAACCAAAACAATTTGAACATGCATAAGGCAACAACAACAACTCAATACTTCAAGAAAGCAGTACATAATTGAACTCTTATCGTACTCACATGAAAATTAAACACAACATTCATATATATATATAGACGCATGCCCTTAATCACATGTTACTACCAACAAACCAAACATTAACATCATCATGCTCATTTATACACGTACCACTACCATTCATCATGCTCAATATCGTATTAAATAGGTAACATGCTCAACATAATTCATGCTCAAGATCTATCATATGCGAATTCAAAATCCACCTTTCATATACTACCATGTTCCAACACTTTCACCATGTCATCCAACCACTTCACAAGGCTCAAGTTACCAATATTACACACACATGACTCAAACATACAACAGTTCCCCCCATGTGACCGACTTGAGATCGTAAGGGCCTTAATGCGACTTCGCAACGTCTCCCAAGTCTTTGCGGCAGCTCCAAACAACTCTCCCCGGGTTCGTTTTATTTGGACTCCCTAAGTTCATTGGGTTCATTTGTTTTAGGTGCCGGAATCGTCGGCTCTGATACCACTTTGTAACACCCCCTCATACCAAGGTACCTTACCAAGGACTACCCTAGCATGAAAGGCTGTTACCATCTCGGTTTCCCAAGGTTAGTATATCAAAGTTACAATTTCCAAACAACCTTTATATAAAGTATAAAGAGTTAGCGAATACATTATCTCAAACCAACTCAAAATAAAAGTGTAAGGACCTCAATACAACTGAAATCATTGCCGGCTAATCTCGTAACGGCGGAAACTAGACTCGAAGTGATGTCTCCCCATGTCTGTCTCATAACTAAACATCTCGCATTACATCATGTCATATCACCTCACCATCCCCGAATGGATCACCGCAGGTTTTACAAAACAACAACACGGGTCGATTACGCATAATTCAAATAAGACAAACAAATAGCGTAACCGTGATCATCCTCCATCCCCGGTCTCCCAATTTCACACATTAACCGACTACACACCGAAGTGTGTAGCCCCGCCAGTTACCCATTGCAACAGTAATCCTCGCCGCGATGGGTGACCGCACCCATCCCCACCTAGTCCAGCTCATCAACGAGCGACTAACAATCCCCGTCCCTTAATGTGCACATCCCCTCCCGTGACGGGTTCCACGGAGGGCGAACTAGGGTGTGAAGCCACTCCCGCAAGTGAATCCACCACAATCACACATACCACAAAGAACACAAATGTCACAATACCACCACCGTCACAACACAACCACATCACCACCGTCACCACAACACTAACAATCCGATGATCAATGACAACAATCATACACAATACAACAAATATCTCAAATCAATTACACAAGAACTGAGTAGGGAAACCCTACCTTTTCGCAATCCGCTACGCTGTAATCAATCATACAAATGCACAACTAGTAACACATCATCACCTACAACAACGATAATCAACAATCAACAACATATGATGACCAGAACCCTAGACTCCCAAATTAACCAAATTAGGGTTTGTTAACTTATAAGAATGATAATAGATGAACAAGGATAAGACACTTACTACGGCGATTGACACGGAATGAGATGCTAAAACCCACAATCGACGACCATTGACTTGGAATTGATGAAGATGATTAGAGGAGAATGAACGTAGTTTATGTTTTTGGGGAGAAATGACTTTTGAAACTGACGAACGATATAACCTCTAATCATTTAAATCAAACCCGCGAAATAATACCATCGGCCGGATACTCGGTCAAGTATAGGGTATACTCGGCCGAGTATCCTCTACTCGGTCGAGTATTACCCATACTCGGCCGAGTATTCCTGGGCAGAAGCCAAACAGAATACCCAACACACTTTACTCGACCGAGTAGGCCATACTCGGTCGAGTACCAGCCTATAAAATCCGTAGTGTTACATATACGCCTTGACTTTGGATAAGGAGTGTAGAATCCTATCTACAATGAGTTCTTTGGGGATTTCAACTTTTTGAATCTTCAAAGTTTCGACTAGCTCCATTAATTTGAGCACGTGAGGGCTAACCTTTTGGCCCTCTTTGAAGTCAAGATCAAAGAATGCCGCGGCCGCCTCATATTGGACGATCCGCG
The DNA here is from genome assembly GCF_048544455.1 of Silene latifolia. Classification (NCBI taxonomy): domain Eukaryota; kingdom Viridiplantae; phylum Streptophyta; class Magnoliopsida; order Caryophyllales; family Caryophyllaceae; genus Silene; species Silene latifolia. Next base: position 39,578,182 of record NC_133530.1, read on the forward strand.
GAGTTTGTGAAAACATTGTCACAAGTTTGGAATAGATTTCATCAGCGGTGCCCATCTTAAAGGCTCTCCTTTGGAGATCCGCCTCCATCGCAAAGATCAACACATTTTTCATTGCGGCGGACTCCTTGTGGTAAGCCTCATATGCTTCCCTAGTAGCCACGGTCGACCTAGTATTAGGTTCGGGTGGAGAAGCCTCGGTGAGGTAACGAAGCTTGTCATCACCTTGGGCGGCTAATTTGAGTTGGGCATCCCAATCGGAGAAATTTGACCCATTCTTTTTAAGTTTACATCAGTCCATGAAGGATCGGAGCCATGAAGTATTAGTGAGAGGCGTGGCGTTGGTGTTTGGATTGGCCATTTGTTATGAGAAATAAAAGCGGTCTACAAAACAAAATAGAAGGAATAAAACATATGTCGTTTTCAAAATAATACTCGTAAAATTTTAATTTAAATAAGTTTTATTGCATTTATCTAGTGACCTCTACCCAACTCGATAAATGATTCCAAGACCCAAATTCATATTAATTCAGGCATCGGTAAAGCCGAAAAACAACCCTTATCAATATAACTCGGTGGATTAACCTTTTAATCGATTCTACTTTTAGAACTCTTGGTCGATAAATTTACATTAAAATTTATCTTTAGCCTGAAACACATCCGGCAACCGTCGAGAATACTTTCGTTGAGTTCAACCCAAATTACGAATAAATGTGTCCATGATCCAAACTTACATCAACTTGGGCATCGGTAAAGCCAAAGACAACCCTCATCTTTATAAATTCGGTGGGTAGACATTTATCACCCACTTCCCCTACGTAACAAGGTTTGTACCCCGGTAAAGCCGAGTGCACTCCCTCACGAAATAGGTTTTCATGGTTTCTACTTTTTGGTAAGGCTATGTCTCAATTGTTTTTTTTTTTAGCGAGAGGTCATGTCAATTTATTATCTATCACGTTTGAAGTGAACTAAAGCGGTGAACTACGATAATTCTAATTAACACGGTCGATAAACTCGATGGAAATGACAATGCATGTTTTAGTTATGGCGATTTAGCGATGCATGCAACATATAAATAAAATGCAAAACATAAAATAAATCCTAGTATGGCCTTTCTAAAGCAGAAAATCTAATTAACTATTACATATTCGGAAACCAACTCCATTGGTCCCTTGAACTTCGGTTCTTGGCACGCATCTCGAGGTATTGCCGTCTTTATGTATCGCCTAATACTTGAGTGACACCGTCTTCAAGGAACTCCGAAATAATTAAATTACATAACAAATTACATAATTTCCTATTATACATTTGTAATTAAAATAAAATAAATCTATTAAATTACAAAACGGTGATACGAGATCACAATAAATTACAACCGAATCGGTATTTCCATACCTTTCGGGTAATACCAATTAAAAACTAAGGCCATACTAAGTAAAAATTACATAATTCAAAATTACATAAAATAAAATTATGACAATCATAAACAAAATGCAGCATTATAATATGTATGAACATGCCCAATTTTATGCTAAATCGCCTTTAAGGAGCCAATATCGTATATTAAACGGTTTTTACGGATTTGCGTGATTCAACCTTTTAAAAACACAATAAATTACGTAAAATCATATTTATGCATAAGTTAATTACCCTAACCAACTTAGGACTCAAAATTAGTCTCCACTAACTATTTGACTATAATTAACTTGTATTTCTTAAAATTTGTTCATTAGTGGACTCAAAATTACAATAAAAGCTATAAACTTCAAATAAATCATAAAAATTTCAAATAAATTCAAAATTCAAAATTTAAACTCATGAACATTCTAGAAAAATACCATGACACTCATAATGTTCAAAAACTTAGGTTAAAAATTTCGAATTTTTATCGGGAAAAACAATGTTGCGGTTTATAGGATTTACCAAATATAATCATAAAAACATGAGAAAAATATATTTATCAACTTTTCAATTTTAGATCTGAAATAGGTAATAAAATGAAATATATGATGGTTTTTCCTTAGTCATGGAGTATGTTTTAGCAATTATTCACTAATTAAGTCACTATTTATGCTATTTTTCATCAAAAATTCATAAATCATGCATAAAGACTTCAATATAGCCTATTATTTTACACACATCTTGTAAAAATGCATGTTACAACATACTAAATTTCTATGACCAGATTCGAAATTTATCTCATATTAACCTATTTTTCATCTAAATCCGATTTTTATCATGAAAAATCCATATTTCGAGCATAAAAACTCCAAAAATTCTGAAAATTTTAGTCCGAAAATGACATTTTAATCATAAAATCACATTTTTAATGCCATTATTATATAGGATGAACAATAAAAATCCATAAATTAACCAAAATATCCTAAATACATTTTAGGATCAGAAACTTTAACATGCATAATTTATTTCGTGATATATCATAATAACACAAATTTACAAGTTTTATATGTTAATCGTATAACTCGGAAAAACTATAACCGATTTGCATGCAAACAACCAAGGCTCTTGATACCGCTTGTTGGAAATCAATATCTCATTACTTGACATATTCTTATATGTGATGATTTAATTTAGTCATAAAATTAAACATTGATCTTATGCATGCAAACAATAATAAAATAAAGAAGAAATCATCTTCTTACATTGAAGATTTAGGATTATTTGGGCACAAGTGAGTTTTCCTACTCACTTGTTCTTGAGCTTCCTTAAATGGATGAACAAGGATTCAAGTAGACAATCCCTCCCAATGATTAATACCCAAAGTAACAACTTAATAAAATTAATATTATTATTACTAGAACAATATTAATTTTGTATAAAATTGACCAAAAATTATTTTGTTCTCTCAATAATTTCGGTTGAGAGAAAGGGAGAAGGAGGAAGATTTTTATCTCTCTAAAACTCTTATTTTAGATGTTGAATGAAAAAAAAAATGCACTAATGTTTTTGGTAGTGTATATTAGGTAAAAATTTAGAAGAAAAACCCATGGTTTTTCTCCTCTCAAAACTGGGTAGAAGGGGGAGGTTTTTATGCCCAATGCATGATCAAAGTGCTCTTCACAATAACCACTAGATTTGCATGGCTAGGTTTAGGCAAATGATTATGTTTACCACTTACTTAATCAACATAATATTTTCCTAACATCACCCTTAATTTCGGTCATATGGAGATAAAATGGATTCCATTTTATCTTTGTCAATTTATCAATTTGTCACATGTCACATGTCATGTAAAATTGTTATGTATTTTTAACATATTAAAAATCAACGCATTAATAAAAAATACGTCATATACAAAATCGACTTAGTAATTCATAATTACTTGTACCAAAATAATTTACCAATTATAAATAACAACATCTTGTATTTATAATAATTTATTCATTCAAATGTAATTGTTTCCTTAAACAATAATTTCATCTAAGTAATAAAACAATTCGATTACATAGACCGTATCTTATTTAATCAAATTACAATGAGACACGTAAATTTTACTTCCAAAATCGTCCGTCAATTTTAAGTAATTTTATTAACCCGTATCGTCATACGATCAATTAAATGATCAATTAAGAATGTTACCCTTTAGGTATGACCTAAGGGGATCAACTAATCACTACCGTCTCACGACAGTAATGTCAAACTCTAGTCAGCCAATCATTACCGATATGTGTGGACCAGTTGACAGTAAAAAATTACTTCCCAATTGTATTCTTTAAAATGAGACTTAAACATGTGATCATCATGATCAACAACTGTGATCGCATTATTGTCGGAGGACACATATTCCAACTGGTACGCCAGCCACGATGCGTAGTAAGGCTCGCCAGTCATGGCGCGTATATGAGGAGGGCTCGCCAGCCACGATGCGTAGTAAGGCTCGCCAGCCAATGGGCGTATATGAAGAGGGCTCGTCAGCCGCAATGCGTAGTAAGACTCGCCAGCCATGGGGCGTATATGAGGAGGGCTCGCCAACCGCGATGCGTAGTAAGGCTCGCCAGCCATGTCGTGTATATGAGGAGGGCTCGCGAACCGTGATGCGTAGTAAGGCTCGCCAGCCATGGCGCGATCGGTTGATCGACCGTGAGAATAGCCGCGTCGGACGGGCTTATTTTGAAAGTAGCGGACTCATGATGCCGCCGTGGAAATAGTGAATTTGGATTTTCTCTACTGTTGTTTTTGAAATAAGCGGGTTCCGCGAGGAAGCCCCCTGTTGACATTTAAAGGAATAACGAATTTTGAATTTTCGCTACTCGTTTTTGAATTTGAAGTGGCGGTTTTAATTGCCTTTTGTTTGAATTTTGAAGGAAATAACAAGTTTTAAATTTCGCTATTACGTCTGAAGTGACGGTTTATGTGCCGCCGTTGACATGTGAAGGATATAGTGAATTTCGAATCTTCACTATTACTTTTTGAAGTGACGGCTTATGTTGCTGCCGTTGACATGTGTGGTGAAAATAGTGAAATTTAATTTCAACTATTATTTTGAAAATGACGGTTTTAATTGCCGTCGTTTGAAATTTGAAGAAATAGTGAATTTTGTGTTTTCACATTTTGAGAATGACGGTTTTAATTGCCGTCATTTGAAATTTGAAGAAATAGTGAATTTTGAATTTTCACTATTATTTTTGAAAAATGATGGTTTTACTTGCCGCCGTTCGAAATTTGAAGAAATAGTGAATTTGAATTTCACTATTATTTTTGAAAATAACGGTTTTAACTGCCGTCGTTTGAAATTTGAAGAAATAGTGAACTTTGAATTTTCACTATTATTTTTGAAAAATGACGGTTTTACTTGCCGTCGTTTGAAATTTGAAGAAATAGTGAATTTTAATTTTCACTATTATTTTTGTATTTGAAAATGGCGGTTTTGATCGCCGTTTGCTTGAATTTTGAAAGGAAAATAGTGAATTTTGATTACACTATTTGTTTTTGTATGTGAAAAATGACGGTCTTTAATGTCGTCATTGAAAATTTGAAGTTTGTTATGGGAAATTGGGCCAAAGCCCAAAATTTCGCTGAAAGAGCATGGAGCACCCTATTGAGGCGCGAGCAACCTGGCGAGTTAAGGGAGCTTCCCTATTTTTCTGTAAAAGACACGAGAATGGTTCGCATACCATTCTCACTTCGTCTTCAATCTTTCGACAAAACCAAACAAAACTGCCATTGTTGGTCTCATAGCTTGCTTTTGTTCGTGCCATTATCGACAATGTCATCTCAAGGTATGTATTTCCTCTTGACTCCATTCGAATTTGTTGGTCTTTTTGATAGATTGAATTAGGGCGAAATTTTTACCCTAGAAAAATTGATTTGGGCGTTTTTGATTGAGCCCATTTTGAGTGAAATTGATGATTGCATTAGGTTAGAAACCTGTTTAGGAATATAGGGGTGCTTTTAGTTTGCATTTTGGTCCCCGTTTCCGCTCCCTATGCTCGAAAAACGTGAGTGAGGCGAAGGAACCGTCTCATTTCACAATGCCAAGTTTATTTGCTTGGGCAGTGGGTCCCACTAGGTTGTATTATAGTCGGGAAAGACCGTATTTGCCATTGTGGACCTTTGTTGGGTATTGTGGGCAAAATTGGAATTTTTGCCTTTTGAAGCGGTCTTATGACTGACAAAATAAGCGTCTGATTGGCTTGAATTGAGTCAGTTTGCCTTGAAATGGATCCCATTGGTAGTTTAGGTCGCTTTGAGGCGTGATAAAATCATGTTGCCTCGTCGTGGTCGTATTTTGAATTTTTGACCGGTTTGCGCTCAAATTGGCGTAGGAATTGCTTTTTCGAGCCGCAAAGAAATATCCCATTGTATTGGGAGTGTATTTTGGGTTGTTGGCGGACCTTGTGTGGGTCCTGGGGTGCCATTTTTATTGTGGTTGTTTTGACTCATGTTTTGCTTGAAAAGAAGGGCGAGTCGCTTTTCTTTTTTTTTTTGCTTTTTTTTGTAAATTGTTTTGTTTGGTTGGGTTTGGGCGGGATGCCCTTGTTCTACTTTGCAGGTTTCTTTTTTTGGATTTGTCCAATTTACGCCGTCGTAATTGATGCGTGTCTTTTATATGATGTTTTACATCCCTTTTTACACGCATTTCAGAGCTCATTCATGTAGTTTATGCTGCATTTCTCCCCATTTCCGTCTACTTCCGTATTTTGTACATTATTGCAGAAATGTGAAGAATCCAGCGGAAATCAAGCTAAATCCGTCCCCGAGTATCTTGCATTGCATGTGACGATAAGTATTTGCTTAAGGAACGAGCTTGGTACGCAATTGAAGGCCCAAAAGACAAGTCCACGAGTTTTAAGAAGTAAAGTAGCAGCTCAAGTGGTCGACCGACCATCACCCTCAGTCGATCGACCAATGTTCGGGTTCCAGAAGCTACTGTTTGCTGAGGACCAGTCGATCGACCAGTCCTACTAGTCGATCGACCCAACTGCTAACTCAGACGAGAATTAGAAGACTGAGGAAGCATAAGCCCATGAAGTTTTAGGTTTTGATAATAATTGTTACGCATAGTTGCTATATAACGTAACTAAACATTCAGTTGAGGGCTCTCGATTTTTACTTAAGCTTTCATACAATAATATTTAGTTTTAGCTATTCAATAATTAGGGTTTGGATTATTGTTGAGCATCGGATTTTTCAGTTCTTATTCCTAATCTTCCCTTTTGCAATCTCGGTATTCCTCTGCCCTAGTTTTTGTTCTTCTTTATTTTCATTAGTATAGAATTGTTAGTTAGTTCCCGCAACCAATTTCATTGTTTATGTTAATTGCTTTCTTTATCGTTTTAAGCATGAATTCAGTAGCTAGTTTCATCGTCAATGTTATTGTTTTCACCCTTAGCATGAGTAGCTAAATAATTTGTGCTAGGATGTAGGCGAATTGTAGCATAGGCGACATTAGATTAGACACGGACTGAACCCGCATGTTGGTCGATCGACCACCTTACCCGGTCGATCGACTGACCTCGTGAGCCTATTTCGTTTTAATTGATTTTAATTGTTGTATTTAACGAATCGAATGCATGCGACCAGTTAAATGCTTATTTTATGACCGACCCATTAGATCGAAAGATAGGGTAAGTTGTTAGACCATCAATTGAATCGACTAAACTGTGCTAAGATCGAAAGATAGGTATAGTTTAGACCATTAGTCACTTTTCAGAACGAAAGTTAGTATTAGTTATATTAGAGACCTATAGCGAGATCGAAAGATGCTATTTGTTAAGAGTGGACCGAGAGGACCTCTTTATTTCCCGCCTCACCGTGTTGACTCGGATCGACTTAGTTTGTCCGCCGGAAGCTATAATGAACCGATCATCCTAGTACCCCTTTCTTTATCCGTTAAACCGTCTTTTTAGTTTATTATCTTTATTTGTTCTTAGCTATAGACCATCTCAACTCAACCCCCACAATTGTTACCTTAGACTGAATATAAATCAACTAGAATTTACAACGCCTCCTTGTGGTTCGACCCACTACCACTAGCCTAGGTTAGTCTTAATAGGAATTATAAATTTTATCACAGAAGTTGGTGCGAACCATACCGCACCATGGGTTCGAAAAGTGGAGCTTGTGCAATCATTTCTACAATGGGTTGTACGACGATCGAGGGCCATTTTGGATGCTTTGCAACAATGGAAGATTCGGCTGAAAATTTGGGAGCAACCAAGGGGTGGAAGATCATTGACGATCTAGCTACCCACAAGGCCGAGTATGGAAATTCTAGAGGGAACCAGAGGAGAGCTGCTGAATCCTCCTCTGTCGCTGCGCTTGAGGCTCTTACTGCGAGATTTAACAAGTATGAACTAGGAGGAGCTTCTAAAGGTGGGATGTACCAAGTGAATGCTGTGTCAGACTGTCCCTTCGTCTGTGAAAGGTGTGGAGCTGAGGGCCATGTCTCGAAAAACTGCCCTAGTCCCTTTGAATCTTGTGCTGCCTTTCAACACTATAGGCAGACCAACACCTACTATGAGCCGAATACCCATCCGAACTTGAGTTGGAGGAACCAAAATGTCCTGAACCCAACTCAAGCTCCGCCGCAGCAGCAACCCTATATGCCCCCTCATCAAAAGCAATATCAGAAACCTCCTTTTGTGCCGCAGCAGCAACAATCGCAGAATTCTGAATTTTTCGAGCTTGAGAACCTGTTGCTAAAGGAGTCCCAAGCAAGAGAGGCCGGGATGAAGCTACTAGAGAGCCAAATAGCTCAATTGGCTAGCAAAAGCAACACTCGAGCTCCCGGACACTTGCCGACCCAAACTGACCAAAAGGAGACCTTAAATGCCATCACCTTGAGGAGCGGGTCCACCCTTGATGGTCCTACCATGGTCGAGGACGCTGTTGAAAAAGATGAGTCGGAAACAAGTCAAAAGAAAGCTTCAACGAATAAATCAAAGAAACAGCCGTCTACCAGGTATATCAGTCGATCGACTGATATACCTAGTCGATCGACTGAAGCACGGGTTGCAGGAGCTTCTGGAACTATACATCTCGGTCGATCGATCGAGGACAAGTGGTCGATCGATCAAATCGGCTGCGATCTTTGAGGAATTTCGTCCCTTGATTCCAAATAATCATGCGAGACCACTTGTTTCGGGGTACCACAATCCTCAAGATTTTAGGACAAGACCCGAGTCTTGATGGGTCGGTCCCCGGTCCCAATTTCACCCAATGACGGTTAATGGCTCACATTTGAGACGGTCCAAGAGGGGTCTGGCTTCAACAAAGAGAAGGTGACGGACTTTCAGCCTAAGTCCAAGGATGCCGGCGCGCGTGATTTGGAGGAGAGGGCTAAGGTACTTCTTACAGCCCCTTACCCGGAGAGGCTAGTGCCCACCAAGGAACAGGTATCTTTCAGCAAATTTGAAAAAGTTATCCGTAGTCTGAATGTACAAGTCCCCTTCCTCGAGTTAGTTAACCAAGTACCCGCTTATACTAAATTTATGAAACAACTTTTGTCCAAAAAGCGGTCACTTGAAACAGTGCACACTGTCGCACTTACTAAGGAGTCTTGCTCTTATCTGTCCCACACTGCGCCCCATAAGTTAGAGTATCCGGGTAGCTTTTCCGTCCCTTGCAAAATAGGTACCTTCTCTATTGAGAAGGCATTGTGTGATTTAGGGGCTAGTATAAGCGTCATGCCCTTGAGTTTAGCTAGGAAACTCAAGTTGACCCGGTTTACTATCACGACATGATGACGATTCGGATGGTCGACCGATCCGCGGTCAAGCCTATAGAGTCCTAGAGGACATACCAGTCCAAATAGGGAAGTTTTTCTTCCCTGTTGACTTTGTTGTCCTTGACATGCCCGAGGATGCCCATATACCGATCATCCTAGGTAGGCCGTTTCGCACACCGCCGGTGCGATTATTGACGTAGGCTCTGGAACTTTGACCTTCAAAGTTGGGAAACATTCTATCATTTTTGCCCAACTCGCTAAAAAAAGAAGGATCCCATGTGGCTGTTACTTGTAATACGGTTTACGAAAAGAAATCGTACTTTGTGCTTCCCGAATTGCCTGTCTCTATTACTACTCCTGTGCTAACCCCTCCGCCCCAGTTGGGAGCAGAAAGGAGGAAGAATCGTTGTTTTAGACATTGCGGGGAGCCGGTTTGGGGAAGGATGAGTTGCAGGTCACTCTAGCTGCGACAAAGCCTATCATTCAAAGAGGAGGCCTTGGATGCCTAAGCTATGGGATTGATGAGGAAGTGGAAGATGAGCCGACCAAGGTGAGATGGGTGATTTGGATTCTCGACGATTTCAAGGAAGTCCTTGATTGGGAGAGATGACGAAGTTGATCCGTTGAGCTCTCCGATTGTTGAAGTGAGAAAGGGTGCAACCGATAAGATGAGCACCCGTGAGGCTACCTCTAGTAGCCGTGCCGACGAAGTGGGCCATACCGTGGTCCTTCTTGATCAACTATTAGTTGATCGAGCTCGTTATAAACTTCATTTTATTTGTTTTTGTTAAAATAATTTTTATTGCTTTTTGTGTGTGCGAAAACTTCGCATTTTATTTCGCTTGTTTAGGATTCTTAAGTACTTTAGACTTTATTCGGTTTTGCGCAATTTTGGGGCGCGATTATTGTGTACTTGCAGGTATTTAGAGCTTGTTATCTCAATTCATTGAGCAATTACGAAGAAATATGAGGTTGCAGCGTGCTTTCGGTCGATCGACCGTTCCGAGAGTCGATCGACGATCTGCAGTTCCAGCGACAATCGTTCATGTATACCTGGTCGATCGACTGGGTTAAGTGGTCGATCGACCGCTGATGCTGCTGTACTTGTTCACGACCTCTCCCCTGCTGTGTTTGGTCGATATGCGGACTTAAGGGAGTTTTCTACTCCACTTTACTTTCCGTCTCTTTCCTTATTTCTTCTATTTTCTCAATTATGCGCAATTTTACCGCTTCAAAATTGTTTTCTCAGTCTTATGCGTGGTATTTTCTGTCTTTTCAGGCACTTATGGTAGCACTGCTAGCTACTGAAACCTCCTAGCTCACGCTGGTTTGGGGAGGTTTCCTTTGCGCTTAAAGTCTTGTGAGTTCCTGCTTTCTTTACTTCATGTCATATTTATTTATTTCTCGCAAATTCCCATTTCTCTCTTCTTCTTTATATGATTTTGCACAATGGGGACATTGTGCGATTTGGTTTGGGGAATGGTTTTGCGTCGCATATTTGCTTGCATTCACGTTTACATTCTGTTTTGCATTGCTTTTTCATTTCATATACAAACAAAAAACAAAAAAATTGAAAAAATTTCAAAAAAAAAAATTCCATATAGGTCGAGTCGGAACGGTAGTATTTCCATGATGATTTTGCATTTGCACCTGTTTTGCCTGAGCCTTGCTAGATTAACATGTTAATAGTAGAATCATATATGCAAATCTACGAGTTTTCGTTACATTCTTGCTGGACTTGAGACTTGACTTAGGAAATTGGCAAGCTACATCATATTTCTAAGACTTAGAGCCTATAACTGGTGACATCTATGACCGGTTTATTTAGGAATGTGAGTAGTACTCCTTATCAGACATGTTTCCTTAATTTGCATAAATATGAACTTGATCTGCTTAATACCTGTATGCGTTCGGTTTGTGGTTAGTTGACACATGTGGTAGAGGTTTCCCCTTTATTCATTTTTCCCATAAACTCCACACTACCAAAAATATCCCTTTTTGTCCCATTTACTACACCCTACGTTTAGCCTGTCCTTTGTCAAGCTAGTAGTTTACGTTTTTGGGATTGTTACTTCGTTTTTGGTGGCATATGCTCTGTTGAGATGATGATTGGAAAATGAAAAAAGGAAAGAAAGAAACAAAAGAAAAAAACAAGAGAAAAATGATTCGAAAAAGAAAAGAAAAAAGAGCTTTGTACTGTTCAAGGCAGTCGATCGACTGCCCAATTGGGTCGATCGACTGAAGATCCGAGAAAAAAGTCAATTCGCATAATTTAATCCTTATCTTTTGGCGATTTTTGCTCCCATATTCCATTTATATTTTATGGGAAGTTTATTGATTTAATATTTTGGAGACTGTGAGTTTTGTGCTTGCTATAGCACCGTTTCGTTTGATTATGAGCAAGAAGTTGGATGTCGCCACTTGGTTCCGTTTTGGTACTAGCTTGATCACCTGTACCTCCACTTTACCATAAAATGTTTTGCCTCTTCTTACCCATACCTCACATATCCCATATATACCTCGGCATGTGTCATTGGTCATTTGTTTGGTTGGAATGCATATGTACGGTCATAGAGATCATTTTCATATTCTATTGCTGGCATGTCTTCATAGGTCGTAGTTAGGTGAGAGTCACTACAAAATTAATTCTTTCAATCTTACATATTTTCACCTGTATTTATTGAGTGATTTGAGCGACCCGTGAGAGTCCAATTTGGTAAGTCTATACAGTTGGCAGTTCAGCATAATTTTAACGACTACATAACTCGTTTGCATGATTCACATTACTAATTGATTGTTGGTTGTGCATTAAATTGGTTTAGGCTTAACAGTTTGCATTTCGCTCTGAGATTGAACTCCTTCCATTAGGTTATTAGATCGAGTCTAGTTCTTGCTTGGGGACAAGCAAGGGTTTGGTTTGGGGAAGTTTGATGCGTGTCTTTTATATGATGTTTTACATCCCTTTTTACACGCATTTTAGAGCTCATTCATGTAGTTTATGCTGCATTTCTCCCCATTTCCATCTACTTCCGTATTTTGTACATTATTGCAGAAATGTGAAGAATCCAGCGGAAATCAAGCTAAATCCGTCCCCGAGTATATTGCATTGCATGTGACGAGAAGTATTTGCTTAAGGAACGAGCTTGGTGCGCAATTCAAGGCCCAAAAGACAAGTCCACGAGTTTTAAGAAGTAAAGTAGCAGCTCAAGTGGTCGACCGACCATCACCCTCAGTCGATCGACCAATGTTCGGGTTCCAGAAGCTACTGTTTGCTGAGGACCAGTCGATCGACCAGTCCTACTAGTCGATCGACCCAACTGCTAACTCAGACGAGAATTAGAAGACTGAGGAAGCATAAGCCCATGAAGTTTTAGGTTTTGATAATAATTGTTACGCATAGTTGCTATATAACGTAACTAAACATTCAGTTGAGGGCTCTCGATTTTTACTTAAGCTTTCATACAATAATATTTAGTTTTAGCTATTCAATAATTAGGGTTCGGATTATTGTTGAGCATCGGATTTTTCAGTTCTTATTCCTAATCTTCCCTTTTGCAATCTCGGTATTCCTCTGCCCTAGTTTTTGTTCTTCTTTATTTTCATTAGTATAGAATTGTTAGTTAGTTCCCGCAACCAATTTCATTGTTTATGTTAATTGCTTTCTTTACCGTTTTAAGCATGAATTCAGTAGCTAGTTTCATCGTCAATGTTATTGTTTTCACCCTTAGCATGAGTAGCTAAATAATTTGTGCTAGGATGTAGGCGAATTGTAGCATAGGCGACATTAGATTAGACACGGACTGAACCCGCATGTTGGTCGATCGACCACCTTACCCGGTCGATCGACTGACCTCGTGAGCCTATTTCGTTTTAATTGATTTTAATTGTTGTATTTAACGAATCGAATGCATGCGACCAGTTAAATGCTTATTTTATGACCGACCCATTAGATCGAAAGATAGGGTAAGTTGTTAGACCATCAATTGAATCGACTAAACTGTGCTAAGATCGAAAGATAGGTATAGTTTAGACCATTAGTCACTTTTCAGAACGAAAGTTAGTATTAGTTATATTAGAGACCTATAGCGAGATCGAAAGATGCTATTTGTTAAGAGTGGACCGAGAGGACCTCTTTATTTCCCGCCTCACCTGTGTTGACTCAGACCGACTTAGTTTGCTGCCGCCGAAGCTATAATGAACCGATCATCCTAGTACCCCTTTCTTTATCTGTTAAACCGTCTTTTTAGTTTATTATCTTTATTTGTTCTTAGCTATAGACCATCTCAACTCAACCCCCACAATTGTTACCTTAGACTGAATATAAATCAACTAGAATTTACAACTGCCTCCTTGTGGTTCGACCCTGTTACCACTAGCCTAGGTTAGTCTTAATAGGAATTATAAATTTTATCACAGAAGTTGGTGCGAACCATACCGCACCATGGGTTCGAAAAGTGGAGCTTGTGCAATCATTTCTACAATGGGTTGTACGACGATCAGAGGGCCATTTTGGATGCTGCAGCCAATGGAAGATTCGGCTGAAAATTTGGGAGCAACCAAGGGGTGGAAGATCATTGACGATCTAGCTACCCACAAGGCCGAGTATGGAAATTCTAGAGGGAACCAGAGGAGAGTCTGCTTTGAATCCTCCTCTGTCGCTGCGCTTGAGGCTCTTCTCATGAGATTTGACAAGTATGAACTAGGAGGAGCTTCTAAAGGTGGGATGTACCAAGTGAATGCTTTGTGTCGACGGTCCCTTCGTCAGAAAGGTGTGGAGCTGAGGGCCATGTCTCGAAAAACTGCCCTAGTCCCTTTGAATCTTGTGCTGCCTTTCAACACTATAGGCAGACCAACACCTACTATGAGCCGAATACCCATCCGAACTTGAGTTGGAGGAACCAAAATGTCCTGAACCCAACTCAAGCTCACCCCAGCAAGAACCCCTATATGCCCCCTCATCAAAAGCAATATCGAAACCTCCTTATGTGCCGCAGCATGTGAACAATCGCACTTCTGAATTTTTCGAGCTTGAGAACTCGTTGCTAAAGGAGTCCCAAGCAATAGAGGCCGGGATGAAGCTACTAGAGAGCCAAATAGCTCAATTGGCTAGCAAAAGCAACACTCGAGCTCCCGGACACTTGCCGACCCAAACTGACCAAAAGGAGACCTTAAATGCCATCACCTTGAGGAGCGGGTCCACCCTTGATGGTCCTACCATGGTCGAGGACGCTGTTGAAAAAGATGAGTCGGAAACAAGTCAAAAGAAAGCTTCAACGAATAAATCAAAGAAACAGTGTCTACCAGGGTATATCGATCGATCGATATACCTAGTCGATCGATCAAGCACGGGTTGCAGGAGCTTCGAATCAGTACATCTCGGTCCGATCGATCGAGGACAAGTGGTCGATCGATCAAATCGGCCGATCTTTGAGGAATTTCGTCCCTTGATGCCAAATAATCTGCGATACCACTTGTTTCGGGGTACCACAGTCCTGAAGATTTTAGGACAAGACCCGAGTGCTGATGGGTCAGTCCCGGCCCCGAATTTCGACCCAATGACGGTTAATGGCTCACATTTGAGATGGTCTGATGAGGGGTCTAGCTTCAACAAAGAGAAGGTGACGGACTTTCAGCCTAAGTCCAAGGATGCCGGCGCGCGTGATTTGGAGGAGAGGGCTAAGGTACTTCTTACAGCCCCTTACCCGGAGAGGCTAGTGCCCACCAAGGAACAGGTATCTTTCAGCAAATTTGAAAAAGTTATCCGTAGTCTGAATGTACAAGTCCCCTTCCTCGAGTTAGTTAACCAAGTACCCGCTTATACTAAATTTATGAAACAACTTTTGTCCAAAAAGCGGTCACTTGAAACAGTGCACACTATCGCACTTACTAAGGAGTCTTGCTCTTATCTCATCCCACATCTGCCCCATAAGTTAGAGGATCCGGGTAGCTTTTCCGTCCCTTGCAAAATAGGTACCTTCTCTATTGAGAAGGCATTGTGTGATTTAGGGGCTAGTATAAGCGTCATGCCCTTGAGTTTAGCTAGGAAACTCAAGTTGACACGGTTTACTATCACAGACATGACAGTTCAGATGGCTGACCGATCTGCGGTTAAGCCTATAGGAGTCCTAGAGGACATACCCGTCCAAATAGGGAAGTTTTTCTTCCCTGTTGACTTTGTTGTCCTTGACATGCCTGAGGATGCCCATATACCGATCATCCTAGGTAGGCCGTTTCACACACTTTGGTGCGATTATTGACGTAGGCTCCGGAACTTTGACCTTCAAAGTTGGGAAACATTCTATCATTTTTGCCCAACTCCGCTAAAAAGAAGGATCCCATGTGGCTGTTACTTGTAATACGGTTTAAAAAAGAAATCGTACTTTGTGCTTCCCGAATTGCCTGTCTCTATTACTACTCTGTGCTAACCCCTCCGCCCCCCGTTGGGAGCGAGAAAGGAGGAAGAATCTGTTGTTTTAGACATTGCGGAGCCGGTTTGGGGAAGGATGAGCTGCAGGTCACTCTAGCTGCGACAAAGCCTATCATTCAAAGAGGAGGCCTTGGATGCCTAAGCTATGGGATTGATGAGGAAGTGGAAGATGAGCCAGCCAAGGTGAGATGGGCTGATTTTGATTCTGACGATTCCAAGGAAGTCCTTGATTGGGGAGATGACGAAGTTGATCCGTTGAGCTCTCCGACTGTTGAAGCTGAGAAGGGTGCAACTGATAAGATGAGCACCCGTGAGGCTACCTCTAGTAGCCAGACGCCGACGAAGTGGGCCATACCGTGGTCCTTCTTGATCAACTATTAGTTGATCGAGCTCGTTATAAACTTCATTTTATTTGTTTTTGTTAAAACAATTTTTATTGCTTTTTGTGTGCGCGAAAACTTCGCATTTTATTTCGCTTGTTTAGGATTCTTAAGTACTTTAGACTTTATTCTGGGTTTTGCGCAATTTTGGGCGCGTATTATTGTGTACTTGCAGGTATTTAGAGCTTGTTATCTCAATTCATTGAGCAATTACGTAGAAATATGAGGTTGCAGCAGTGCTTTCAGTCGATCGACTGGTTCCAGTAGTCGATCGACTGATCTGCAGGTTCCAGGCGACACTGTTCATGTATACCTGGTCGATCGACTGGGTTAAGTGGTCGATCGACCGCTGATGCTGCTGTACTTGTTCACGACCTCTCCCCTGCTGTGTTTGGTCGATATGCGGACTTAAGGGAGTTTTCTACTCCACTTTACTTTCCGTCTCTTTCCTTATTTCTTCTATTTTCTCAATTATGCGCAATTTTACCGCTTCAAAATTGTTTTCTCAGTCTTATGCGTGGTATTTTCTGTCTTTTCAGGCACTTATGGTAGCACTGCTAGCTACTGAAACCTCCTAGCTCACGCTGGTTTGGGGAGGTTTCCTTTGCGCTTAAAGTCTTGTGAGTTCCTGCTTTCTTTACTTCATGTCATATTTATTTATTTCTCGCAAATTCCCATTTCTCTCTTCTTCTTTATATGATTTTGCACAATGGGGACATTGTGCGATTTGGTTTGGGGAATGGTTTTGCGTCGCATATTTGCTTGCATTCACGTTTACATTCTGTTTTGCATTGCTTTTTCATTTCATATACAAAAAAAAAACAAAAAAATTGAAAAAATTTCAAAAAAAAAAATTCCATATAGGTCGAGTCGGAACGGTAGTATTTCCATGATGATTTTGCATTTGCACCTGTTTTGCCTGAGCCTTGCTAGATTAACATGTTAATAGTAGAATCATATATGCAAATCTACGAGTTTTTGTTACATTCTTGCTGGACTTGAGACTTGACTTAGGAAATTGGCAAGCTACATCATATTTCTAAGACTTAGAGCCTATAACTGGTGACATCTATGACCGGTTTATTTAGGAATGTGAGTAGTACTCCTTATCAGACATGTTTCCTTAATTTGCATAAATATGAACTTGATCTGCTTAATACCTGTATACGTTCGGTTTGTGGTTAGTTGACACATGTGGTAGAGGTTTCCCCTTTATTCATTTTTCCCATAAACTCCACACTACCAAAAATATCCCTTTTTGTCCCATTTACTACACCCTACGTTTAGCCTGTCCTTTGTCAAGCTAGTAGTTTACGTTTTTGGGATTGTTACTTCGTTTTTGGTGGCATATGCTCTGTTGAGATGATGATTGGAAAATGAAAAAAGGAAAGAAAGAAACAAAAGAAAAAAACAAGAGAAAAATGATTCGAAAAAGAAAAGAAAAAAGAGCTTTGTACTGTTCAAGGCAGTCGATCGACTGCCCAATTGGGTCGATCGACTGAAGATCCGAGAAAAAAGTCAATTCGCATAATTTAATCCTTATCTTTTGGCGATTTTTGCTCCCATATTCCATTTATATTTTATGGGGAGTTTATTGATTTAATATTTTGGAGACTGTGAGTTTTGTGCTTGCTATAGCACCGTTTCGTTTGATTATGAGCAAGAAGTTGGATGTCGCCACTTGGTTCCGTTTTGGTACTAGCTTGATCACCTGTACCTCCACTTTACCATAAAATGTTTTGCCTCTTCTTACCCATACCTCACATATCCCATATATACCTCGGCATGTGTCATTGGTCATTTGTTTGGTTGGAATGCATATGTACGGTCATAGAGATCATTTTCATATTCTATTGCTGGCATGTCTTCATAGGTCGTAGTTAGGTGAGAGTCACTACAAAATTAATTCTTTCAATCTTACATATGTTCACCTGTATTTATTGAGTGATTTGAGCGACCCGTGAGAGTCCAATTTGGTAAGTCTATACAGTTGGCAGTTCAGCATAATTTTAACGACTACATAACTCGTTTGCATGATTCACATTACTAATTGATTGTTGGTTGTGCATTAAATTGGTTTAGGCTTAACAGTTTGCATTTCGCTCTGAGATTGAACTCCTTCCATTAGGTTATTAGATCGAGTCTAGTTCTTGCTTGGGGACAAGCAAGGGTTTGGTTTGGGGAAGTTTGATGCGTGTCTTTTATATGATGTTTTACATCCCTTTTTACACGCATTTTAGAGCTCATTCATGTAGTTTATGCTGCATTTCTCCCCATTTCCGTCTACTTCCGTATTTTGTACATTATTGCAGAAATGTGAAGAATCCAGCGGAAATCAAGCTAAATCCGTCCCCGAGTATATTGCATTGCATGTGACGAGAAGTATTTGCTTAAGGAACGAGCTTGGTGCGCAATTCAAGGCCCAAAAGACAAGTCCACGAGTTTTAAGAAGTAAAGTAGCAGCTCAAGTGGTCGACCGACCATCACCCTCGGTCGATCGACCAATGATCGGGTTCCAGAAGCTACTGTTTTCTGAGGACCAGTCGATCGACCAGTCCTACCAGTCGATCGACCCAACTGCTATTTCAGACGAGAATTAGAAGACTGAGGAAGCATAAGCCCATAAAGTTTTAGGTTTTGATAACAATTGTTACGCATAGTTGCTATATAACGTAACGCAAACATTCAGTTTAGGGATCTCGATTTTTACTTAAGCTTTCATACAATAATATTTAGTTTTAGCTATTCAATAATTAGGGTTCGGATTATTGTTGAGCATCGGATTTTTCAGTTCTTATTCCTAATCTTCCCTTTTGCAATCTCGGTATTCCTCTGCCCTAGTTTTTGTTCTTCTTTATTTTCATTAGTATAGAATTGTTAGTTAGTTCCCGCAACCAATTTCATTGTTTATGTTAATTGCTTTCTTTACCGTTTTAAGCATGAATTCAGTAGCTAGTTTCATCGTTAATGTTATTGTTTTCACCCTTAGCATGAGTAGCTAAATAATTTGTGCTAGGATGTAGGCGAATTGTAGCATAGGCGGCATTAGATTAGACACGGACTGAACCCGCATGTTGGTCGATCGACCA
The DNA here is from genome assembly GCF_048544455.1 of Silene latifolia. Lineage (NCBI taxonomy): Eukaryota > Viridiplantae > Streptophyta > Magnoliopsida > Caryophyllales > Caryophyllaceae > Silene > Silene latifolia. The sequence goes on from NC_133530.1 coordinate 39,597,265, forward strand.
CCTTACCCGGTCGATCGACTGACCTCGTGAGCCTATTTCATTTTAATTGATTTTAATTGTTGTATTTAACGAATCGAATGCATGCGACCAGTTAAATGCTTATTTTATGACCGACCCATTAGATCGAAAGATAGGGTAAGTTGTTAGACCATCAATTGAATCGACTAAACTGTGCTAAGATCGAAAGATAGGTATAGTTTAGACCATTGGTCACTTTTCAGAACGAAAGTTAGTATTAGTTATATTAGGGACCTATAGCGAGATCGAAAGATGCTATTTGTTAAGAGTGGACCGAGAGGACCTCTTTATTTCCCGCCTCACATGTGTTGACTCAGACCGACTTAGTTTGCTGCCACCGAAGCTATAATGAATCGATCATCCTAGTACCCCTTTCTTTATCTGTTAAACCGTCTTTTTAGTTTATTATCTTTATTTGTTCTTAGCTATAGACCATCTCAACTCAACCACCACAATTGTTACCTTAGACTGAATATAAATCAACTAGAATTTATAACTGCCTCCTTGTGGTTCGACCCTGTTACCACTAGCCTAGGTTAGTCTTAATAGGAATTATAAATTTTATCTTTGGTACTCACAACGACGGGGTATCAAATTTTGGTGCCGTTGCCGGGGAGGCAATAGTCCTAATTTTAGTTGTTTTATTTTTAGTCTTTCTTAGTTTAAGGGACTTCTGTTCCTTAAACTTTTCTTATATTCTTTTTGTAGTTTCCTCTTATGCGCAGGTCACAGAGTGGTGAACTAGTGCCATTTGACCTTGAGATAGAGAAATCTTTGCGCGAGTTGAGACGAACACAAAGAGTACTACCGACAGAGGAAGAGCTGAGTACTCTGTCAAGCTATAACGAGTTCAATCCGTTCGAAGAAGACCCACAGTCTTCACCCGTTTCCACTTCTTCAACCGAGACAGTTATTTCTCCAGAAATTTCAGTCATGGCCGAGGAAGCGAGTATAGCTAGTCATTCTGAGCCGATAGCTGAAAACTTATATAAGGGGTTCGAATTGCCAGGAGATGCCAGGAAGTTCGAACCAAAGCCTTCATACATTAGCATGGTTGAGAAGAACCAGTTCGGGGGAGCTGCAAATGAAGATGCAGCTAAACATATGGAGACCTTTATTGACTACTACTGTTCCATACCCCCACCAGCCGGCGTGACCCAAGACCAAATCAAGGAGACCATGTTCATCTTCTCCCTTCGTGATGCTGCAAGGGAGTGGTATAGAGATTTGGACCGAACTGTTCAGGGGATCACCGATTGGAATTCATTGGCATTGGCATTCTACAAGAAGTACTTTTCTGCTTCAAGGAAGATTGCTATTAGAGCTCAAATCACGGGCTTTAAACAAGGGCCAGATGAGAATTTCCACGAAGCATGGGTCCGATTTAAGAAGTTGGTGCGAACCATACCGCACCATGGGTTCAAAAAGTGGAGCTTGTGCAATCATTTCTCAATGGGTTGTACGACGATCAGAGGGCCATTTTGGATCTTTGCCCAATGGAAGATTCGCTGAAAATTTGGGAGCAACCAAGGGGTGGAAGATCATTGACGATCTAGCTACCCACAAGGCCGAGTATGGAAATTCTAGAGGGAACCGAGAGGAGAGCTGCTGAATCCTCCTCTGTCGGCTGCGCTTGAGGCTCTTCTTTGCGAGATTTGACAAGTATGAACTAGGAGGAGCTTCTAAAGGTGGGATGTACCAAGTGAATCTTTGTGTCGACGGTCCATTCGTGCCTCGTGAAAGGTGTGGAGCCGAGGGCCATGTCTCGAAAAACCGCCTAGTCCCTTTGAATCTTGTGCCGCCTTTCAACACTATAGGCAGACCAACACCTACTATGAGCCGAATACCCATCCGAACTTGAGTTGGAGGAGCCAAAATGTCCCGAACCCAACTCGAAGCTCCGCCGCAAAGAAGAACCCTATGTGCCCCCTCATCAAAAGCAATATCGAAACCTCCTTATGTGCCGCAGTGAAACAATCGCAGACTCAATTTTCCGAGCTTAAGAACCTTTGCTAAAGGAGTCCCAAGCAAGAGAGGCCGGGATGAAGCTACTAGAGAGCCAAATAGCTCAATTGGCTAGCAAAAGCAACACTCGAGCTCCCGGACACTTGCCGACCCAAACTGACCAAAAGGAGACCTTAAATGCCATCACCTTGAGGAGCGGGTCCACCCTTGATGGTCCTGCCATGGTCGAGGACGCTGTTGAAAAAGATGAGTCAGAAACAAGTCAAAAGAAAGCTTCAACGAATAAATCAAAGAAACAGTAGTCTACAAGGTATATCGGTTGATCAATCGATATACCTAGTCGATCGATCAAGCACGGGTTACGAGCTTCGAATCAGTACATCTCGGTCGATCGATCGAGGACGAAGTGGTCGATCGATCGAAATCGGGCTAACGATGCTTTGAGGAATTTCGTCCCTTGATGCCAAATAATCTGCGAGACCACTTGTTTCGGGGTACCACAGTCCCGAAGATTTTAGGACAAGACCCGAGTGCTGATGGGTCAGTCCCGGTCCCGAAGTTCGACCCAATGAAGGTTAATGGCTCACATTTGAAACGGTCTGAAGAGGGGTCTAGCTTCAACAAAGAGAAGGTGACGGACTTTCAGCCTAAGTCCAAGGATGCCGGCGCGCGTGATTTGGAGGAGAGGGCTAAGGTACTTCTTACAGCCCCTTACCCGGAGAGGCTAGTGCCGACCAAGGAACAAGTATCTTTCAGCAAATTTGAAAAAGTTATCCGTAGTCTGAATGTACAAGTCCCCTTCCTCGAGTTAGTTAACCAAGTACCCGCTTATACTAAATTTATGAAACAAATTTTGTCCAAAAAGCGGTCACTTGAAACAGTGCACACTGTCGCACTTACTAAGGAGTCTTGCTCCTATCTGTCTCACACTGCGCCCCATAAGTTAGAGGATCCAGGTAGCTTTTCTGTTCCTTGCAAAATAGGTACCTTCTCTATTTAGAAGGCATTATGTGACCTAGGGGCTAGTATAAGCGTCATGCCCTTGAGTTTAGCTAGGAAACTCAAGTTGAGCCGGTTTGATATCACAGACATGACAGTTCAGATGGCTGACCGATCTGCGGTCAAGCCTATAGGAGTCCTAGAGGACATACCCGTCCAAATAGGGAAGTTTTTCTTCCCTGTTGACTTTGTTGTCCTTGACATGCCTGAGGATGCCCATATACCGATCATCCTAGGTAGGCGTTTTCGCACACCGCCGGTGCGATTATTGACGTAGGCTCCGGAACTTTGACCTTCAAAGTTGGGAAACATTCTATCATTTTTGCCCAACTCGCTAAAAAGAAGGACCCCATGTGGCTCACATTACTTGTAATACGGTTTCTGAAAAGAAATCGTACTTTGTGCTTCCTGAATTGCCTGTCTCTATTACTACTCCTGTGCTAACCCCTCCGCCCCAGATCGGGAGCAAAAAGGAGGAAGAATCTGTTGTTTTAGACATTTCAGGAGCCGGTTTGGGGAAGGATGAGCTGCAGGTCACTCTAGCTGCAACAAAGTCTATCATTCAAAGAGGAGGCCTTGGGTGCCTAAGCTATGGGATTGATGAGGAAGTGGAAGATGAGACAGCCAAGGTGAGATGGGCTGATTTGGATTCTGACGATTCCAAGGAAGTCCTTGATTGGGGAGATGATGAAGTTGATCCGTCGAGCTCTCCGACTGTTGAAGCTGAGAAGGGTGCAACTGATGAGATGAGCACCATTGAGGCTACCTCTAGTAGCCAGAAGCCGACGAAGTGGGCCATACCGTGGTCCTTCTTGATCAACTATTAGTTGATCGAGCTCGTTATAAACTTCATTTTATTCGCTTTTGTTAAAACAATTTTTATTGCCTTTTGTGTGCGCGAAAACTTCGCATTTTATTTCGCTTTTTTAGGATTTTTGAGTACTTTAGACTTTATTCTGGGTTTTGCGCAATTTTGGGCGCGTATTATTGTGTACTTGCATGTATTTAGAGCTTGTTAGCACTAATCATTGAGCAATTACGAAGAAATATGAGGTTGCAGCAGTGCTTTCAGTCGATCGACTGGTTCCAGTAGTCGATCGACTGATTTGCAGAATTACAGGAGCCACTGTTCATGTATACTTGGTCGATCGACTTGGTTAAGTGGTCGATCGACCACTGATGCTGCTGTATTTATTCACGACCTCTCCCCTGCTGTGTTTGGTCGATATGCGGACTCAAGGAAGTTTTCTACTCCACTTTACTTTCCGTCCCTTTTCTTATTTCTTCTATTTTCTCAATATTGCACAATTTTACCGCTCCAAAATCATTTTCTCAGTCTTATGCGTGGTATTTTTCTGTCTTTTCAGGCACTTATGGTAGCACTGCTAGCTACTGAAACCTCCTAGCTCACGCTGGTTTGGGGAGGTTTCCTTTGCGCTTAAAGTCTTGTGAGTTCCTGATTTCTTTACTTCATGTCATATTTTATTTCTTTTCTCGCAAATTCACATTTCTCTTTTCTTCATTACATGATTTTGCACAATGGGGACATTGTGCGATTTGGTTTGGGGAAGGGTTTTGCGTCGCATATCATTTATTTGCACTCACGTTTAATTTTTGTTTTGCATTGTTTTATTTCATTTCTCTTATATATATAAAATTCCAAAAAAAATTAATTGAAAAATTTCAAAAAATTTCCATAAAATGCACGTCTATTTTAGCACATAGGTCGAGTCGGAACGGTAGTATTTCTATGATGATTTTGCATTTGCACCTGTTTTGCCTAAGCCTTGCTAGATTAACATGTTATTAGTAGAATCGTATATGCATATCTACGAGTTTTAGTTGAATTACTTGCTGGACTTGAGACCTGACTTAAAAAAATTGGCAAGCTACATCATATTTCTGAGATTTAAAGCCTATAACTGGTGACATTCATGACCAGTTCATCTAGGAATGTGAGTAGTTCTCCTTATGAGACACGTTTCCTTAATTTGCATAAATATGAATTTGATCTACTTAATACCTGTATGCATTCGGTTTGTGGTTTGTTGACACATGTGGTAGAGGTTTTCCTTTATTCATTTTTTCCCATAAACTCCACACTACCAAAAATATCCCTTTTTGTCCCATTTACTACATCCTACATTTAGCCTGTCCTTTGTCAAGCTAGTAGTTTACATTTTTGGGATTGTTACTTCGTTTTTGGTGGCATATGCTCTGTTGAGACGATGATTGGAAAATGAAAAAAGGAAAGAAAGAAACAAAAGAAAAAAAAACAAGAGAAAAATGATTCGAAAAAAGAAAAGAAAAAAGAGTTCTGTACTGTTCAAGGCAGTCGATCGACTGCCCAATTGGGTCGATCGACTGAAGATCCGAGAAAGAAATCAATTCGCATAATTTAATCCTTATCTTTTGGCGATTTTTGCTCCCATGGTTCATTCAATCCTATGGGGAGTTTATTGATATATTATTTTAGAGACTGTGAGATTTGTGCTTGTTATAGCACCGTTTCGATTGTTTATGAGCAAGAAGAAGGATGTCGTCATTTGGATCCGTTTTGGTACTAGCTTGATCACCTGTACCTCCACTTTACCATAAAATGTTTTGCCTCTTCTTACCCATACCTCACATATCCCATATATACCTCGGCATGTGTCATTGGTCATCTGTTTGGTTGGAATGCATATGTACGGTCATAGAGATCATTTTCATATTCTATTGCTGGCATGTCTTCATAGGTCGTAGTTAGGTGAGAGTCACTACAAAATTAATTCTTTCTATCTTACATATATTCACCTGTATTTATTGAGTGATTTGAGCGACCCGTGAGAGTCCAATTTGATAAGTCTATACAGTTGGCAGTTCAGCATAATTTTAGCGACTACATAACTCGTTTGCATGATTCACATTACTAATTGATTGTTGGTTGTGCATTAAAATTGGTTTAGGCTTGACAGTTTGCATTTCGCTCTGAGATTGAACTCGTTCCATTAGGTTATTAGATCGAGTCTAGTTCTTGCTTGGGGACAAGCAAGGGTTTGGTTTGGAGAAGTTTGATGCGTGTCTTTTATATGATGTTTTACATCCCTTTTTACACGCATTTTAGAGCTCATTCATGTAGTTTATGCAGCATTTCTCCCCATTTCCGTCTACTTCTGTATTTTGTACATTATTGCAGAAATGTGAAGAATCCAGCGGAAATCAAGCTAAATCCGTCCCCGAGTATCTTGCATTGCATGTGACGAGAAGTATTTGCTTAAGGAACGAGCTTGGTGCGCAATTCAAGGCCCAAAAGACAAGTCCACGAGTTTTAAGAAGTAAAGTAGCAGCTCAAGTGGTTGACCGACCATCACCCTCAGTCGATCGACCACCACCTTCGGTCGATCGACCACCTATCGGGTTCCAGAAAGAAGCTACTGTTTGCTGAGGACCAGTCGATCGACCAGTCCTACCAGTCGATCGACCCAACTGCTATTTCAGACGAGAATTAGAAGACTGAGGAAGCATAAGCCCATAAAGTTTTAGGTTTTGATAACAATTGTTACGCATAGTCGCCATATAACGTAACACAAACATTCAGTTTAGGGATCTCGATTTTTACTTAAGCTTTCATACAATAATATTTAGTTTTAGCTAATCAATAATTAGGGTTCGGATTATTGTTGAGCATCGGATTTTTCAGTTCTTATTCCTAATCTTCCCTTTTGCAATCTCGGTATTCCTCTGCCCTAGTTTTTGTTCTTCTTTATTTTCATTAGTATAGAATTGTTAGTTAGTTCCCGCAACCAATTTCATTGTTTATGTTAATTGCTTTCTTTACCGTTTTAAGCATGAATTCAGTAGCTAGTTTCATCGTCAATGTTATTGTTTTCACCCTTAGCATGAGTAGCTAAATAATTTGTGCTAGGATGTAGGCGAATTGTAGCATAGGCGGCATTAGATTAGACACGGACTGAACCCGCATGTTGGTCGATCGACCACCTTACCCGGTCGATCGACTGACCTTGTGAGCCTATTTCGTTTTAATTGATTTTAATTGTTGTATTTAACGAATCGAATGCATGCGACCAGTTAAATGCTTATTTTATGACCGACCCATTAGATCTAAAGATAGGGTAAGTTGTTAGACCATCAATTGAATCGACTAAACTGTGCTAAGATCGAAAGATAGGTATAGTTTAGACCATTAGTCACTTTTCAGAACGAAAGTTAGTATTAGTGATATTAGGGACCTATAGCGAGATCGAAAGATGCTATTTGTTAAGAGTGGACCGAGAGGACCTCTTTATTTCCCGCCTCACCTGTGTTGACTCAGACCGACTTAGTTTGCTGCCGCCGAAGCTATAATGAACCGATCATCCTAGTACTCCTTTCTTTATCTGTTAAACCGTCTTTTTAGTTTATTATCTTTATTTGTTCTTAGCTATAGACCATCTCAACTCAACCCCCACAATTGTTACCTTAGACTGAATATAAATCAACTAGAATTTACAACTGCCTCCTTGTGGTTCGAACCTGTTACCACTAGCCTAGGTTTGTCTTAATAGGAATTATAAATTTTATCTTTGGTACTCACAACGACGGGGTATCAGTAATGCCGAAATTTCGGCATACGTTCTTTGTTTGCCTTTGATTTCAGGGTACCATTTGGGACCTATGGGGTCCGTTGTGGAGGCCTTGGAGGAAGAGGATGATCCCGGAGGAGGAGAGGCGACTGTTTTTTGTTACAGGCTTGGTTGTGTTTCTTCCTGGCGGCCTTTTCCCGGCCAATGATCGGGTATCGATCGTTGGTCGTTGTCTGCAGAGGTACGGATGTCCGATGAGTGGGGTTCAGTACGGGCGCGTTATCCCATGTTGCCACTTTTGATTGTTGTCGAGTTCTGGCGATTGGGGGTCAACATCGGGGTAGCATCCGTTGTCATGGTCCCCTTTTGCTCTTGAATTCCGATGATTGGAGGTCAACGTCGAGGTAACGTACTGAGATACGATCCTCGATTATCGTGTCGTCCGAAGTCTGTCAGACATCATTTTTCTTTTTGTTATGGAGGTGGAACGCGGTGTTACCGTCATGGTAACCACCTCTGCTTCCGCTGTTTCTCCTCTATTCCCCGTGTTGCTCCTTTTCTTTTCCGATTGGAAGGATAGGGAGTGCTTAGTTCGGTAGGTGGCGGGTAGCGCCCAGTTTGTTGTCTTAGGCCAGTGTCTGTATGATAAATGTCTGTATTGCATCTTGTTTGTATGGTCAGTTGTTTGTATCAAACGTGCGTCGATGTTTTTTGCGTGAGGCGGTTTGTATATATGTGTTTTTGGATTAGGTTCATTTTGTGATTTTTTGGCTCTTTTGTGTTGTGTTTCGGAGGAGCGCTGTCGACTGTCAATTCTCCTTTTTGCTTCACACTAGTTCCTGCATCGTTAGTGTAGAAAATAGGCAACAGGTAGCTCGTATGCATAAAGGTAAACACGTAAAAGCATTTGATCGAAAACAAAATTAACCAAGATGACTTGAAGTTAAAATTGAATTTTGGAATTTGAAATTTTGAAAATTCCGCGACAAGTCGTCACGTTTGAACTTCTCAAAAGGAATCGAATTGAAAATTGAGCAATTAACTCGTGTCTTGAATTAAATTGCATCGAAATTATTTAAATTGATTTGTGACTCGATAAAAAAAATCAAATTCAAACCGTCAAGGATGAATTTTAGAAAACAATTTTACGAGTATATTTGATTTGAATTTTGTGAGGTCAAGACTCGAATTTGTGAGTGCTTGAATTTTTGAGGAAAATTGATGTCGTGTTATCAATTTTCGATTTTTATTTTTTGCTGGGAAAATTGCGAAAAAGCGAAATTTTTTTCGGAATTTTAATTGACATGGAAGCGATCCGTCACGGATCGAGGCGACTAGCCCTTCCCCCTTTTAAAAAAGAAAGAAAAATTCGTATGTTTAAAGCTGCGTCATGGAAACCGTGTCGGATTTCGTAAAACGCGAAAGCAAGGAAATGTGAGTGTGAGGAAACACAAAATGTCTTGGACCATCCCGAAGAGGCGCGGGCATTCCGGCGGGAGGTTTGAGGTGTCAGGAGAAAACACAACTTGAAAGGGACAAGTCAAAGCGAGAATCCTGGGAAGGGGCCTAAAGAGGCGCGAGCTATTGGGCGATAGAAGCCGGCTCTCCCTTTTTTATGAAAAACGCGCTGATTGTTTTGTATAAATAGAGATGTTTGTGCTTCATTGTTTCATCATCCGAAACACAAAAACATCTCAACAAAACATCTTCTTCGTCTTCCACAAAAATATTTCATTGATGCTTTTGAGAATGCATTGCGACAATGGTGCCGGGATTTGGCGCCTCCCGAAAAGTATCAACTCATTTGCATGGGAGTTGGTCAATTGTTGGTGCTTCGTCAAGTCAAGGTGCAATCCTCATTCCTCGAAGCATGCTCTCGGTTTTGGGATTCGAAACACCATGTTTTCGTTTTCCCGAAAGGTGAAATTTGTCCACTAGACGAAGAAGTTGGAGCCATTGGGGGTGGCCGGGTTGTGTTCCGGTGCTTCCTCCGACTCGGTTATGCTATAAGGATAAATTCCTTTCAATGTTGGGCTTGTCGACGAGTCAAGTCAACTTCCTTCTTGCTCCACATGGTGTGGATATGGTGGCTCTTATCAACATCTTTTCAAACCGATTAGATGCCAATGTTTCGGAGGTGGCTAGGAGAAGGGCTCTTGCCTTTTGCCTTGTACATGTATACCTCTTTGTTGATGCTTTCAGGAAGGAGGGGCCGAAATGCTATGGTAGCATGACCCTTGTACATGTGGTCGAGCAAATGGAGCATGGTAGAGATCCATCATGGTTGGTGCTTGGCGAGATCATCCAAGCTTTGGACAAGGAAGGCTCTTGTGGAGAAGCTCCTTCATTCAGATCTCCAAGGATCCTCCAAGTGTGGCTATTGGAGAGGCTAAGGTATGTAGAGCCTCCGGTTGATTCTTCTTCTTATTCCTTCCGTCACCTTACTTTGAGGAAGAAGTTGTACTCGGATAGCTTTGCTTCTACAGAGGCCTATTGGGCCGCAAGATTGGCGGAGGAGGGTGGTCCTCACATCCGTTGGGTGGTGCCCATGGTGGCACTTGAGGTCCTTCATGGGGTTTCCCGCTTCGGGTTCTAGTCTTCATTCTTTGATGGTGGTGGGTTTGAAGGTTGCTTCCTTCATTTATCCCGAAAGGCTCATGAGGCAAATGGGGCGTCAACAAAAGGTGCCCGCTCAAGATATCCTTGTCCAAGAGAATGTCTTCCGAAACTCCGAGCTTGTGGAGGTTTTCGAAAGGTGGTGGGCCACTCGACCGCTTTAGGAGGTACCAAACCTCGTTGCCACGCCATGGGTGACTCCCGCTAATGTCAAGTGGTCAAGAGCTCCGTCCTTGGAAGAAAGGTCCAAATCCCGTAAGGACGAGGTTGTCGATTTGAAGCATCGAGAGGTTGGCAAGGCCAACCGTGCCTTATTTGAGGAGTACGTTGATGGGGTGAGCCCCGATGTGATGAGGCCAACAAAGAGGAGAAGCTCGGGTCCCAAGAATATGGTGGGCCGTGCATGGGCTCGTTTTGGGCCGAACATGGGGTCTTGCAATAGACCGGAGGCCGTTGCCGTTGTAGATCCGTTGAGGATCTGTTCCGAGAAGGAAATCCATGCTAGGCGGGCCAACAAGAAGAACAAGGGGAAGATGTACCCCGAAGGAAAAGGCAAGGGTAGAATGGAAGAGTGAAGACCTCCATTACCCTACTTTATTATTATGTTGTATTAGTGTTGTGAGTTTTTATTATGTTGTACTAACTATGTTTTGTGTGTTTTGTGCTAGTTTTATTATGTGAGGTGTTTTAGTCGACACCTTAGCTTTGACAAGTTATAGACTCGTCGAGCTTTATTTGTTGTTGAAATTTTAATCCCTCCCATTATTAATTAAATAAGAGGATTGCTCGTGTCAAAAATTGTGAACGCTTGTTTCTTCCATCCATTTTGTAAAGGCAACTCGGTTTGAATCGTCCTAAACATTTGCACTTGGGAAAGTGGGATTTTTGTGGGAAGGGAGAAAGGCTTCTTTTGTATTTTTGGGGAAAAGGGAATGTTTTTCCCTTTCTTTTTTTTTTTCTTTTTTTTTTTGAAAGTTGATGTGGGTGATGTTTTTTTTATTATGGGGATGATTGTATCCTTCTCGTGTAAGAAAGGACTGTCTACGTATTCACCTGAAGAGGTGAAATCAAACCATGCTCGTAGTTCGAAATGTTTTGTAAATTTTGATTGGGTTTTGTGGTTGTATCCCTCATGCATAAGAGGGACTGCCTACGTATCCACCTGAAGAGGTGAAATCAAACCATGCTCGTAGTTCAGGTATTTTGTTTTTTAGTGCAAATGGATGTTGCCTTTGATAGATCAAAGGACATTCAAAACGGGCAAGGTGCCGCAACTTAGACTCGATAAAACATGCAATTTCAAATCAAAACGTGTTGAGGAACTTGACTTGAAAAGGGTTGAGGTGGTTGCTAGTTATAGAACTAGGCTCAGGTCGTTGGTTGCTATGGTTCAAGGGTAGTATTTCTTGAGTTGGTCTAGGTTGGTCGGGTTTGTAAAATCCTCCCCATCTAGGTCACTCAGTCTCACTGCGCCCCTCGAAAGTATTTTCTTGACCAGGTATGGCCCAGCCCAGTTGCGTTTGAATTTTCTCCTCGGATCGACGGGTAATGGTGCTCAGACCGATTTGAGGACCAAGTCGCCCTCCTTGATGTTCTTGGGTTTAACTTTCTTGTTGAATGCTCGTTGTATACGTCGTTGGTATAGATGGAAGTTGTGCAAGGCGTTGAGCCGCCGCTCGTCTAGAAAAGTGAGTTGCTCGTACCTTCGACGGGTCCATTCCGCCTCAGGGACTTGACTCTCCAGTAGGATGCGTAGAGTAGGGACCTCTAACTCTACCGGTTGAACCGCCTCCATACCGTAGGCTAGGTAGAAGGGTGTGGCGCCTGTCGGTGTTCTAATGGAGGTTCGGTATGTTAGGTTCATATACCTATTATTAGACTTCTCTAATAGTGAACTAATTAACTTGTTAATTATATGTTCTTTAGATCTAGTGCATGCATAACAAAATGAAAGATTTATAAGAAAAACAATGTCCCTTACATTGCTATATGGTTCGAAATATAGGGCACAAGTAAGGTCACCTTCCTTCACTTGTTATTGAGCTTATTATGATGGATGATCTTCCAAGATCCCAAGTATAGAAATCCTCCTTAGATTGCACCCAAGACTTACCCTTAAACTAGTATACAAATTAACTAGATTATTATACTAGTATCCTTAAAATGTATTCTAATATTGTTATTATTACTACACTAGTAACCTTGTTTTAATATTAGAATGGATGAACAATTTATTGTGAATCTCACAAAACTTGTTGGAGAAAACTAGAGAGAAGGAGGAGAGTTTTTGCATGAGATGTGAATAAAATGAGTTTGTCTTCAAATGAGAACAAAAATTCTCATAAAGAGAAGGAGGGAGCACGGTTGGAACAAGGGAGTAATGCCAAGAATTGGAATCTCCTTTTCCTTTTACTCTTACCAACATATTAGGTGTGTAAGGCTAGTGTGTGTAGGAATGATTACACATTGCTTTATCTCATAAAATAATCAACTTGTAGATACTTTATTTCTGCACCTCCCGCAAACCACCCGGTGATGATTGGGCCGCATGTTTGGTACGCGGTACGATTTGTGTCAGTTCGTAAGTTTATCGTTAAGTGATTGCTCAAACACTGATGTCTACCTCTTAGTTGTCATCTACGCGCCGATACGGTCGTTTTGACAGTAATTAGAGTACATTTGGAGTCCGGGTAAAAAACCGTCTTCATTTTCTGATAACCGTTAAATCCCGAGTCAGAATGTTTTGGAATGTTCCGGATATTTCTATTCCATATTTTATAAATATTTCACAATCTTTTAATCTTTGGTAAACAATTTCCCGTAATATTCATACAAAATATTAAGGAAAACCAAATTATCCCGTCATTCCATAACTTAAACACGAAAATCTTTCTTCCGCAGAAGGAAACCACCTGGGAACAGACGCAGCAGGTGCTGCGCCTCTTCCAAGAGACGTAGTAACTGCTGCGCCTCTTCCTAGGTCCTTTTCTGCGTATTTTCCGTATCTTTTTCATATCTTTCCGAGATTAACTTCCAAAGTCTCTCCGAAAACCCTATTCCTTCACGTGATTAGTATTAATAGGAGCCTTCGCTCCTCATATTTCTTACGCAAGTGTCCGCCCTTCTCTTCTCCCTTTGCATTCTAGACCACGTTCTTACTTTTTGGCGTCTACGTGCTTGAACATTCGACCACGTAAGCTCGGATCCTTCTGAGTACCAGCCTCATTTGCATGACCGAGCAATTTGACCAACTCCACATCTAATCAACTTAATTAATCTAATCGTTTTCCTCTTACGAGGGCACTTTCGTTACATTCGAGTCGAGCATCACTAATCGTTAACTTAGTTCATCTCGTTTCGTCAAACATATAAGTCTGAGGGTGTAAATCCTTCTTTATTTATTGTTATTTACTTTTTGTAATCATCAAAGTAAGGTTTATGTCGAAAACATCTCTTAAAACCGATTTATAAAACCTCGTTTAAAACCCTTTTTACGGATTACCCGAAGATAACCGTCGAGAAAGGACGCAGCAACTGCTGCGCCTCTTCGAAGGTGCGCAGTGTCTGCTGCGCCTCTTCGTGAGGCTGCCGCAGTTCCTGCTTCCTTTCTTCTTCCTTCGTCCTCTGTAATTCGTCTTCTTCGTTTGTTTTCTTTAATTCTTTGTTATAATAGCATAATCATCTCACATGTATATTATTTATCCTTCATTAGTATATAATTAGTCATTAAATCCGACTTAAATCTCTTATAATCTCATATTTGCGGGTTTTCGTCATTAAAATCAATCCGGGTTGTAGAGGTTCAATTCATTCATATTGAGTTTCTGGGATTCAATCTTTGATATATTTTCATCTATCTATTGTCATATTCATCGCATATTCGTCGTTTATTCGTCGTTAATTCGTTGTGTCTATTCTAATTAGTTCACCTATGTCACTAATCAATCTTTCATCCTTATAAATAATTCGTTTGCGTTCGTCTAATCCATGTTTCGTTGCTTTTATGACTCATTCATATGTTATTAATGAATTAAATCACTTCTATCCGAGTTAGATATCGTAATCAATCCTTAAAATCATCAATTAACATTAACGATTTGCAGTTCCGGCTTCACAGCCAGAACTCACCCTTGGAATGACGCAAAGAATCGCTGTGCCTCTTCCAAAGGGCGCGATCTCTTCTTTGCTGTTCCAGGTTGATTTCTGTCTCTGAACTTCCGGGTTCTGCCTTGACCTAGTTTAATTAGCTTACGTATAATTAACTATTAACCGTATTATCACCCTAATTTCTATTCGTTAATTCCTTTATTCATTCTTTTTCCCAAATTATCCGTTTTAAAGGTATTTTCGACATAAATCGCTAAACCCATTGTAATTATTGTAATTTTTATTATTGTAATTTTTCTTTATTTTATTTATCGTTGTATTTTGTATCATTTGTATGCGTTCACATGTAATTGAGCATAAATTCCTACTTTGACTAAATTGTTTGCTAATTAATTGTTCACCGACTTATTTTAATCTTCACATGCTAGGATCAAAACTTTGATGTTGCATTGCATGCATATAATCGACGATATATCAAGTATAGACGATTTTCCCTAATCATTAGTAGAGGCAGCTATCGAGGCGGGCGGGATTAGAGGTTCGATCAAAAGAGCTTCCTAATACGTACCCTCACCCCTTACTCCAGATCTCTGTGAACATCCGTGTTCATTGGCATCCACGAGAGTCATTCTAGACATAGAATGCTAAGGGTAACGATTGCTTGGTGTTCATGTCACTACTTTGTGTCTTGACATGACATGAGGTATTCGAACGGTTCCAATTTTCCATAAAAATTGGTGGCGACTCCACAAATGCAAACGCTTGTTTCCCAAGCGCCCCCATGTCCACAGTTTGGCGACTTCGCTGGGGATAATACACTTACGTGTAGCCAAAAGGGTGAAACTTGAACAAGGTTAGGGAATAGTTTGTGCAAGACAATTGTCGGTTTTCATAAATCGGTCTTCCTAGACCGTTTTATTCGGCCTTCCTAGGCCCAATCCAACCCATTCGACCAATCGTCCCGTCTAAACGGTCCTAATTCTTATTTGGGCCTAAGGATGGATAGCGATTGACGTCATCCATACCATGATCCTTACTCTTGTTTGTATCAAGGACCTTCACTACTTGAGGAAATGGACTAGGAATCGGCCTTATTCTTGTTCGGTACGAGCCTCTCCACAGACTTCGGGTTTGATTGTTCGGTATGGCAACCCACCCTTTAAACCAAAACCCTTTTAAATGCACTCAGCATCCCGTAATAATGCTTGTATAAATGTTTGTACCTTACGTGATCACCATTTCTAAACAAAACCATGACGTTTTTTGTAAAAAATAAAAATCCCTTTTTAAATGAAAATCTCGAAAAAGACCATTGATTAGCGCAAAACCGAGTCGAAACTCTGTCCGTTTGTCGAGTCAAAATTCGGGCCCAAGCCCATTTCAAAAACCTCACTTCGAGTCCACTCCTACAACTACACTATAGTTGACTAGGATACACATTTTCAAACCTTTGTCTTTTCTTCAAAGCTCACTGACACAAGTGGCACACACCCACTTCACAAGTCAAAACATTTCTTCTCTTAGTAAGTGTGTTAGGATGGTCGATCGTGTTTTGATTCGTCGTCGATCTCTTATCCAGTTTTCAAGATGCCTGAAATAAGCGACGCGAACTTTAATCAACTTTAAGATGGTAATGATCGAATCCTAGCCGCACTGGCTCAAATCCAAGTTACCCAAGACTAAGTGTATGATCGCCTTGACACCATCGAGGGCCGAATCTACGCCGTAGAGGGGAGGTTGCCTCCTCAAGAAAGTGAAGTAGTGGATGACTTCGTGAATGACTTCAGGGATGAAAACCCTCTCATGGGAATGACTGCAGCTGAGAAAAGACTCCAATACTTAGAGGAGCAATTGATGTACCTTAAAGGGGATGACATTTATAGGGAGAATGATCGCAAGTATGAGGCCGTCAATTCCAAATTGCCAATCAACTTCAACATGACGGATATCCCTAAATTCAAGGGGCATGAAAACCCTATGAACCACATCCGTGCCTTCAAGGATTACATGTCTATCAAAGGCATCAAACCTGAGATGTTCTTAAGGATCTTTCCTTCATCTCTTGACACCATCCCAAAGCAATGGTTCTACTCTTTAGAACACAAGAAGATCGCCACTTGGGAAGATGCCGCAATCGAGTTTTCTAAGCAATATGCGGATAATGCTGAGATCCAAGTTAACATGCGCACTTTAGAGGTTCTTACCTAAAATGACAAAGAAGGATTCACCGACTTCCTAAGTAGGTGGAGGAAGACTAGTACCCAACTAGTTGAACGCCCGGATGAGGCTACCCTTGTGAAGAAGTTCGTGGATAATCTCAAACCCATCTATGCCAATCATTTGAGGTACCAAAACATCAAAACTTTCAAGGACTTAACCGTACTAGAAACAAGGATTGAAGATGACATCCGTAAAGGGCTCTTGTCCAAAACGGTAGGTCGAGGATATCAAGGCTCAACAAGTCATTCATACGGCTCCACTAGCAAGACCGATGAAGTTAACCTTCTCGAGCCATCCAAGAAGAGTACCCCACCAAGGAAATTCACAAATCTTGGGGACACTTACTCCAACGGTCTAAAGAGGTTAATGAAGCAAGGCAAACTCCAACCCATAGGACCTACTCCCGAACCCGAAAAGAAATCCAAATTCTGGGACGAGAACTCGTACTGTGAATATCATAGGGGTAAGGGGCACGACACAGAAAAATGCTACAAATTGAAAAATGTGCTTCAAGACATGATTGAGGATGGTCAACTACCAATACCGCCGGGAGGTAAACCCAACAACACTCAGAACCCTCTTGGGATTCTAGTGATCACAAGTGAAGAATCTACCTTAGATTGTTCACACCTCATTTCTCCAATTGAAGATGAGATCTACGCGATCAAGAATGAAGGGTTCTACTCTATCATTTCCCCTACCATCGCCGACTTCATCACATAGGCAAGGAGTGTGGATAGGCAAGTCTGGGAATTAGAAAATGTGGTGACAACTTTACATTACCCCAATGCGACACCCAAAGAACATACGCCATTAATCTTTTCTCAAAATGCCACTATGCAAGAAATAGTCGCCGTGGTTGATAGGCTAGTCGACCAAATCACACGACTAGAAGACGAGATCATGAGAATGAGGGAACTAGCTACAATCAATGGAGTATGGGCCGATGATGATGAGGACGAGTATCTCATTGAACACTCCTTAGTCAAGGAAATAGTCCAAAATGGTGAAGACCAAGATGTGGACCACCTAACCCGTTCGGGGCGCCCATATCAAAGTATTACTCAAAATGGTCCAACCAATGTTGTCACACCAAATGATAACGAAGATGACTCCACTGATCATTTGCTCAAGCAAATACAGAAGACCAAGGCTGATCTTTCAGTCTGGCAACTAGTAGAAAGCTCATTCCCACATCGCCAAGCTTTAGTGCAAGCTTTGGCCAAACTAAATGTAGCACATAACTCCACACCCGAAGATGTAGTCAACTTGGTCTTCCAAGAATCACCGAAGCTAAGTAATCCTATTACTTTCTTAGACGAAGATTTGCCACCCTTTGGCGCTAGTCACAACTTGGCTCTTTACATCACCGTCATTTGTCTAAAGAAGAATGTGCCAATGACCTTGGTTGATGATGGCTCCGCAGTCAACGTCATACCCCTCAAAACGACATATAAGTTAGGCATGAAAGAGTCGGATTGGACCCCTACCAATCAAGGTGTTCATGCATATGATGGAACACGACGAAAGGTTGTAAGACTCATTAACCTAACCATAGCCACAGGGCCAATTGAGCGAAAGGTTAACTTCCAAATAGTGGACATTGAAGCTTCCTTCAACATACTTCTAGGAATACCTTGGATTCACGCTTCCAAAGCGGTAACATCCACCCTTCATCAAAAGATCAAGATCCCACTAAATGGCAAAGTGGTGACGATCACTTCGTCACCCATCAAGGCAATAATTAAAAAGAAGTCAAATAATCAAGTCCTTGCGGATCCAGTATATGAACTTGGGGGCTTCCAAAGCATATGTGTCATAGAAAGTGAATTGGCACCCCTATACTACGATCCCTACTCCAACTTGGTGGTCAACTACATACTCCAATCCCAGGGATACTTCCCTGGAATGCCTTTGAACCCCATCCGAAGAAACACCTTCGCACCTTACAAGGAAGGCAACTAAAAAAGGATACCACTTGGACTAGGGTACAAACCCACTAAAGAGGAAGTTCTCGAGATGCTTGCTCAAGTTCAAAACCGTAAGTACGTAGGAGTCCAAATGCGACCCTATCTCCCTACCCTAAATGGATACTTTGTTAAGTAAGGAAGTCTAGAACTCTTTCACGGATTTCCCGAACCTTGGCACTATCTCGAAAGGAAGCTAGCCGGAATCGAGATCTTTCACGATTGCTACTTCATCCCTCCAGAAACGGTTCCTACCGTCAAAGCTCGTCAAGCACCTTGCTTAGACGAACAAGATGTTAGTCTATTGTTTTGAGAAGATCGATTTGTTAGGGCCGCACAGGATGAGATCATTACCATGATACTTCAAGACGATCATTTCAACCCTACCGCGTTAATCACAGAAACAAACGCGAATCAGTAGAAAGGATGGAGAAAATCAATCAAGTGGACCAACAATCAAGGAAGACTCTTCAAGCTCACCACTGGAGAAGGAGAGATGTTCAAAGGAGAACCAGAAGACGATGAATTTGAGTCAGAGTCAGAGTCGGAGTCTAGAGAAGTCGCTAAGGAGTCTCCTCCTGTCGTCATCCCCATTCCCTTTATTTCTCCTAGCTTAGCCTCAAATAGTAATGGTTCGGAAATGTCCCAACAATCGTCCCTTTACCGCCACTGACCACAGATCAGATGGCTTCTTTGTTTCAACTTTTCTCAAACTTTAATATGAATAAATCAGGTTCTGCTTACTCTTTGTGTTATCTTGAGTGCAATTCTGTTTACGATGACACTGAGGATGACCAAATTGAGATACCTCCCTACGTAGCAAAAGAAATACTGCAAGAAGGGGAAGGGGGACCAGTAATAGAGAACACCGAACCCATCAATGTAGGAACCGAACTAGAACCCCAAGAACTTAGGATAGGGACTACCTTGAGCTCTACCGAAAGGGCCGATTTCATAGACCTCCTGAACAAGTTCAAAGACGTCTTCGCTTGGTCCTACAAAGACATGCCATGGATCGACAGGGATATCGCCGAACATAAAATCCCAATTAAGCCAGGTTTCAAGCCTGTAAAACAGAAGCTTCGTTGAATGAGAACAGAATGGGCTCTCAAGATTAAGGAAGAAGTCGAGAAGAAATTCAAAGCCGGGTTCATCAAAGTTTCCGAGTACTCTGACTGGGTAGCTAACATAGTACCTGTACCCAAAAAGGATGGGAGAATCCGTGTTTGTGTTGATTTTAGGAACTTAAACAACGCAAGTCCTAAAGATGACTTCCCTCTACCACATATCGACATATTAGTGGACAATACCGCAGACCACGCGTTACTATCCTTCATGGATGGGTATGCAGGTTATAACCAAATCAAGATGGCCATATAAGACATGCATAAGACCGCCTTTGTTACTCAATGGGGAACCTATTGCTATACGGTCATGTCGTTTGGGTTAATCAATGCCGGAGCTACATATCAACGCACCGCAACCACACTCCTACATGACATGATGCATAAAGAAGTTGAGGTATACGTAGACGACATGATTGTCAAGTCCAAGGATAGAGAAGGGCACATTGCGAACCTTCGCAAATTTTTCTCAAGGCTACGAAAATACAACATGAGGCTCAATCCTCAGAAGTGCGCATTCGGAGTAACATCCGGAAACCTCCTGGGATACGTCGTTAGCCAACGAGGTATAGAAATAGACCCTTCCAAAATCAAGGTTCTGATCGAAATGCCACAACCTCAAACAGAAAAGAAGTCAGGGGATTCCTGGGGAAAGTGCAGTATATAAGTCGATTCATATCGAAACTCACCATGATTTGTGAACCTATCTTCAAGAAGCTCAAGAAAACAGATCACACCATGTGGGATGATGACTGTCAGAAGGCATTCGACCGAATCAAGGAGATATTGGCTAAACCACCAGTGCTCATGCCACCTCAACGAGATCAACCTCTTGGTCTGTATCTCACAGTAACCGAAATAGCCATGGGTGCCATGCTAGCTCAAACCGTAGGAAAGGAGGAAAGGGCTATCTAATACCTTAGTAAGAAGTTCTTGGAGTACGAGTGCAAATACTCACAACTCGAAAAGACACGCCTCGCTCTTGTGTGGGCAACGAAGAAGCTACGACATTACATGCTTAGCTACTCCGTCAAAATATACTCCAAAATGGATCCAGTGAAATACCTCTTCGAGAAACCCGTCCTCAACGGACGACTAGCAAGATGGACTTTGATGCTCTCAGAGTTCGACCTCAAGTACGTGCCTCTGAAAGTTATAAAAGGGCGCCGTTGCCGAATTCTTTGCAGAAAATCCCATCAATGATGCACAAACAATAGATACTTGGTCATTTCCAGACGAGGATATACTCCAAACCGATGTAGACTCCTGGGACCTTTACTTTGATGGAGCATCAATTTTAAGAGGATTTGGAATAGGAGTGTTGCTCATTTCTCCTGAAGGTGAGCATACACCAATCTCTGTCAAACTCGACTTCGAGGTGACAAACAATGCTGCAGAATACGAAGCTTGTCTCATTGAACTACAAGGGGCAGTGAGCTTAGGCATTAAAAACCTCCGAGTACATGGGGATTCATCCCTGATCATCAATCAAGTTACGGGATCTTGGAAAATCCGAAGCGAAAGCTTAGCACCTTATCAAGCCAGGATAGACCAGGTGGCCCAATTCTTTGATCACGTGACCTATCTACACCTACCTAAGGAAGAAAATCAATTTGCAGATGCTCTTGCAAAACTCGCATCTTTGATTAATATGCCAGATGACATGATGGAAATGCCTTTATGCATCGAACGACGGTCAGATCCAGCTTACGTCCACCAAATCACCGATGAAGAGGAAATCACACAGGAACCCTGGTTCCAAGCAATCCTAGATTTCAAGCTCAACGACACCTATCCACCCGATATGGACAAAAGGGGACAACGTGCTATACGCCTACTAGCTTCCCAATACGTTCTCATGCAAGGAGAGTTATACAAAAGAACACCTCTTGGTGTAATCCTACGTTACCTTGATCATTCACAGGCGCGGAAAGTGATGGAAGAAGTTCACGATGGAGAATGCGGTCCTCACATGAGTGGGCCCATGATGGCAAAGAAAATCACGCGTTTGGGGTATTATTGGACCACAATGGAATCCGATTGCATCAAGTATGTGAGACATTGCCACAACTGCCAAATCTTTGGGAATGTACAACACGTCCCTCCTTCATTGCTCTATAAAATGACATCTCCTTGGCCATTTTCTGCCTGGGGAATTGATATAATTGGGAAGATAACCCCAGCCGGAACTGGAGGTCACTATTTCATCCTAGTGGCAATCGACTATTTCACCAAATGGGTAGAAGCGGCTTCCTACACTAGTCTCACGGCCAAGAACGTGGCAAAGTTCATACAAAAAAACATCATCTGTCGATACGGTTGCCCACATGAGATCATTAGCGATAATGGATCACATTTCCAAGCTGAGACTAAGCAATTGCTAGCCAAGTACAAAATTAGGCATCACCACTCTTCGCCATATAGACCACAGACTAATGGCGCGGTAGAGGCAACAAACAAGAACGTTGTCACAATTCTCAAGAAAATGATTGACAACTATCGAGATTCGCCAAGCAAGATACCCTTTGCTTTGTGGGGATATCGCACATCTGTTAGGACGCCCACTAGGGCCATCCCTTTCTATTTGACCTATGGCATGGAGGCTGTACAACCAGTCGAGTTAGAAATACCATCCTTGCGTATCTTACTCGAAAGCCAAATCTCGGAAGCCGATTGGAAGAGGGATAGATATGAAGAACTCATTCTCCTGGATGAACGTAGGCTACGCGCCTTGCATAATGTCCAAACATATCAAGCACGTATCAAAAGAGCTTTCAACAAAAGGGTTAAGCCAAGAAACATCAAGGAAGGAGACTTAGTACTCAAATCGGTTAGAGCTCTTTTACCTGTCGATCCACGGGGAAAATTCAAACCTAATTGGGCCGGGCCATTTCTACTCAAGTCCACATTTCCAGGGGGTGCGGTTAGAATCACAGACCTAGATGGGAATGAATTTTCTAACCCAACAAACCTTGACCAACTAAAGCGGTATTATGCCTAGAATAGGAACAAAAACGCGCCTCGCGTAACCTCACGTGTCGCTCTTGTGGCACTAAATAAACGGCCCCTGGCCAAGCTGAAATAAGCTAATGTCACTCTGCTCTTGCATTTTGACAAATTTGTCATCCTCATATCATCAAATAAACTAAATTTGCACCTTAAGAGTAAGAAAAAAAGCTCATGCTTATTTTCTAAGTTCATTACAAGCTCTTGCTTAGAACAATTAGTCTTTTACATTTACTCGAACTACGCGGAAGGGTTTGATTTAATTTTCTTAATGAATACATAGGCAATCCTTCACGGGATACAACCCACTAATTTGAAAATGTAAATAGAAGGATATTTGCATTGCATTTGGAATTCGACAAGAATAATAAATAGAAAAATCACAACGGTTTCATAACCAATTAACCTTTTTTATTTCATCTATTTTCTAATAATAATACGTTACATAATAAAAATAAAAATAGGCTAGGATTCTAAAAACCCCACCTTTTTATTACAATAATAATAATAGTAAATAATAATAAAGACTTGGGCTATTCCTCCATCTTCCCTTTGCCCTTGTCATTCTTGTCATATTTCTTGTCACGACCTCGAGCCGGACGCTCTTGCGCCACTTCGGACCTAATAACCAACGGTCTTTCTCGAGGCCTAGCCTTCCCATTCTTGTCAATCACTTTGTCCACGACAGGAGAGGTCTTCGGTTTCTTCGAAGGATGAACAACTCGAAACTCGGCTTCCTCCTCTCCCTCAGTCAGATGCTTCTCTTTCTCCTTTTCCACCTCGCGCACCTTGTAGTCAACAGGCTCGCGCTTCCTCAATCTCTCGCGCTCTTCCGGAGTAGTAGCTTTCCTCCATCGCTGATAGGAATCCGACACCCATAAGGCACTAACAGAAGAGTTAAAGAACCATACATTTCTTTGAGCCCATTTAATGGCCCACTCCTTTCGGCTCTCAGTAGTAAGTGCCACGGCAGTCCGCGGGACGGTGTCAAGCTTCGGGATTGTCTGCTTTAGTCCAACCTGTCTCATCAGCCTTTCCGGGAAGATGCATACCATGAATTCCAAGCCAGGAATGCGCATAGATCGAGTAGGATCCAAGGAAGACACTCCAGTGACAGATTTGAGGTGCCACCACGGTACAATCCACCTGATCAAGGGGCCATCATCACTCTTCAATTTATTCTCCCAATAATTGCAGACTCGAGTGAAATCCATCATGTAAAGCCTGGTCCTCATTGCAATCGAACGAGCATGATAAGAAGGAACATGAACTAGGGGCTTGATCAATCGAAAGCGCTCCATAAGCCAGACCTACCAAAAGCGGGTATTAGTGTAACACCCCCATTTATTTAAGGGCCTGAACTAGGACTCCTCAGATAAAGAAGGGTGTTACCATCTCGGAAATCCGAGGCAGTAGATAACAAAGGGAAAGATAACAGTACTTTAAATTAAAAAGGTTATAATGTTTACAACGGAAATAACACATGTCTAAAAAAAAAATAAAGTCTGACAACTAAACAAAATAAAGGTGAGCTAGCTCTAAGTCAGGTGATCCATGCTCTCTCCCCGCTCCTCCCAATGTCTCAACAACTCACAATCTGCTCCCCATTAAAGGATCATCACAGGCATACACGAATACACAGGGTCAACCGCGAGGTTGAGTAGGTAATACGATATAATAAAGAATGCAATGCTATGCTCCTCCAATCAACTCCATCACACACATCCCCGACGCCCACCATACCGATCCCCCGGTAGACTATATATATCGACCGTAGTCGATCCGCCCGCTCGTTAGCGGAGGACACCAGGGCAAGTCCTGCAGAACCCGCCTGGGCCTTAATCACAACAATCTCATCTCCTCCAACTCCAACTCCAATGCAAATGCAATGTATGAAATATATGAAACAAAAATGCTCAACAGGATAAATAAGGTAGTCAGGTATGTCATATAATTCCAAACATGTCACTCTTTATAATCATAAAATTCAATCAGCGTATTCCCTACCTCGCATTTGCGAGTCAAAAGTCGGGTGCTTAGTAATATTCCACAACAAATTCGCCCTCTGAAAGACAATAAATAATAAACAATTACTTAAACCATTCCCTTCCCAAAATAGAAAGTTACTAAAATTAGAACTTCTTAAAATGGAAAGTTTCCTTAAATGGAAACTTTCCCGATCTAGCAGTTTTCTATTTTACCAACCCGACTCAACCCGTCTCTAAACATTTAAATAACTCGGGAATTAATTAGCTAAACAAGGGTACGATATATTAAATGATAAAAACAAGTTTTTACATTTAAAGGCATTAAAAACAATACTCGCTAACACTACCAACCCGCCTTTACAACCCGCACCTTCGCACTCCCTCACAACCCTCACGCGCCACCCTAAACCACCACGAACACCACCTGGCTTGCTCCCCTCTTCGACCCCACCACCAACAGCCGACCCCAGCCTGGTCGACTGCCGCCGGTGAGTCGAACCAGAGCCGTCATTTGGCCTGGTTCACCACCGTGCCTCACCAAACACCCCCCTTCCTCGACACACAGCCACCGCAGCCAATCCCTACCTCTGCCCAAACCACCACAGCCCTGGACGCCGTCAGCCCACGCACCCAGACACCGTGACACCACCATTTCGACCTCCCCCGAGTCCACGGTGGTGTCACCCCAACCTAAGCATCTAAAACCCGCCTGAAACCCCCTGCAAAGACACCGTGTGATCTACCCTGTCAACAACCCCTTTCGCCGCCAATTCTGCCGCCAACAACCTCCCTAAACGCCACCAAAAGGGACGACCCAAACCACCCAGTACCATATCCCCGACACCAGACACCCACACCCCTTCCCTGAGTCACGACAACACCAATAAAACCTGACAGAAAACGAAAATAAAAGAAGGAGTTGCACCCATACCTTTTCCCGCCACCTAAACAGCCACCACGGCTAACTGTGGACGTCGACAACCACCCTAGGACCCTCCTTGCTGCTCCGACAATACTCGCACCCACTCTCCCTCTCTCGATCTGTGTGTTTGATGGGGAAATGTGCCGCTGAAATGGGGGTAGGCGTGTGAGGGGAATGGGGTTTTGTAGGGTTAGGGTAGAATTAGGTTAAATGTTTAATTGGGTCATGGGTAAATGGGCTAGGGTCAACGTGGTAAATGGGCTAGGGTCAACGGGAGGTCAATGGGTAAATGGGTAAGTGTAGAAAAGGAATTAGGTTACGTGATTCGCTCAATTAACCCGTCTTGACAAGTTTACGCTAACTTGATCGTACGATATCAATATAACTAAACAATTAACTCGACTCAATTAACGATATAAAATACGGAGTATTACAGTCTTCCCCCCTTAAAATGAACTTCGTCCCGAAGTTCACTCACCTAGCAAGCCCCCACACGCATCGATGTGGGTCCCAAAACAAATCCCCTGAGGTAAAAGACACATGAATCTAGGTCGGAAACAAAATGTTACATTCTACCCTCCTAAAAAGAAAGTTACGTCCCGAAACTTACCTCATGTAAAAGATGTGGATAGCTTTCCCTCATGGAAGTCTCAGTCTCCCATGTAGCTTCCTCAACATTGTGGTTAGTCCACAAGACTTTCACCAACGCTGTCTCCCCATTTCTGGTCTTTCTCACCTTCCTGTCCAGAATCTCCTTGGGTGTCTCTAAATAGGACAACTGCTCATCCACCTCGATCACCTCAGGACTCAACACATGTGATGGATCACTCAGGTACCTCCGCAACTGGGAAACATGAAAGACATTGTGAACTCTGGCTAACGCTGGTGGCAAAGCTAGACGATAGGCCACCTCTCCAACTCTGTCCAAAATCTCATAAGGTCCGATGAATTTCTGACTCAGCTTCCCTCTCTTCCCGAACCTCATGACTCCCTTCATTGGCGACACTTTGAGTAGTACCTTCTCTCCCACCTCGAAAGAGATCTCACTTCTCCTAGTGTCAGCATAGCTTTTCTGTCTGTCCTGAGAGGCTCTCATCTTTTGCCTGATGATCTGTACCTGTTCAACCATCTCTTGAATCATCTCTGGTCCCAAAACTACCGCATCAGCTCGATCATCCCAACACACAGGGGCTCCTACACTTCCCGCCATACGAGCCTCAAATGGAGCCATCCCAATACTAGCGTGGTAACTGTTATTTGTATGAAAACTCAATCAACCCCAGTCTATCCTCCCAAGACCCGCCGAACTCCAAAACACAAGCCCTCAACATGTCCTCGAGAGTCTGAATAGTCCTCTCCGTCTGCCCATCGGTAGCTGGATGAAAAGCGGTGCTCATCTTTAACTGAGTACCCATTAGTGACTGCAACTCCTGCCAGAATTTAGATAGAAACCTGGAGTCTCTATCGGAAATGATGTCCTTGGGTACACCATGCAGCTTCACCACAAACTGAACATAAGCCTTGGCCAACTCAGCTTTACTCCAAGTATCCTTCATGGGGATAAAGTGAGCCGACTTGGTTAGCCTATCCACGATCACCCAAATCATATTGTTACCTTTCTGAGTTCGAGGCAACCCAACAATGAAATCCATGGAAATGCTTTCCCACTTCCACTCTGGCACATCTAGTGGTTGAACCTTCCCTTGCGGTCTCTTATGTTCGCCCTTCACTCTCTGGCATGTCAAGCATCGAGCTACAAACTCAGCAACTTCCCTCTTCATATTCGGCCACCAAAAGGTCTTCTTGAGGTCCTTGTATAACTTATCTCCCCCAGGATGAACCGAGTATGGCGTAGCATGAGCCTCAGTAAGAATCTTCCTCTTCAGCTCCTCATTATCCGGAACACACCACCGACCTCCAAACCTCAGACTACCATCAGCATGGATAACAAACCTGGAATCATCTCCGGATTCTGCCTGTTCTACTGTGTTGCGCCACTTCTGAATTCTAGCATCGGCTTTCTGTAACTCTCTGATCTCCTCATATAACTCCGGCTCAACGGTCAAGTCCCCAAGAATCTCTCCTCTCCGGATCATGTGGATTCCCATCTCCCGACTCATTATGCAACCTCACCTAGATCTGCACTTTCAAAGCATGGATGGATTTCACTTAACGCATCCGCTACGACATTCGCTTTCCCTTCATGATAAAGTATCTCCATGTCATAGTCGCCAATCAATTCGATCCATCTCCTCTGCCTCATGTTCAACTCCTTTTGTGTGTAAATGTACTTTAAGCTCTTGTGATCGGAAAACACTTTGAAGGTAGCCCCATAAAGATAATGTCGCCATAGTTTAAGCGCAAACACCACTGCCCCCAACTCCAGATCATGAGTAGGGTAATTCTCCTCATAGGTCTTCAATTGTCGAGAAGCGTAAGCGATTACCTTCCCGTTTTGCATCAACACGCACATCAGACCCTTCTTGGAAGCATCAGTATATACCTCGAAATTATCATTCCCATCTGGTAGAGCAAGTATAGGAGCTGTAGTGAGACGTTCTTTGAGGGTTAGAAACGCCTTCTCACAACTCTCATCCCAAACAAACCTGTTCTCCTTCCGCATTAATGACGTCAATGGCTTTGCGATCTTTGAGAAGTCCTTGACAAATCTTCGGTAATAACCTGCTAGCCCCAAGAAACTTCGGATCTCACCCACATTCTTAGGACTCTGCCATCTCGTCACTGCCTCGATTTTACTAGGATCAACCGACACCCCTTCCTTGGAAATCACATGTCCCAGAAAAGCAACTTTCTTCAACCAGAACTCGCACTTGCTCGCCTTTGCATATAAATGGTTCTCCTCCAAAGTTTTCAAGACTAGCCTCAAATGTTCCTCATGTTCCTCCTCATTCTTGGAGTATACCAGAATATCATCGATGAATACAACCACGAACTTGTCTAGGTAAGGACCGAACACTCGATTCATCGGTCCATAAACATCTGCGGCGCATTAGTCAACCCGAATGGCATGACCACGAACTCATAGTGCCCATATCTTGTTACGAAAGCGGTCTTAGGTATATCCTCGTTCTTAATTCTCAACTGGTGATAACCTGACCTCAAATCGATCTTAGAGAAAACTCCGGCTCCACTCAATTGATCGAACAAATCATCGATCCTTGGCAAAGGATAACGGTTCTTGATGGTCACATTGTTCAACTCACGGTAATCCACGCAAAGTCTCAAGCTTCCATCTTTCTTCTTGACAAACAACACCGGCGCTCCCCAAGGTGAAACACTAGGCCGTATGTAACCTTTCTCTGCTAGCTCATCCAACTGCTTCTTTAGTTCCTCCATCTCCTTTGGTCCCATGCGGTAAGGTGGTTTAGAAATCGGCCCTGTTCCCGCCGGATCAATGGAAAAGTCCACCTCTCTCTTTCGGTGGTAACCCTGGAATGTCCTCCAAATACACTCTCGAACTCCCTCACCACCGGAATCTCGGACACCTTAGGGGTCTCCGCCTCATTATCCCACATCGACACAAGATTAATCGATCCCCTTTCCTCAGACTCGACTTTAGGGTATTAACGGATATGAATTTGACTCTTGGCTTGACCACATACCCCTTATAAGACACCCTAGTTCCCTTAGGTCCCCTCAAAGAGATTTTCTTCTGATAGCAGACGATAAAAGCCTTGTACTTCCCTAACCAGTCCATCCCCAGAATCACCTCAAAACCCCCCAAGGGAAACTCTATAAGGTCACCGTGAAACACAACCTCTCCGATCTGGATTGGTACCCCAGTGTAGACTCTATCACAAGACACCGACTCCCCCGAAGGCACCACTACCGAATCAACAATTCTATCATATGACTTAAGATTTAAGACTACGGCATGTTCATGAGATATAAAAGAATGTGTAGCTCCTAAATCAAACAACACAAAGGTGGGTTTAGAGTTAACGGGGAAAAGTACCAGTCACAACATGTGCATCCTCCTTTGTTGCTTCCTTCCCCATGGCAAAGAGCTTGCCACTGGACTTAGCTCCAGGCCCGACTCGATGAAGCGGTATCGGGTTGCTTGTTCCCTCGTTACGTTCCTCTCGGAAATTACCACCCCATGGACTGGTTTTCTTGCTACGGTTACGGTAGTTGTTGTAGCTTCCTTGGTAATCGTTACTTGCCCCGATCGGGCACCTCCCCCATAGCCGGTGTTAGGAGTACGGTAGGCTGCGTATCCCGATCCCACCGTCCGAGACCCATCTGAACCCGGATGTAGGTGTCCTAAGCCCCCAGATTGGTTTCCTCCGAACTTCGGCACTCAAACTTCCCGTGTCCCGACTTCCCACACCCGAAACAAGTGATCCCGGACGCATCACCTCCAAGACTAGCACCTCTGAAATCGCCTCCGCTTTGGTTCCTCATCCCCCCAGAGCACTATTGGTGGAGTATCCACCGAACTTGCCCGAATTTGGCTTCTTGGCCCCGTATTATCACCGACGCTTTCCGACTTCCTCTTCTCGCTTTTCCTTTCTTGTCCTCTTTGATCGCTCGGAGAGCCTTTCAAGAAGACCAGCTCTCGGATAGATGTCCTGAACGGTGGTAGGTGGAGCTGCCGTGAGCCTCTTTTTGATATCCACCGTCAATCCCCTCTCAAACCTCATAGCCGACATGGTCTCGTTCTTTGCAAATTCATCGATGTATGATGCCAACAATCGGAACTTCCTATGGTATGTTTCCACTGTCATGTCCTCTGTCATCTTAAACGTATCAAACTCCTCCCTCGGCTTAGCTTTCCGAACTCGGCATGAACCGATCCGTTAATATCACTTGAAATTCTAACCAAGACACGTATCCTTCCTCAATGTCCCCAGCAACATGTCGAATCTCCGCCTTGTTCCTATTCCACCACTCCCCAGCTGTAGCCCTGAGGTAGTGTGCAGCTTGGTCTACTTGCAGCTCTTCAGGACAAGCTATCAGCTCGAATAGGTTGGTGAACTCCCGACACCAATCTCCCAGCAAGTGAGGTTCCCCCTCTCCGGTGAAGATGGTAGGGTTATGCCTCGCCACTATTGTACTCATCTTCGCAGGGTCCATTTTTTTGGCCTTTAGGGCCTCATTCTCGGCCGATGAGTCGGTCTAACTCTTCTGGGTGATGTTTACAAATGTTCCTTCTTGGAGGCATGACTACAAGAGAATTTTAGGAATTAGTCGCAACACAAAACACCTTGGCAATTCTAGCCAATTCTATTACTCTTATCTTACTTGTCTATCTAGCATGGCTTAGGGATCACATAACCGCATATCACTAGACATAGCCTTCTGACACAACTTTATAGATGTATAAGTATAAATCAACCGTAAACATGCAAAGTATTATGCCACAACCTCCTACTAACTCTTTATGCAACAATTATCATATCAATCAGTGAATACTTAGGCAATAATATATGGAGTTATGCTCAATATCATGCAACTTCTCTACCCTTCCTCTCATATGCACTCGGGGTTCCCGGTCAAACCGAGAGGGCCAATGGTTCGGTGTGAGGGGGCCCCTAACTCATCCCTTACCTTTAGTGTGCGCCTAACAGTTTTGTCCTGGGGTTCATTTTATTTAGACTCTTCCTATATTCATTGGATTCATTGGTTTAGGCCTCGTAGATCGTTCGCTCGATACCACTTTGTAACACCCCCATTTATTTAAGGGCCTGAACTAGGACTCCTCGGATAAAGAAGGGTGTTACCATCTCGGAAATCCGAGGCGAGTAGATAACAAAGGGAAAGATAATAAGATTTTAAATTAAAAAGGTTATAATGTTTACAACGGAAATAACACATGTCTAAAAAAAAAATAAAGTCGACAACTAAACAAAATAAAGGTGAGCTAGCTCTAAGTCGGGTGATCCATGCTCTCTCCCCGCCTCCCAATGTCTCAACAACTTTGTCAATCTGCTCCCATTAAAGGATCATCACAGGCATACACGAATACACAGGGTCAACCGCGAGGTTGAGTAGGTAATACGATATAATAAAGAATGCAATGCTATGCTCCTCCAATCAACTCCATCACACACATCCCCGGCACGCCCAGCCATACCGATCCCCGGTAGACTATATATATCGACCGTAGTCGATCTGCCCGCTCGCAGCGGAGGACACCAGGGCAAGTCCTGCAGAACCCGCCTGGGCCTTAATCACAACAATCTCATCTCCTCCAACTCCAACTCCAATGCAAATGCAATGTATGAAATATATGAAACAAAAATGCTCAACAGGATAAATAAGGTAGTCAGGTATGTCATATAATTCCAAACATGTCACTCTTTATAATCATAAAATTCAATCAGCGTATTCCCCTACCTCAGTATTGCAGTCAAAAGTCGGGTGCTTAGTAATATTCCACAACAAATTCGCCCTCTGAAAGACAATAAATAATAAACAATTACTTAAACCATTCCCTTCCCAAAATAGAAAGTTACTAAAATTAGAACTTCTTAAAATGGAAAGTTTCCTTAAATGGAAACTTTCCCGATCTAGCAGTTTTCTATTTTACCAACCCGACTCAACCCGTCTCTAAACATTTAAATAACTCGGGAATTAATTAGCTAAACAAGGGTACGATATATTAAATGATAAAAACAAGTTTTTACATTTAAAGGCATTAAAAACAATACTCGCTAACACTACCAACCCGCCTTTACAACCCGCACCTTCGCACTCCCTCACAACCCTCACGCGCCACCCTAAACCACCACGAACACCACCTGGCTTGCTCCCCTCTTCGACCCCACCACCAACAGCCGACCCCAGCCTGGTCGACTGCCGCCGGTGAGTCGAACCAGAGCCGTCATTTGGCCTGGTTCACCACCGTGCCTCACCAAACACCCCCCTTCCTCGACACACAGCCACCGCAGCCAATCCCTACCTCTGCCCAAACCACCACAGCCCTGGACGCCGTCAGCCCACGCACCCAGACACCGTGACACCACCATTTCGACCTCCCCCGAGTCCACGGTGGTGTCACCCCAACCTAAGCATCTAAAACCCGCCTGAAACCCCCCTGCAGCACCCGTGTGATCTACCCTGTCAACAACCCCTTTCGCCGCCAATTCTGCCGCCAACAACCTCCCTAAACGCCACCAAAAGGGACGACCCAAACCACCCAGTACCATATCCCCGACACCAGACACCCACACCCCTTCCCTGAGTCACGACAACACCAATAAAACCTGACAGAAAACGAAAATAAAAGAAGGAGTTGCACCCATACCTTTTCCCGCCACCTAAACAGCCACCACGGCTAACTGTGGACGTCGACAACCACCCTAGGACCCTCCTTGCTGCTTCGACAATACTCGCACCCACTCTCCCTCTCTCGATCTGTGTGTTTGATGGGGAAATGTGCCGCTGAAATGGGGGTAGGCGTGTGAGGGGAATGGGGTTTTGTAGGGTTAGGGTAGAATTAGGTTAAATGTTTAATTGGGTCATGGGTAAATGGGCTAGGGTCAACGTGGTAAATGGGCTAGGGTCAACGGGAGGTCAATGGGTAAATGGGTAAGTGTAGAAAAGGAATTAGGTTACGTGATTCGCTCAATTAACCCGTCTTGACAAGTTTACGCTAACTTGATCGTACGATATCAATATAACTAAACAATTAACTCGACTCAATTAACGATATAAA
Source organism: Silene latifolia (assembly GCF_048544455.1). Taxonomy (NCBI): domain Eukaryota; kingdom Viridiplantae; phylum Streptophyta; class Magnoliopsida; order Caryophyllales; family Caryophyllaceae; genus Silene; species Silene latifolia. Next base: position 39,630,443 of record NC_133530.1, read on the forward strand.
ATACGGAGTATTACAATTAGAACAAAACAAGAAAAAAAAACCGAAAAAAAAAGAAAACCAAAAAAAAAGAAAAGAAAAAAAAATAAAAAAAATAAAAGCGAAAAAGAAAAAAAAAAAAAGAAAAAACGAAAAAAAGAGAAGAAAGAAAAATGTTCTTTAACCTGCAAGATAACGGAACTTCCCAAGTACGGTAGGTCGCGATTGGCTTTCCTATTGTCCAAGCCCAACAGGATCTCTCCTAAGCATAAACAAGCTGGGCTCCTGCGCAGCTCCATTTGCTCAACTAGGCCCAGGAGACGGGGATCACCTCTCAAGTCTTCATCAACATGCCCTTGAAGGACATATACATGCAACAAACAAAACCCGAATGCTCTTCGCCTAGAAACATAAGAAACGATGGGGTCGGTCCTGTTAATGAATCGGTCAATGAAGTCCAACATTCGCACTCCTTTTGAGGTCACTAGACGGTCCACCTCAAGCCTTGTCATTCCAAGCAAATCTCTAAATTTGCTCTTATACCCTTGTGAAGTAGAAGGAATGGCACGCAAGTGTTCTGGGTCCCACCCACCAATCGCAGCAATTTCTTCAGGAAATGGACAAATGTCGCCTCCGGGGAACGCAAAAACATGATTGTTCGGGTCCCAATAATCAAGACAAGCATCTAGAAATGGTTTGACAACCTTGATAAGCTTCAAACTCAACAACGATCCAAGATTATAAGCGCCCATGTCGTGCTTCTCCATGTTGGAAAACTCATTGGTCCACTCTTTTAGGAGAATCTCCAAAGTATTCATGATGCGTGATTATATTGAGAGTTTTATGTAATAAGACGAAGAAGAGACGGAAGAATTGTGTGATTAAAACCTCTATCAACGTCTCTATTTATACTAAACTCTGTTTCCTAAAATCTGCCAGAATAGACACGCCTGGGAACAGGGCAAAGCAGCCTCTTTGCGCGCTTTGGTCAAAGGGACGCCTCTCTGCCGCGCCTCTTCCTCAGCAAGGTTTCTGTGATTTTCCGCGTTGGATCTTTCCTAAATTCTTTGGCGAATAATTTCCTATTCCTACGGGTTATTATTTTGGTAAATACGTGAGAATTGCCATATTTCGTGTTTTCTAATCTCGCAGGCACGCATTTCGAGACAATATCAGCATTTTCGTCATTTTAACACACTTGAATATTTTCATTTTAGGAAAAAATTTTCATTTTTTTAATGTAATTTATTTCAAAATCTATATACTTCTTTGTAATCATTTCATTTCTAACTTATAGGTTTTTATTTTTTTCATTTTTTTAGGGGTAACCCTCCCTACCGTCCGGTCATTTTCGGCAATTTTTTTGCATTTTCGCACTTTCTTTTGCATTTTCTTGCACTTTTGAGTCTTTCGTTTTGCGCTAATTTAGGCCATATGTACACACAAATGTATGTTTTTCATAATTTCTATGTAAATTTCGGCAGCGTGACGGCATAAACCGTCATTTACCAAACCTGTTTAAAGCTAACCTGCGGATACAAGCAACGCAACCCAGCAGCAAAGGCACTTAGGCCGTCATATATACAGCCAAAAAAAGGAAATGTACAACAAACTGGGGGCTCGAGCCCCAAGCAAAGTCCAAAATGTCCAAAATGTAGGTCCAAAAATGTACAAATGTGCAAGATACAAACAACAACTAAACAAAACTACTGCCGGTCGTCTTCTAGCTCCGCAACTCTTGCCGCGAGAGCAGCAACCTCGGCGTCACGAACCTCGAGCTCCCTCAACAAGTGAGCTATCTCCTCCCGAGACTGGGCCAACTCTCGCTCCAGCTCACGATCCCCTTGCAAACAACAAATGGGCTCATGTCAATCATTTCAATCAATTACAAGAAAAATTGGAAAATCAAAATTCAAAAATGAAATAGGCGAAAGGTTCATAGCTGACGACCACGACTGCCGACAAGTGCCTAGACGGCAGTAGCTCGCAGCCGGTTGGCCACCCTCCATAACGCCACAAACCGAGATGGCGCAACCTGCATTTTCAAAAAAGAAGTTCTCAATAATTGGATAAGTTCAACCAAACGTGTTCTTACACAAAAATCATGCAAATCAGAGGCTCACCCTCCGAATCAGATGCTGCCAATCGTCCAGGCCAGCATCCGTCACAGCCACGTTAAAGTCACGCAGCTCAGAGATCGTCGTCCTCCCGGTCGCGTCAGTGTACTCGAGGGTCTCGGGGTACTCTAGGGGCTCAATGCCCGCCGCCTCGACCTCCTGCAAAGTCAAATGTTTCTCGTTAATCGATGATCTTTCATCATATTCTCAAAATCAAGAAGGATAAAGTACTTACCACAACCGGCCAGTACGCCAACCTCCCGTAGAGGAACGCCGAGTAGTCCTCACCAGAAAGATCGAAGACAGAAACCACCAAAGCCACAAACGGGCCCTCTGTTCAGCTGTACAAGGAGGAGGAGCTATCTCTCTCCCGTCGATCACCACCAGCGCCGGGGTCTTCCCCGCAAAGTAGTCTCGGACATAGGAACTGGGCACCAAACCAGGAGCCTTTATGTGACCTTCGCCGACAAGTTCCAAACGATCAATCTCCTAGCCTCGGCCGAGTCCACCCTCATGGCGCTCTCCGGCCACTCCACGGCCCCTCGGTCCCCACACGTCAGACCAGAAATCATGTCGTAGTCCTCCAAAGTGACTCCCACCTCACCAAAAGGCATGTGAAAAGTGGAAGTCGTGTCCTAGAATCGGTCCAAGAAAGCGCGGACCAGGCTAAGGTTAGCCCGCAGCGTCCTCTTCGCGATATCCCTCCAAGCCTGCACCAAGGCACCGAACGCTCCACGCTCGATCATGGCGCGCTCCTCTGCCGACAGCCTCTCGTAGCACTCCATCGCTGTCGTGTAACCCGAGAACGACCTGATGTTCCCGGCCTAATTGTGATTTGAAACAAAAGCTATCTTTAGTTTTGAATGAAAATTGGGAAAGAAATTGGAGCAAGTGAAAAGAAATAAGATGAGTGACGAGTAAGGAATTCCTATTTACCAAGCTCTTCACCGTCCTGTAGGATAGGTGACCCTCCGCAGCCCAAAGCAAGTGTCTGCTGTCCCAGGTCTCAGCCCACGCGGGTGCTCCCCTCAGGTGACGACCTCCTCGTCCCACGTTGGCCCGCCTCGGGGCCTCCTCGTCCTCAATAGCCTCCTCCTCGTGGACCTCGTCACCAGCAGCCATCACTGCGGCGGTGAAAGCCTCCTCCAAAGCCTCCTCGATAGCACGAGAAGGGTCAATAGCAGCGTCTATCTCCATGGGAGCTCTCCCAGAAGTAGAAGCATCATCACCTGCAACATTAAAGTAATTTTAGGCCGCATCACGTGACGACAAGCCTGGATTAGGGGACTTTCGAGCCTTCGGAAGCCCTGAAATCGCTCTTTTCTCGCCATCTTTTGCTATATTCTCACAAACCCGATCACTCATGTGGTAGTTTGGGTCAAGTCAAGACTAAGTTGAAGCCTAGTCATGGGTTCGAGTCGAAATTTCGGCAGCATTTCGTAATAACGACGATTATGCCCTAGAAAAGTGTCCTGAAAAAGCCGTCATAAACCACAATTCCGAGATGGTAGGAAGTTTATCCATCATCCAAGGATTCCAAATATCAAGTTTCATTGCAAATGGGCAATCCTAAGGCCATTTTCGAAGCAATTTATGGTTTAGCTGTGAAACCGTCTCAATTTCGCTCAAATGCTCAAAACTCAACGAAAATTCGAAACAAATACATGGTTATGATCCTTATACTACCAATTAGCCATTTACATGATCAATCGTACAAGGCAAGATCATTTGGGGGAAAAGCCTTAAATTTTCGACATTTTAGGGTTGGGAACCCTAATTTTGTCGATCAAATTCATCCATTATTGAAGATTAATGCAAGAATGATATACATACCTCGATTAGTCATGATGAGTGCAAGCTTTTGGATCAAATTTTGGCGGAAATGGTTAAGATTTGAGAGATAAATTGAGGAAATTGTATTTCGAACAAATGAATGGTGTCCCTCTGTTTATCGCGTTTTTACGCAGAAAAGACACACTCAGGAACAGACGCAGCAGGCGTTGCGCCTCTTCCAAGAGACGCAGCTCTTGCTGCGCCTCTTCCTTAGCTTCCCTCCATACGAGTTTTCGAAAATTCGTTATGAGTTCGTTATTTGTGGGCCCATCTTTGGTGCGCCTCTTCCCCGTTGCCATTTTATCTTTTTGGTCCGTTTGACGATCATTCTTCGTTCAGACCCGCATTTCCAAGCCAACTGCAGACTATTATACGTTATTTATCGCTCCCAAGACTTTATCATGTCACAACGAGCCAATATTCCTTCACAGGTGTTTCGACAAGCCTTCATTGTATTCCCCGAGCGAGAGTAAGTGGACAGACAATCCCTCTCGAGACATGGAGATAAGTTCCTGATTATGTTCCCAGCGAGAGTAAGCAGACAGACAATCCCTCTCGAGACATGGAGATACATTCCTGATAAGGTTCCCAACACGAGAGTTCACGACATACAATCGTCCTTCTCGAGTTCTTCCGAAGTTTGTTCGAAGACGACCCAAGCAGATTTCTCCCAGCAGTTCCCGCCTGTGTCCTGCTACTCGCAATATTTCTTGTTTCCCCGCAGAGTGCGATAAAAGTGTCGTTCTCCAGAGGTTCCCAAACCCGTATAGTTCCTACACTCGAGCCTTAGTTACCCCTTAGTTTGAACTTATATTCGGGCCTCCTTCCCGTCGATGCTTTCCTTTAGGGTCCCACACCCTAGCACAATCCTTATATATCTCTTAGGTCTCACCCTTAGCTCATATGCTTACCTTTAGCTCCTATGCACTTCCGGAAACGTCTTTCAAGAAGTTTCAGGTATGATCTCTTCTTATGGCTGGCAAGCCTCCTTACGTAGTCTAATGGACTTTAAACGACCCTACCCGATAGTCGACAGACTCTAAAATGTTCCCGACCACAGGTCCTTGGTTTAGACCCCTTGAGCCTCCTCGCGTCGCCATAGTCGTCAGGTTGTAATCTTCGATTTACCTGATGGCTATACTTTGACTTTCGCCTTGTCCAAGCCTCAGTCAAAGTGGGGGCTCTTTAGATACTTCATTTCTGCACCTCCTGCAAACCACCCGGTGATGATTGGGCCGCATGTTTGGTACGCGGAATGATTTGTGACAGTTCGTAAAGTTATCGTCAAGTGATTGCTCAAACACTGATGTCTACCTCTTAGTTGTCATCTACGCGCCAATACGGTCGTTTTGACAGTAATTAGAGCACATTTGGAGTCCGGGTCAAAAACCGTCTTCATTTTCTGATAACCGTTAAATCCCGAGTCAGAATGTTCTGGAATGTTCCGGATATTTCTATTCCATATTTTATAAATATTTCACAATGTTTTAATCTTTGGTAAAAAATTTCCCGTAATATTCATACAAAATATTAAGGAAAACCAAATTATCCCGTCATTCCATAACTTAAACACGGAAATATTTCTTCCGCAGGAGGAAACCACCTGGGAACAGACGCAGCAGGTGCTGCGCCTCTTCCAAGAGACGCAGTGACTGCTGCGCCTCTTCCTAGGTCCTTTTCTGCGTATTTTTCGTATCTTTTTCATATCTTTCCGAGATTCACTTCCAAAGTCTCTCCAAAAACACTATTCCTTCACGTGATTAGTATAAATAGGAGCCTTCGCTCCTCATATTTCTCACGCGAGTGTCCGACCTTCTCTTCTCCCTTTGCATTCTAGACCACGTTCTTACTTTTTGGCGTCTACGTGCTTCAACATTCGACCACGTAAGCTCGGATCCTTCTGAGTACCAGCCTCGTTTGCATGACCGACCAATTTGACCAACTCCACATCTAATCAACTTAATTAATCTAATCGTTTTCCTCTTACGAGGGTACTTTCGTTACATTCGAGTCGAGCATCACTAATCGTTAATTTAGTTCATCTCGTTTCGTCAAACATGTAAGTCTGAGGGTGTAAATCCTTCTTTATTTATTGTTATTTACTTTTTGTAATCATCAATGTAAGGTTTATGTCGAAAACATCTCTTAAAACCGATTTGTAAAACCTCGTTTAAAACCATTTTTACGGATTACCCGAAGATAACCGTCAAGAAAGGACGCAGAAACTGCTGCGCCTCTTCGAAGGAGCGCAGTGTCTGCTGTGCCTCTTCTTGAGGCTGCCGCAGTTCCTGCTTCCTTTCTTCTTCCTTCGTCCTCTGTAATTCGACTTCTTCGTTTGTTTTCTTTAATTCTTTGTTATAATAGCATAATCATCTCACATGTATATTATTTATCCTTTATTAGTATATAATTAGTCATTAAATCCGACTTAAATCCCTTATAATCTCATATTTGCGGGTTTTCGTCATTAAAATCAATCCGGGTTGTAGAGGTTCAATTCGTTCATATTGAGTTTCTGGGATTCGATCTTTGATACATTTTCATCTGTGTATTGTCATATTCATCGCATATTCGTCGTTTATTCGTTGTGTCTAATCTAATTAGTTCACCTATGTCACTAATCAATCTTTCATCCATGTAAATAATTCGTTTGCGTTCGTCTCATCCATGTTTTGTTGCTTTTATGACTCATTCATATGTTATTAATGAATTAAATCATTTCTATCCGAGTTAGATATCGTAATCAATCCTTAAAATCATCAATTAACATTAACGATTTGCAGTTCCGGCTTCATAGCCAGAACTCACCCTTGGAACAGACGCAGCAACTGCTGCGCCTCTTCCAAAGGGCGCGATCTGCTGCGCTGTTCCAGTGATTTAAATCTCAACTTCTGTTACCTTTTAACCTAGTTTAATTAGCTTACGTATAATTAACTATTAACCGTATTATCCCCCTAATTTCTGCTCGTTAATTCCTTTATTCATTCTTTTTCCCAAATTATCCGTTTTAAAGGTATTTTCGACATAAATCGCTAAACCCATTGTAATTATTGTAATTTTTATTATTGTAATTTTTCTTTATTGTATTTATCGTTGTATTTTGTATAATTTTTATGCCTTCACATGTAATTGAGCATAAATTCCTACTTTGACTAAATTGTTTGCTAATTAATTGTTCACCGACTTAGTTTAATCTTCACATGCTAGGATCAAAACTTGGATGTTGCATTGCATGCATATAATCGACGATATATCAAGTATAGACGATTTTCCCTAATCATTAGTAGAGGCCGCTATCGAGGCAGGCGGGATTAGGTGTTCGATCAAATGAGCTTCCTAATACGTACCCTCACCCCTTACTCCAGATCTCTGTGAACATCCGTGTTCATTGGCATCCACGAGAGTCATTCTAGACATAGAATGCTAAGGGTAACGATTGCTTGGTGTTCATGTCACTACTTTGTGTCTTGACATGACAAAAGGTATTCGAACGGTTCCAATTTCCCATAAAAATTGGTGGCGACTCCACAAATGCAAACGCTTGTTTCCCAAGCGCCCCCGTGGCTCCCATGTCCACACAACTACACACCACCATGACGCCCTTCATTTTGGTCCATGTCTTAAAATGGATACCATTTTATTTTGTCAATTTGTCATTTGTCACACAATATGTCACATGTAGTTGATACATGTCATTAATTAATTTTAATGCATATTTATCACATAAATATCATTTTACAAATTAATTAAATTACATACAACAAATTGACTAGTGATACTCGATCATATAAATAAAATGAGTCATAAAATTATAATTCACAACTTCTTGTAATTATAATTAACCATTCATTCTTATCTCTATTGTTTCTCAAACAATAAGCAATTTTAGTAACAAAGCATTTTATTACTAAAATAAATCTTATTTAATCCCATTACAATAAGATATCAATATTCTCTCTCACAAGTAAATTGTTCACTTTTAAGGAATTGATTACCATGTATCATCATACAATTAACCAATTTATCCATTAAGGGAATTGTCCTTTAGGTGTGACCTTAAGGGATCAACTGATCACCACCGTCACACGATAGTAATGTCAAACTCTAGTCAGCCAATCATTACCGATTAATGACGATCAGTTGATTATATAATAAATCATCCCTCATGTATTCTTTATATGAGATTTAATTATGATATTAAATCCTGTGATCGCACTATTGTTAAAGACACATTTCCCAACAATCTCCCACTTGTCCTCGACAAGTGTGCGTCACCAACTCTCTTGTCCTATTACAATCTCCCACTCAATGCAAGGTGTCTTGCAGGTCGTACTTACACTTGATCATATCTTGAGTGGTTTTCTCGATCTGGAGATTAACTGTCTGACCGGAATTATCTATCAGAGATACCTTCCGAGCGTGGCCACGCATTTCCAGTTAACTACTCCTCGAGTGGCCTTGAGATTTCAAACAACCCTGACAAGGGGTGGACAATTCCTATCGCCCTATTCCCTTCGTTCACCCACCATCATCAAACCCAAAATATACCCAGTTTGACCTGATTTATGAAATCGTAGAGTATAAATCAAAGCTAATCAGAAGTTGTGCCAACTTGGGCGAATAGTCTCTAGTCAAAAGAATTGACTCATAAGAATACTATAGTAACTCTTGCCACGACCAGGCTTTATGAATTCCAGAACTCTATAAGCGGTCACTGCCCGACAGAGTGTCCCATACAGTCTGCCTATGTGATCGACTAGTCATCCCATATGACTCTATGGCACTTGAACTTGCCATCAATTGCATTACACTCTAGTCACTTGGAGACATCACCGCATATAAGTAACTAGGGGCGAATACCATGTCAAGCCAGTTCACTTTAATGGGGTTCAATTTGTCTCTACAACCCATTCAGATACGACAAGGTAGCGGGTGAATTTAATGAAACTCAAACGATAAATACGATTATCACATATGAATAGTCAATACACTATTACTACTTCATATTCTATAATCTTTAGTGTATTAATAACACTAGTTTATAATGCAATAAAAGCTTGGAAAGTAGATATTCCCGATATCCATATATTCCAACTTTATTAATTGCTATTTCCTTCCATTCAATGTCATCACCTATGACATGAATTTATCTAAGTATATGTCTAGACTTCTTACTAGATTTGGGTTCTTTTTATCTTGATATATGCTCCCACTGTTATCGCATAACTTGTGATAAAGTCATTTGTTGAGGGATTCACCCTTAATCCCTACGTTAACCATTTTATCACAATTTACTTAGAATCCTTTTGTAGAATTTGCAATGCGCGAAACTAAAACACCTTTCTTAGTCTCTTACTCCTTTGTCAATAAGACATCCTAGGATTTCAACAAAACCCTTTAAGTTTGGAAACTAAAGTTTGTGCAACCCTTCAACACCTAACTTAGTTTGTCGTCCAAACATGTGAACGAATCCTTAATTCTTCTCAAGAATCTCAAGGATGTTTTTTAAGGCTTTCACAAGCCATAATGTGGGAATTATCCCTTTAATTGACTTATTGTGCTCTCAGCATATATCACATCATGGCACGTGCGTCTGTTGGCATACATGATCATTCTAATGGCGGAAACATTAGAATTTGATTTCATATGATCAACAACTTAATAGGTTCATTGAATGATTATGACTCCATCATAGTAATTCTACTTCCATCAATATGAATAGCCTATTTGACTTTTTTGTTGTACAACAGATGTAAAATATATTATCCTCATAAGACTCTCAATTCTATGCCAATATTCTCTCACATAGATTCAAAATTTAGAATACTTTGCATCCCTTTCCAAGTCTCCCAATTACTTTTGCCAGAAGAGAGCATTGGTACATTAATCTCAATAAGTAATATGTTATCAACATATAAGACATGGAGAAACAATTCTAGGTCCCACTTAACTTCATGTATATCATGATTCTTCAATCATGTGAATGAAACAATTCACTATAATCACATGAACGAAAAGTATAATCCATTAATGCTTGCTTAAGATCATTCTAAGATCACTTAAGAAAGATACGCATAATATGTTAGGATTCTTAGATCTTCATCTAAGATTTTGAGTTTCAAACACTTCCTTCTCTAAATTCCCATTTTAGAAAAGTGAATTTTATTTGCCATTTTTCATTAAAATGAAATGTGGCAAGTCCTAACACAATATATTTGATCAACATCTTTATGTAAATCTTATGCATTTGAGTACTCTGGAGCTCTATTTACTTTTCAGGAGACCCGCGCCTTAAATTAAATCTACTCTTGAGTAACAATTTTTGGATTGTAATGCTTCGGCTCGTATGCAACAAAGTCGATTTGGAATAAGGTCATAATACCATTACTTTCGCAAAGCAATATTTTAACCAATAAGACATGTGTGATAAACTCCCACTGAGCTATACTCCCACTCTATCTTTATAGATTATAGTTCTATTACTTTCACAAAGTAACACTATAAGATATGTTTGTAACGATCTACTCCCACTCTATCTCTTAGAAATACCTCTATCTTCTTAAGAGATAGCTTTGTGAGTTACAAACATATATATGCAGGTGGAGTATTAGGAGTTTATCTAGACTATGTAATAACTTTCAAAAGGCCATCCCAAACATGGAAGCTTGATACATATAATATGACAGTCCGATCCATGTCATATGGTTTAATAGACTCTCTATTCTAGGTATCTCATGGTTGACCATCCGTTTAGAATTACTTGTCCGTATTGGATTGCAAATTCCCAAAATTGAGTTTAACAACTCAAACCAACTCATATTAGTTTGATCTTATGGGTAGTGACACTAGGTCATAATCCATCTTTAATAAATCAAATTTATTACTTAGATCTTTACTACTACGATCGGATCGTAATGCTTTCGTCTTTTCTTCAATTGGTTCTCTACACTATTTAGAAATTTCTTAAATTTCTCAAATGCTTCACTTTCATATTTGATTAAGTAAATATATACCCATATCTACTTAAATCATCGGTAAAAGTGACGAAGTAGTCATAAATCCCCTTGCGGTGATTCATATTTAGAACACATACATCGGCATGTATTAGTCCCAACAAATCACTTGCTCATGTTCCTTTACCACTAGAGGAAGTGCAAATCATTTTGCGATGGAGACAAGATTCGCATATTCCATATGATTGAAAATCAAATGGTTCAATAAACCTAGTCGACACTAGCGTTTAATGCATTTCTCATTTACGTAACCTAATTGAAAAATCAAATGTACAAATCATTTGGATTACTAGTTATGAGTCTTTTGGTTTGTATTATGTAGATATCTTTGCTTGAATTGGAAGTGTCTAAATCATGAATATCATTAAGATAAATGACATAGCTCACATCCATGTCTATTTTCAACAAAATACAACAATTGTCTTTGATGGCAAAATATAAATTCTTTCATGTCTCACATAGAAATGGAAAGAATGATTTAGACTAAGTGGATACATAATAACAATTATGTAAATTATAACTCAAAGCTATTAGCAAAAACAAGTACATAAGTTCCTCTTGAAGTGGCGGCTACCCTAGCTCCATTTCCTTGTCGGAGATTCATATTACTCTTGTTTAGCTTTTCCACATTTCCAAGTCCCACTTGGAGTAACAAGCCCAACTTTGATATCTTCCAAATACTTGGGGCAATTTCGCCTCCAATGGCCCATGACATTACAATAATGACATTCCTCATAGGATTTGGCACCCTTCTTGGTCTTGGTCTTGGTAGTCCCACTATCCATTTCCAATTTATAATCAGGTTTGGGTTTCTTGCCCATTTTTGCCTTCCCTTTATAAATACCAATACTCCTTTCATTTGCAAGGACACTCTTGCTAGAACTCCCACTTATTTTAATATTTTTCTTTGTTTCTTCAAACAAGGATGCCTTGGGTTTTGTAAGTTTTTCTTCACAAGATTTTCTTTCCAAGGTGGTGGGTAATAATATTGGAGTGGGTGGAGTGGAGGTGGTAAAGACGCAAAAATTTCCATCCTGACCAATGCCAATGCGTAATTCTCTAACCGTGTCATTGTCATACTCGGAGCATTTTTCATCGAATGATTTAAGCCATGTATCAACGGTGATTGGTGTAGGAGTATTAGATGAATTTATTGCGTATTATTCAACTACAAAAACGAAAATGAAGGAAATAATTAATATCTATCGTTTTAATAATACTTGTAAATTTAACTACAAGTATTGCATTTATATAGTGACCTCCACCCAACTATCATAAATGATTCCGAGATCCAAATTCATATCAACTCGGGCACGGTGAGCCGATTCATCCCTTATTAATATAACTTGGTGGATTAACTCTTTAATCACTTCTACTTCTAGAACTCTTGGTCGATAAAAATTACTCTAATTTTCATCTTTAGCCCGGAACACATGCGACTACGGTCACGAATACTTCCGTTGAGCTCAATCCAAATTTCGATGTAATAACTTTTTACTACCCCACTTCGCCAGCGTAACAAGGTTTGTATTACGGTGAAGCCGGATTAACTCCCTTATGAAATTGGTACTTCATGGGTTTCTACTATTTGGTAAGGCTATATCTCAATTATTATATGTGAGAGGTCTTGTCAATTTATTATCTATCACGTTTTAAGTGAACTAAAGCGGTGAACTGCGATAATTATAATTGACACGGTCGATGACTCGATATTATATGCATGTGTTGTTATGGCGATTTGGCAATGCATGCAACATATTAAAAGAAATGCAAAGCAATAAATAAAATTCCTAGTATGTCCTTCCTAAAAATAGAAAATCAAATAATCTATTACATATTCAGAAACACGAAGGACGAGACAAAGAGCAGACTCGACAAGACGAGGATGACCGTGTGTGGTACCTCGATGCTGACTCGATTTATGACGTGATGGTGTTCACCGGACTTTTAGCATGCATCCAATGTAACGGTGTGACGCCATTGGACAAGTCTCGTGGTGAGACAACTCATAAGTAAAGACCCATAAGTACGTTTGCTTTGACTTGATAGACACGAGGCGGAATTGGAATGGTGGACTGAAGTTTTCGAAAATAGAGATTTTCAAAAAGATTCATTTGTCGCTTTGTGGACGGCTTCTGAAGATAAAGATCTCCGCAAGTCGGTCAGTTGAAAGGGTTGTCTTAAGTTTATTTGCAAAAGACGGCTTTGAGTTTGAGTCGGCTCGGAAAACAATGTACTGTTTCCCAAGACGGTTTTTGAAATTCAAAATTGTATGTTTTGAAAATCGGGTTTTGAAATGTTTGAAGAGGTCTCGAGGATGGTGTATGGTCCTCGGGATCTCGAAAGTGTCTCGAGAAAAAGGTGTGTGCTTTTCTCGGGTTTTGAAAGAGCCATTGTCGGCGCGAAACGGGTTAAAGTCCGTGTCTACACGCGGCGATTATAACGGCGTAAAAAGGTGATTTTGAAATGGTTGTAGGAAACCGATTTTGAAAATCGTCATTATAACGTCCTAGAAAGGCTTGTTGAAATGGTTATAAAAACCGAGTTTAAAAATTGTCATTACGACGGCCTAGAAAGGTGTGTTGAAATGGTTATAAAAAAACTGGGTTTAAAAATCGTCATTATGACGGCCTAGAAAGGCGTGTTGAAATGCAAAGGTTGGCAAAAGACCGAGGTTTGAAATGGCCTATATAACGGCGCAAAAGGTGTTTTTGAACGTTTGAAAATGACACGGAAGGACTTATGATCAAGTAGCACATAAGCACTCACATTTTCATTATATTATTCATAATGCTAACATGAGTTTTGGCTTAGAAGGGTGGGTTACACACCAAGCAATCAAACCCCGATTTGCGAGAGGGATACCAATCCAAACAAAATGTGTAAGGAGGGTGCCCTAGCCTCGTGCTCGAAAGTTATGAAAGCTCTTTGACGAAACAGAAATGTGTAACGTCAATGGTATGCTTAACTCAATCGGGATTCGAAACGCGGGGATGAGAAAACTCACGCCGACGAGACGAGCCAGTTGGTCAAAAAGGGTTAGGTTATGGGCCCGGACAAGGAACCCGACCGTGACCGTAATATCAATTAATGCATTCCAACCAAGACCTCGTTCGAGTCTCACCATCTAGGGATCACAAAGACGTAAGTGTCCTAGTTATCCCCAGCGGAGTCGCCAATCTGTGGACGTAGCCACCTGCGTATGCCCAGCCGATATGTGGACAACGACATCGGTCTTTTGAAAGCCACGCTCGGCGGCGTAAAGATGCTTTCGACGTGATCGTTTTAGATCGGTCGGTGACAGGGTAGTCGTATACCTATCAAAAATAACCAACTGGCTCTAACTAATAAAGCTAGGGAAGTCGGGTCGATCTCCACAGGGAGGCAGAAATGAGATTTATCTGTTTTAAGTTAGTCTAAGAGTAACGGGGGTTTAAGTACGATTTTTAAACTAAGAGAGGAGACAAGAGAAATTGAGCGATAAAAATAAAGGGATTAACAATAAAGAGAGAGAGAACTAGGATTGTCGGGTCATCAATGAATGTCAGATAATTGCAGCTAAGGTCACAAATCGGTCGCTTGTATCGGTCTAAGGGGCAACGAATATCTCCTTCCGGTCTCAATTCGCCCTAAAAAACTATTAGCTTAGCTTTCGCCCTCACTAAAACATCCTAATGTTCACTGCTGGTCTCACCCCTTCTAACCTTCCGGTCTAGGTCAAGGCTTACCAAGATTAATTATCTAGTTGTGTCGACTCAAGTAAACAAGAACAATTATATGCAATGATTAACAACAAAGACATGATTTAAGCAACAGATCTACAAACCTAATTAGCAACTAACATCAATTCATTGAATCCCCTAAATCCTAGCAGAAGAATTAGCTAAACATAATAATGAATAAAGCAAAAGAAAAGGAAGAAGCAAGAACTGTTGGAGCTTGTGTCCTCCACAATTTAGTGTGATAACATTAATAAATATCTTATAGGTTCACAAGGGTATACTTCGCATTTTATCAGTTGATTAACGATTACCTAATAACGGTTGGCTTGCTAGAAAGTTTGACGTTATTATCATACTGATGGCGGTGATCAACTGGTCCCTAGAAGTCACACCTAATGGATGTGTTTGAGAGATGTGATTATGGAAATGTAATCACATTGATGCCTTATATCACTAAACAGTTAGTCAATGTGTTGATGAGACGATTATTTAATGCCGATTAAATAATATTAGATGAGACAAATTAACTGTCAATTCGTAAATTGAATATAACACGGTATATTAAATTAATGTATATAATGTTAGCTTGGACGAAATAATATGTTAATTCGTAATTAAATGTAATGTGTTATATTTAATTAGCAAGTTAAAGTATATATTATACGATATTGTCACAGACCGGCATTAATAAATCCACTGCAAGCTGTTGTCTGTAGACTTATTAATACGGAAAGATATAAATGACAATTTATAAATAATACATTTTATAAATTATGTATACTACCAAAATAAGAAGATTTAATCTCCTTATTTTAAGTAGAAAAATCGAAAAAAAAAGAGATTAATCTCTCTTATTTCGGTTAGCATGGGCCGAAATTTGGAGAGTAAAAAATCTCCCCTTGGACTTCTCTTTTTCGGTTTTTCAATAAGAGGAGAAGGGAGATAATTTTTTTCCACGCTAATTCTCTTTTGACCTAGCCTCCTCTCATCAAAGAAAAACACAAAAAAAAACCTAAAATTAATCAGTTAATTAGGGATCGATTCTAGCAAGAAGCAAAGGGCATATCTCATATCATCTTGGGTGCAACTGATAGGTGAATATCATTGCGATATTGTTCTTAGGCCGATTTTGCTTGGACCGAAGGTTGTTTCTTCATTCTCTACTTTTGTTTATGCAATTTATTTTATGACTCGTGATCATCCTTATAAATTCGTTATAATCCTTAATTTTAAGGGAAGTATACAGATTATTTCCCACAAGTGGTATCAGAGCCAAGGCCACGAATTTTATTTTGATGATTTTCATAATTTGAATTGAACAAAATTGTTTAAATCGAAGAAAAAAACGAACGGTTGAAATTTTTTTTTTTTGCCGAATTGAATTTTTTTTCCTCCAGCCGGTTTTTGTTCTTATTTTTGTTGCTATATTTCCATTTTATTTTTCATATTGTTGTTTTAATCAGTTAAAATAATTATATGAATAATTGGTAGATGTTTGATTTAATGAAGATTAAGTTAAAATGTAAATGGAATCGTCATGTTGATGATATAAAAAATTGTTTTTGCTATATAGTTTTTGGCATATACGGTTAATCATGTTTCATTAATTAATATGCTAATCTTGTTCTAATAACAACTATAAACGATTTTGTTCATCTTTAATTTTTGGGGCTGTTTTGTTTTTTGTTTCAGCCGAGTACTTTTTTTTTGTTTTAGGGCATTTTTGCGGCAAAAGAAAAAAAAATGGGACTGTTTTTAGGGTTTGACCGAGGGCATAAAGAAAAAAAAAGTTTCTGTTTTTTTTTGTTATGCTGAATTGCCGAAAAAAAAGGAAAGAAATTTTTTTTTCTTGTTTTTGCTTAATTGCCTAAAAAAAAATGGCTGTTTTGTTTTTCTTTATTCCAGCCGAGAGCAAAAGAAAATAAAAACTCTGTTTTGTTTTTCCTGTTTTTTTTTTTTGCCGAGACCCAAATAAAAAAAAGGGTTTGTTTTCGTTTTTTTTGTTTGGTTTGTTTTGGCCTAAATTAATTATACATTGAAATTTATAATGTATGATTGATTGTTGTGAAGAATTTCACAATTTAGATACCTAATTATTTTAAAGAAGTTTAAAATATTGAAGGATTAAATTCATATTACAAGGTTAATATGAATTAAGATTAAATTTATAGTGAGTAATTGAGGAATTGTCACTTAATTTAATCATTTAAATAGGTGGTTTGGGAAAAATTAATCTACATAATTAAAGAATTATGTCTTGCATGTTTATTTTTTTTTAGTTGATGCATTTTATTTTAGTTGAATGAATCGTTGAATGGTTTTATTTACGTATTTTTGCAATCGGTTGTAATTTGTAATACCTAGTGTGGCCTTAGTCAAATTATGTTTTCGTAATGATGGGAACATAATTTTTAATGTAATTTGAGATCTCGTATCTCCGTTTGGTTTTCTTTTATTACGGTTTTGAAATTAGAATGTAAATAGGTTTATTATGTAATTTTAAATTGTAATTTTTGAAAAGACTAAAGATGGAGATTGGAGCTCACTCCCGCTACATGGATCAAGATGGAACATCAAGACAAGCTTCCCGGGTCCAAGAATGGATTCCAAAGTTGTATTTATGTTCATTTTGATAGGATAGGCCACACTAGGACTTTATTTTTTTTTACGTTTTACCGTTCTTATTGCTTTTCATTCACATGTTAGTTAGTGCATCATTTTCCGCCTAAAACCAAATCACCAACTAAAATGCATGAAAATTGACTCATATAGATTGTATGTTAGTTTTTATAGACATACAGATGTCACTCAGTTTAAGCCATCACCTTAGTTTATTCATTCATGCATGCTAGATATTAGTTCACTTAAAATGAATTAAAACAAAGTTGATGGGATCTTCCTCTAAAACGGAAATTGAGATTAGTCTTTATAAGGGCAAACAACTATGAATCCCTTCTTCGTCGGTAGGCATAATTTGACCCCTTCTACGTTGGGTAAGTAGTTTGTGTTGACTTAGTTTATCTCAACATTATAGTCCGAAGAGTTTCTCGTGATTATGATGGACTAAAGATAGAATTTACAGAAATTCATCGACCAAGAATTCTAACACTAGAATTAGCCAAAAGGCTGGCTTATCAATTTACAGATAATTTAGTCTTGGGATCATTTATATAATTCTTGAGGGACGTCAATTATATAAATGCTTGAGTCTTCGCGTTATGACAGTAGTTCATTAGACTTAAATCATAAACGATGAGTATGCTTATTATATTCTTCTTCTCGCAGTGTAGAATACGTCTTATTTTGATAAAACTCTTACAACAAATGGCTAGAAATAACGAAATCCCAATGCCATGTGCCACACTTGGACGCGAGTCCTGGCTGAAAGTTTTTATGGACAACATGAATCAGTACACGCGACTGAAGAATGACGGGTCCGACTTTGTGGACTGGGAGGCAGCACTACGGAATGCGCCATTGCTTGGTAAGCTCAAGTACTTAATCGAGCCAATACCGGTCAAACCAAATTTCCCAATGCAGGAGTTAACGAGTCATTTGCTTATAGTGATTTCGTCATGGAAGCGGGTGCGATAAAGAACGTACTCATCTTTGCAATGGAAACCAATTTGCAGAGACGCTTCATTGCCCAAGGTGCAAACAAGATTTTCACCACGCTCACAAACGAGTTCTCAAAAGCACCGAGAATCGTTACTTATGAGCATACCTGTCGCTTCTTTGATGCGAAACTCCATAAGGGCCAACCGGTTAGCCCACACATTCTTCACATGATTGAGAATGTCGAGAAGCTGGAGGCACTTGATTGTAAAATCAGTGAGAGCATAGTCATTGACCGTATGCTTCATTCACTTCATGATGGCTTTGCCCTCTTTAGGGCAAATTACTATATGAATGACATGAAGAAAAGTCCTCATGAGCTCCACTCACTTCTCCTACAGACCGAGAAGGATATGAAATTGAGTGGGAGCATGAAGCAAGATGTTCTCATGATTTCCAACAATAAAGGTAAGGGCAAAGCTCCAGGCGACCTAACTGTAGGTAAGCCGAAGTTCAAGAAGCCAGGAAATGGTAAGAGTGGGCCTGGTGAGACTAGTAGCTCACAAGGCAAGGCAAAGAGCAAGGGCGGTGACATTGAGTGCCACCATTGTCACAAGACTGGACATTGGAGGAGGAACTGTCCCGTGTACCGTGAGGACATAAAAGCTGGCCGCGTCACTCCTGTTGGTATGTCATCTTATATTCATATGATTGAGATTAACCATGCAAGTTTCGGAACTTGGGTACTAGATACTGGTTGTGGTTCTCATCTGTGTAATAATTTGCAGGGCCTAAATAACATCACACCTCTCGCAAAGGGTGATGTAGACCTGCAAGTTGGGAATGGAGCATGAGTTGCTGCAGTCTCAATGGGAACATATGTAATCCAGCTCCCTAGTGGTTTTGAGTTATAATTATATAACTGTTACTATCTACCCAGTTTATCTAAGAACATTATTTTATTTCCGTACTCGATATAGACGGTTTTACATTTTCAATAAAGGATAATGGTTGTATTTTCTTTTTAATGAAATGATTTATGGCAAAGCAGTTTTCATGAATGGAATTACATCTTAGATCAAACCATGGAAATATTACACGTGAATAATAAGAAATTAAAGGTTGGTGACAAAGATCAAACCTATCTATGGAATTGTCGAATGGGACACATAAATGAATAACGTGTAAAGAAACTCGTCGATAATGGGATTATTCCCGCATTCGATTTTTCTACATATGGCACGTGTGAATCATGTCTCATTGGCAAAATGACTCGAATTTCCTTCAAAGGTTTTGGAATGCGCGCTAGTGACCTATTAGGACTCATACATACTGATGTTTGTGGACCTATGTCAATTACCGCTAGAGATGGCTATAGATATTTTATCACTTTCACGGACGATTTGAGTTGATACGGATATGTCTACTTAATGAAGCATAAAAGTGAGTCCTTTGAGAAATTCAAGGAATACCAGAACAGGGTTGAGAACCAACTGGGTAGAAAGGTTAAAGCACTCCGTTCAGATTGGGGTGGCGAATATCTTTCAAATGAGTTTGATCAACACCTTAAAGACTGTGGAATCGTTTTGCAGTTAACTCCACCTGGAACATCTCAATTAAATGGTGTGTCCGAACGGAGAAATCGAACCTTACTTGATATGGTTCGATCCATGATGAGTCACATGGTAGTACCTGATTCATTATGGGGTTTTGCTCTTTTGTCAGCTACTCTTATACTTAACCGAAGTCCGACTAAAGTCACGACAAGACTCCATATGAAATGTGGAAGGGAACGGTCCCTAACTTGTCCTTTATTCGGGTTTGGGGCTGTGAGGCTTATGTCAATTGGAGACACGAGGATAAGCTCGGCCCGCGATCGGTCAAGACATACTTTATTGGTTATCCAAAAGGAACGTTTGGTCATTACTTTTATTCGCCTACAGAACATCGAGTTTTTGTTGCGGCTAGTGCGACGTTCTTAGAGAAAGAATTTATCGAGAACAAAACAAGTAATAGAACCTTCGAGCTGTCGGAGATTCAAGAACCAACAACCGAGGAACAAATGGAGGAAGTAGTTCCTCCAACTGACGATACGGTTAATGTTCCTGAGGAACCTAGGAGGTCGGGTAGAGTCTCTAATCCTCCGAACATATACATCGGTATGGTCGAGGAGAATGACGTTTTGCTCCTAGAGAGTAATGAACCCGCTACCTATAAAGGTGCTATGGCCTGTTCCGACTCAAAGCTATGGCTTGAAGCCATGCAATCCGAGATGGACTCCATGTATGAGAATGATGTATGGGATCTAGTTGATTTACCTAATAAGGTAAAACCTCTACAGTGCAAATGGCTTTACAAAATAAAGCATGTTGTAGACGTGCAAACAGATACCTATAAGGCACGACTAGTGGCAAAAGGTTTCACTCAAGTGCACGGATTGCATTATGATGAAATTTTTGCACCTGTAGTCACGCTACGTTCCATTCGGATAATCTTAGTGATTGCCGCTTTTCATGACTATGAAATTTGGCAAATCGATGTGAAAACCGCCTTCTTAAACGGTTATTTGGAGGAAGAGTTATACATGGTGCAACCCGAAGGTTTCATAGATCCTGAACATCCTAAGAAAGTATGCAAGCTTAAGCGCTCCATTTATGGACTTAAGCAAGCTTCTCGGAGTTGGAATCATCGTTTCGACCAGGTGATAAAAGAGTATGGTTTCACTCGATCGGTCGAGGAACCATGCTTATATATCAAGTCGAGTGGGAGCAAGATTGTATTCTTGATATTGTATGTCGATGACATACTCTTGATTGGGAATGACATTCCTCTCTTATCTTCGGTTAAAGGATGGTTGAAGAACCATTTCCAGATGAAAGATCTGGGTGAGGCACAACGCATATTGGGAATCCGTATCTACCGAGATAGATCATGACGGACGTTATTACTTAGTCAGGAGTCTTATTTGGATAAGATTCTTGAGAGGTTCAGCATGACCAACTCCAAGAAGGGGAACCTTCCAATGACGTCTGGGATGCAGTTGAGCAAGTCTCAGTCACCCACGACGCCTGAAGGGATTGAGCGCATGAGTCGTGTTATTTATGCATCTGCAATAGGATCAATCATGTATGCCATGATATGCACACGTCCAGACGTGGCATATGCATTGAGTATGACGAGTCGGTACCAAAAGAATCCAGGAACCTACGAAGGACTAAGGATTGGGTATTGACTTATGGAGGAGATACTAAGCTATGCGCAACCGGTTACGCAGAAGCTAGCTTCCAAACGGATCGAGATGATTCAAAATCTCAGTCCGGGTTCGTCTTCACTCTTAATGGTGGTGCGGTCAGCTGGAAGAATTCCAAACAGGATGTTGTAGCAGACTCTACTACTGAATTATGATAAGCATGAAGGGCACGTTATTTCCATGGGAATTAAACGTGTTCCATAGTTGTAGTTGTTGATTATGGATTTGATACATTATCTTTTTCATATACTATTTATAACTTCATCGTTTTATTATAATATTTTGTTTTTCATGTGGATTGTACCGACAACATTGAACGCCACAAAGTGAACTAAATTACAATATATTTGTCTTGGTCCGTAATCGCCTTAATGAGCTGATAACTCTGGCTATTATATTGTGCAGTCGATTGATGGTGGGTTCAACGAGCCATAAGTCAAACGGTTGACTGATCAATCACAAATGCGAGATTATAACGATACCTCGTAGGACAAATTATTTTTGTGACAATGTAATGGAGTCCTAAATGTTTAAAAACATTCGGTGCCAGGTCGTGGATAAGACATCCATTGTGTTCCTAGAGTCGATTCTTTTGACTATTGTCTGTCTCTTGAGATTAAGGAAGTTTTTGGGTGACTTTGGTTTCTTTCTCATGGTCTCCGTGAATCGGAGACTAAGTAGATTTTTTCCTGGTCATTTCATACGTGCTTATATCTCAGGGGATTCGAGTTGAGGAAAATATCCAACCTTTATCAGGTATTGTTATTTCTCAGGGCCACTCGAGGAGTTGTAACTGAAATGCATGGCCATGCTCGAATGATGATTCTTTTATCAGTTAAGTTACTCTCTAGTCGGGGAAACCACTCTTGATAATGATCGCTTGTAAAATACGACCATTGTGAATACGGATTTTGCAAATTGTTTTACATTGAGTGGGAGAAATTTTAGGATATGAGAATCGGTTATCGCACATACACTTGTGAGGACAAGTGGGAGTTTGTTGGAGCTTGTGTCCTCCACAAATTAGTGTGATAACATTAATAAATCTCTTATAGGTTCACAAGGGTATACTTTGTATTTTATCAGTTGATTAACGATTACCTAATAACGGTTGGCTTACTAGAAAGTTTGATGCTATTATCATATTTATGGCGGTGATCAACTGGTCCCTAAAAGTCACACCTAAAGGATGTGTTTGAGAGATGTGATTATGGAAATGTAATCACATTGATGCCTTATATGACTAAACAGTTTGTCAATGTGTTGATGAGACGATTATTTAATGCCGATTAAATAATATTAGCTGAGACGAATTAACTGTCAATTCGTAAATTGAATATAATAAGTTATATTTAATTAATGTATATAATGTTAGCTTGGACGAATTAATATGTTAGTTCGTAATTAAATGTAATCGGTTATATTTAATTAGCAAGTTAAAGTATATATTATACGATATTGTCACAGACCGGCATTAATAAATCCACTGCAAGCTGTTGTCTGTAGACTTATTAATACGGAATGATATAAATGACAATTTATAAATAATACATTTTATACATTATGTATACTACCAAAATAAGAAGATTTAATCTCCTTATTTTAAGTAGAAAAACCGAAAAAAAAGAGAGATTAATCTCTCTTATTTCGGTTAGCATGGGCCGAAATTAGGAGAGTAAAAAATCTCCCCTTTGACTTCTCTTTTTCGGTTTTTCAATAAGAGGAGAAGGGAGATCATTTTTTTTTCCACCCTAATTCTCTTTTGACCTAGCCTCCTCTCATCAAAGAAAAACACAAAAAAAAAACCTAAAATTAATCAGTTAATTAGGGATCGATTCTAGCAAGAAGCAAAGGGCATATCTCATATCATCTTCGGTGCAACTGATAGGTGAATATCATTGCGATATTGTTCTTAGGCCGATTTTGCTAGGACCGAAGGTTGTTTCTTCATTCTCTACTTTTGTTTATGCAATTTATTTTATGACTCGTGATCATCCTTATAAATTCGTTATAATCCTTAATTTTAAGGGAAGTATACAGATTATTTCCCACAAGAACAAACATAATGAAGGAATAAGCAAAAGAGAATTAATATAAAAAAGTGAAGAAAGGTTACAGAAGTTTAGAATCCGACAAAAGAACAAGGTAGCAGTAGTGATTAAGAGTTAAAACAGTGATTAAGAGTATATTAGATGTGATAAGTCATGTTTATTAACCTAATGACGACTTCCTTATATAGGGAAGTGAAAATAAACAAAAGATAACCTAAACACGGATTAAAAATCCCGAGTTTAATAGCTAAATACTCGATCGAGGACTTTTATATCACTCGATCGAGCAAATCCAAGCTAAAACCTCTCGATCGAGTACTTTAGGTACTCGATCGAACACTTATTAAATAGGCACTACTCGATCGAGTAGAAAAAGGAGTCGATCGAACACAATTGTACTCGATCGAGTACTTTCCAGCGCACAATTCCTGCTTCGCGCACTGAACTTCAAACGGCTGCCATTTCTTCGTCATTTGGGCAAACAGGGATTTTTCGGTGGCATTGGAAAGCTAAGAGGACAAGATTTAATCTCCAATTAGAATCACCAGAAAATATGTTCTAGAACTCGAGATATGTCTCTTCAAAGTGGGCACTAGTAATTTGAAGTTCTTCCTTTGCTCGCCTAGCTATCTTACTTCTTTGCGCATCACAATTAGTAGTTTCCAAGCTCCGAATCAACTCATCTCCTAAATGCATGCATAGGGACGTGTTTTAGGCTTGATTATGGTCCTTTCCGGTTCATACCTGTAAATAATACAAGAGAAACCAAAGTAGACAATTCGGGGGACATTTGTAGCTAAACACTACACAAAATGCATAGAAATGCGTGCAAATGAAGTACAAAATACTTCTATGAAATACACGCATCAAATCTCCCCAAACCAAACCTTTGGTTGTCCCCAAGCAAACTATATGTAAAACTAATGGAACAGAAAAGAAAACTCAGAGCTAGCTACAAATTGTCCACTTAAACCAATTTAATGCAACAAACTAACACTTATAGCAAAAATGTCAAATGCAAACGAGTTGTAGGATGTTTATAATAAAGTTGAACTATCGACCTTGCAAGACCATCAAAATCGGACTCTCACGGGTCACTCTTCTCTCATGAAGCAAAGGGTGAAAGTATATGTGTAAGAGAAGAAGAGAAAAACAGTCACTCGCCTAAACTGCGATCACATAACATGCATGCAACAAAAATGATAGACGATTCTAGTACCATACATACATTCCAACCAACAATGTCTGTCACAGCCGATGGCTTACAAAAGATATGGGAAAGTGAGGCTACAGGCGAGAATAGGCAAAATAAATTATGGAAATGTGGAGGTAAAGCGTCAAGCTAGCACCTAAACAGGACCATATAAAACCATCTGAATCTCAACTGTCTAGAAAACAAAGCTCAATGCCCTTCATTGGCACTCATCTCTGTAGATAACTCATTTCTACACCTCCCGCAAACCACCCGGTGATGATTGGGCCGCATGTTTGGTACACGGAAGGGTTTGTGACAGTTCGTAAGTTTATCGTCAAGTGATAGCTCAAATACTTGTGTCTACCTCATAGTTGTCATCTACACGCCGATACGGTCGTTTCGACAGTAATTAGAGTACATTTGGAGTCCGGGCCTAAAACCGTCTTCATTCTCTGACAACCATTAAAATGCTGAGTCGGAATGTTCCGGATATTTCTATTCCATATTTTATAATCTTTTAGTCTTTGGTAAACAATTTCCTGTAATATTCACACAAAATATTAAGGAAAACCAAATTATTCCGTTATTCCATAAACTAAACACGGAAATCTTTCTTCCGCAGGAGGAAACCATTTGGGAATAGACGCAGCAGGTGTTGCGCCCCTTCCAAGAGACGCAGTGCCTGCTGCGCCTCTTCCCAAGTCTTTTTCTGCGTATTTTTCGTATCTTTTTCATATCTTTTCGAGATTCACTTCCAAAGTCTCTCCGAAAACCCTACTTCCTCCACGTGATTAGTATAAATAGGAGCCTTCGCTCCTCATATTTCTCACGCGAGTGTCCGACCTTCTCTTCTCCCTTTGCATTCTAGACCATGTTCTTACTTTTTGGCCTCTACGTGCTTGAACTTTCGACCACGTAAGCTCGTATCTTTCTGAGTACCAGCCTCGTTTTGCATGACTAAGCAATTTGACCAACTCCACCATAATCAACTTTAATCAATCTTAAAATCAATCTTAATCGTTTTCCTCTTACGAGGGCACTTTCGTTACATTCGAGTCGAGCATCACTAATCATAAACTTAGTTCATCTCGTTTCATCAAACATGTAAGTCTGAGGGTGTAAATCGCTCTTTTATTTATTGTTATTTATCTTTTGTAATCATATTGTAAGGTTTATGTCGAAAATACAATTAAAACCGATTTCTAAAACCCTTTGTTTAAACCCTTTTTACGGATTATCAGAGGACAACCATCGAGAAAGGACGCAGCAACTGATGCGGCTCTTTGAAGGGACGCAGTACCTGCTGCGCCTCTTCGTGAGGCTGCCGCATTTCCTGCTTCCTTTCTTCTTCCTTCGTCCTTTGTCAATTCGTTTGTTTTTTATTTGTTTTCGTTTGTTCTTCGATTCCTTGATATAATTGCATAATAATTTAACATGTAAAATATTGTTCATCATCATTAACATATAATTCATCTCATTAATTCCCGACTTAGATCCCTTATAACCAATATTTGCGGGTTTTCGTCATTAAAGTCAAAACCGGGTTATAGAAATTCGATTCATTCATATTGAGTTTCTGGAATTCGATCTTTGATATATTCTCACCTGTTTACTATCGTATTCATCGTCTATCCGTCATTAATACATCATATTTAACCTAATTAATTAGTTTAGTTTGTTAATTATTAATCTCGTAAAACATGTAATTTATTCATCCTTATTTAGTTTCATCCATGTTTATTGCTTTCATGACCATCAATCATATGTAAATAACCTGCTAATCACTTTCATCCGAGTCAAATAATACAATATCGATCATTAAAATCACCAACGAATATTAACAATTCGCAATTCCGGCTTCACAGCCAGAACTGAGCCAAGGAACAGACGCAGCGACTGCCGCGCCTCTTCTAGAGGGCGCATTTCTGCTGCGCCTGTTCCTGGCTGACTTCTGTCTCTGAACTCCCGTTTTGCCTCGACCTAGTTTATTTAATTACGTAATTAATTAACTATTATTTGTATTATCGCCTTAATTCATGTTCGTTAATTCATTCATTTTCTTTCTTTTCTCAAATTATCCGTTTTAGATGTATTTTCGACATAAATCAATTAACCCGATGTAATTATTGTAATTTTCATTATTGTAATTTTCCTTTATTGTATTTATCATTGTACTTTTTTTATTGCTTGTATGCTTTCACATGTAATCGATCCTAAATTCCTACTTCGACCCAATTGTATGCTAAATTACTTGTTCACCGACTTAGTCTAAATTCTCACATGTTAGGATTAAAACGTTGAATGTTGCATTGCATGCATATAAATCGACAATATATCAAGTATAGACAATTTCCCTAATCATTAGTAGAGGCCGCTATTGAGGCGGGCGGGATTAGGTGTTCGATCAAAAGAGCTTCCTAATGCGTACCCTCACCCCTTACTCCAGATCTCTGTGAACATCCGTGTTCATTGGCATCCACGAGAGTCATTCTAGACATAGAATGCTAAGGGTAATGAGTTCTTGGTGTTCATGTCACTACTTTGTGTCTTGACATGGCACGAGGAATTCGAGCGGTTTCCAATTTTCCACAATAAATTGGTTGCGACTCTACAAATGCAAACGCTTGTTCTCTCCCAAGCGCCCCCATGGCCCCATTGTCCACAGTTTGGCGATTCCACTGGGGATAATACACTTACGTGTAGCCAGAAGGGTGAAACTTGAACAAGGTTAGGGAATAGTTTGTACAAGACAATTGTCGGTTTTCATAACTCGGTCTTCCTAGATCGTTTATTCGGCCTTCCTAGGCCCAACCCAACCCATTCGACCAATCGTCCTGTCTAAACGGTCCTAATTCCTATTTGGGCCTAAGGATAGATAGCGATTGACGTCATCCATACCATGGTGCTTACTCTTTTTTGTATCAAGGACTTTCACTACTTGAGGAAATGGACTAGGAATCGGCCTTACTCTTGTTTGATACGAGCCTCTCCACAGACTTTGGGTTTGATTGTTCGGTATGGCAACCCACCCTTTAAACCAAAACCCATTTAAAATGCACTCAGCATCCCGTTAAAATGCTTGTATATTGTTTGTACCATACGTGATCACCCTTTTCTAAACGACACCATGACGATTTTTGTAAAATTCAAAATCCTCCTTTAATATGTAAAATTTCGAACTTGGGCCTAATATTAGCGCAAAACAAGCCGAAACTCTGTACAATTGTCGAGTCAAAATTCGGGCCTCAAAACCCATTTTAAAACCTCACTTCGAGTCCACTCCTACAACTACACTAAAGTTAAATAGGACCAACATTTTTCAAATTTTGTCATTTCCTCAAAGCTCACTAACACAAGTGGAACACTCCCACTTCACAAGTCAAAACATTTCTTTTCAAGTAAGTGTGCTAGAGTGGTCGATCGTGTTTTGATTCATCGTTGATCTCTTATCCAGTTTCCAAAGATGCCTGGAACAAGTGACGTGAACTTCAATCAACTCCAAGATAGTAATGATAAAATCCTAACCGCGTTACCTCGTCTCCAAGTTACTCAAGACCAAGTGTATGATCGCCTTGACACCATTGAGGGCCGAATATATGCCGTAGAAACGAGGATGCCCCCTCGAGAAAGTGAAATCGTTGATGACTTCGTGAATGACTTCGGGGATGAAAACCCTCCCATGGGTATCCCTGCAGCTGAGAAACGACTCCAATACTTAGAGGAGCAATTGATGTATCTTAAAGGGGATGACATTTATAGGGAGAATAATCGCAAGTATGAGGCCGTGAGTTCCAAGTTGCCAACCAACTTCTACATGACGGATATCCCAAAATTCAAGGGGCATGAAAACCCTTTGAACCATATTCGTGCCTTCAAGGATTACATGTCTATCAAGGGCATTAAACCCAAGATGTTCTTAAGGATCTTTCCTTCATCTCTTGACACCATCCCAAAGCAATGGTTCTATTCGCTAGATCACAAGAAAATCGCTACTTGGGACGATGCCCCAATCGAGTTTGCTAAACAATATGCGGATAATGCTGAAATCCAAGTCAACATGCGCACTTTAGAGGTTCTTACCCAAAATGACAAAGAAGGTTTCACCGATTTCCTAAGTCGGTGGAGGAAGACTAGTACTCAACTTGTTGAACGTCCGGATGAGGCTACCCTTGTGGAGAAATTCGTGGACAATCTAAAGCCCATCTATGCAAATCATTTGAGGTATTAAAACATCAAGACTTTCAAAGATTTGACCGTACTAGGGACAAGGATCGAAGATGACATTCGTAAAGGGCTCTTGTCCAAAACGATAGGACGTGGATATCAAGGCTCAACAAGTCGTTCTTATGGCTCTACTAGCAAGACTGATGAAGTTAACCTCCTTGAGCCATCTAAAAAGAGTACCCCTCCAAGGAAATTCACAAATCTAAGGGACACATACTCCAACGCTCTGAAAAGATTGATAAAGCTCGTGAAACTTCAACCCATAGGCCCTACACCCAAACCAGAAAAGAAATCCAAGTTCTGGGATGAGAATTCGTACTGCGAATACCATAGAGGTAAGGGACATGATACAGAGAAATGCTACAAATTGAAAAATGTACTTCAATACATGATTGAAGACGGTCTCCTACCGATACCACCTGGAGGTAATCCTAACAATACTAAGAATCCTCTTGGAGTTTTAGTGATTACAAATAAAAAATCTACCATAGATTGTTCACATCTCATCTCCCCAGTCGAAGATGAAGTGCATGCAATAGAAAATGAAGGGAACTACTCCACCATTTCCCCAACTATCACTGATTTTATCGCATGGGCAAAAAGTGTGGATAGACAAGTCTTGGAACTAGAGAGTGCAGTGGCAACCTTACGTGGCCCCAACGCCACACCTAGAAAATGTGCACCACTAGTTTTCTCTCAAAACACTACAATGCAAGAAGTAGTAGCCGTGGTTGATGAACTAGTCGATCAGATTATCCAATTAGAAGATGAAATCATAAGAATGAGGGAATTTGTTGCTATCAATGGAATATGGGCTGACGATGACGAAGATCTGTATCTCACTGAACACTACTTAGTCAAAATCAGTGAGGAAATAGTCCAGAATTGTGAAGATCAAGATGTAGATCACCTCACTCGTTCAGGACGCCCATACCAAAATACTTCTCAAAATGGTCCCATAGCAAACAGTCCAACCAATGTTGTCGCACCAAATGACAATGAAGAAGGCTCTACCGACCATCTACTAAAGCAACTACAAAAGACAAAGGTTGATCTTTCAGTCTGGCAACTACTGTCAAGTTCATTCCCACATCGCCAAGCTTTGCTGCAAGCTTTGGCCAAACTAAATGTGGCACATAACTCCACACCCGACGACGTGGTCAACATGGTCTTCCAAGAATCACCAAAGCTAAGTAATCCTATTACTTTCTCGGATGAGGATTTGCCACTCTTCGGTGCTAGTCATAACTTGGCTCTTTATATCACCGTCATTTGTTTAAAGAAGAATGTGCCAATGACCTTAGTAGATGATGGCTCCGCGGTCAACGTCATACCCTTGAAAACGGCATATAAATTGGGCATGAAAGAATCAGATTGGACTCTAACCGATCAAGGTGTTCGCGCATATGATGGTACACGATGAAAGGTGGTGGGACTTGTTGACCTAACCATAGCCACAGGGCCAATTGAACGAAAGGTCAATAATCAAATAGTGGACATCGAGGCATCCTTCAACATACTTCTGGGAAGACCCTGGATTCACGCTTCCAAAGCGATAACATCCACACTCCACCAGAAAATCAAAATCCCACTAGATGGTAAGGTGGTGACGATCACTTCGTCGCCCATCAAGGCAATCATCGAAAAGAGGTCAAGCAATCAAGTCCGTACGGATCCAGTACATGAACTTAGGGGCTTTCACATCATAAACGTCATAGAGAGTGAATTGGCACCATTATACTTCAATCCATACTCTAACCTAGTGGTCAACCACATACTCAAAACCAAGGGATACTTCCCGGGAATGCCTTTGAATCCTATCCGAAGGAGCACCATTGCCCCCTACAAGGAGGGTAATTCACAAAGAATACCCCTTGGATTAGGATACAAACCCACCAAAGAGAAAGTTCTCAAGATGCTCGCTCAAATCCAAAACCGTAAGAATGTGGGAATTCAAATGCGACCCTATCTCCCTACCCTAAATGGATACTTCGTTAGGGAAGGAAGTCAAGAATTCTTTCATGGATTTCCTGAACCTTGGCATTATCTCGAAAGGAAGCTAGCCGGAATCGAGATCTTTCACGATTGCTACTTCATTCCTCCAGAAACGGTTCCTACCGTCAAGACTCGTCAAGCACCTTGCCTAGACGAACAAGCTGTGAGTCTACTATTTGGAGAAGATCGATTTGTTAGAGCCGCGCAGGACGAGATCATTACTATGATACTTCAAGATGATCACTCCAACCCTATCGCATTAATCACAGAAATCAACACCGATTAACAGAAAGGATGGAGAAAATTGATCAAGTCGACAAACAACCAAGGAAGACTCTTCAAGCTCACTACTGGAGAAGGAGAGATGTTCAAAGGAGAACCAGAAGACGATGAATTCGAGTCAGAGTCAGAGTCAGAGTCGGAGTCTAGAGAAGTTCGTAGAGAGTCTCATCTTGTCGTCATTCCCACTCCCCTCGTTTCTCCTAGCCTAGTGTCAAATAGCAACAGTAGTTCGGAAAATGTCCCAACCGCTATTCCTTTACCTCCACTGACCACAGATCAGATGGCTTCTCTGTTTCAACTTTTCTCAAATATTAATATGAATAAATCAGGTTCTGCTTACTCTTCGTGTTATCTTGAATGCAATTCTGTTTACGATGATGATGAGGATGATCCAAACCCTGACTCAATCGAGATACCTCCCTACATAGACAAAGAAATACTACAAGAGGGGGAAGGAGGACCCGTGATAAAAGATACTGAACCCATCAATGTAGGAACTAAACTAGAGCCTCAAGAACTTAGGATAGGGACAACCCTGAGCCCCACCGAAAGGGCCAATTTCATAGACCTCCTACACGAGTTCAAAGACGTTTTCGCTTGGTCCTACAAAGATATGCCAGGGATCGACAGGGAGATTGCAGAGCATAGAATCCCAATCAAACCAGGGTTCAAACCCGTGAAACAGAAGTTTCGAAGAATGAGGATGGAATGGGCTCTTAAAATCAAAGAAGAAGTCGATAAATAATTCAAAGCCGGGTTCATCAAAGTTTCCGAGTACTCAGAATGGGTGGCTAACATAGTACCCGTACCCAAAAAGGATGGGAGAATCCGTGTTTGTGTTGACTTTAGAGACTTAAACAAAGCAAGCCCTAAGGATGACTTTCCTCTACCGCATATCGACATATTATTGGATAATACAGCAAATCACGTGTTGTTATCCTTCATGGATGGATACGCGGGATATAACCAGATCAAGATGGCCTTAGAGGATATGCATAAGACCGCCTTCGTCACTCAATGGGGAACCTACTGCTACACGGTTATGCCGTTTGGGTTAATCAACGCCGGAGCTGCATACCAACGCACCGCAACTACGCTCTTACATGCATGATGCATAAAGCAGTTGAGGTATACATAGATGGCATGATTGTCAAGTCCAAGGAAAGAGAGGGACATATTGCGAACCTTCGCAAATTCTTCTCGAGGCTACGAAAGTACAACATGATGCTCAATCCTCAGAAATGCGCATTCGGAGTAACATCAGGCAAACTCCTGGGATACGTGGTTAGCCAATGAGGTATAGAAATAGACCCTTCAAAGATCAAAGCCTTAATCGAAATGCCGCAACCTCAAACAGAGAAAGAAGTTATGGGATTCCTAGGCAAGGTTTAATACATAAGTTGATTCATATCGAAACTCACCATGATCTGCGAACCCATATTCAAGAAGTTAAAGAAAACAGATCACACCATGTGGGATGATGACTGTCAGAAGGCCTTCGACCGAATCAAAGAAATACTAGCCAAACCACCAGTGCTCATGCCACCTCAACAGGATCAGCCTCTTGGTTTATATCTCACGGTAACTGAAATGGCCATGGGCGCCATGCTAGCTCAAACCGTAGGAAAAGAAGAAAGAGCCATCTACTACCTTAGTAAGAAGTTCTTGGAGTACGAGTGCAAATACACACCACTCGATAAGACATGCCTCGCTCTTGTGTGGGCAATGAAGAAGCTACGCCACTACATGCTTAGCTACTCCGTCAAAATATTCTCCAAAATGGATCCTGTCAAATACCTCTTCGAGAAACCCGTTCTCAATTTACGTCTAGCGAGGTGGACTCTGATGCTCTCTGAGTTCGATCTTAAATATATGCCTTAGAAAGTCATAGGGGGGCGCCGTTGCCGAATTCTTCGCAGAAAATCCCATCAATGATGCACAAACGATAGACACTTGGTCATTCCCGGATGAGGACATACTCCAAACAGATGTAGACTCCTGGGACCTCTATTTTGATGGAGCATCGAACTTAAGAGGATTTGGAATAGGAGTGTTGCTCATTTCTCCTGAAGGCGAGCATACACCAATCTCTGTCAAACTCGACTTCGAGATGACAAATAACGCTGCAGAATCTGGCTTTGTCTCATTGGATTGCAAGCGGCAGTAAGTTTAGGCATCAAGAATCTTCAAGTACATGGGGATTCCTCTTTGATCATCAATCAAGTTACGGGATCTTGGAAAATCCAAAGCGAAAGCTTGGCGCCTTATCAAGCCAGAATAGACCAAGTAGCCCAATTCTTCGATCAAGTAACCTACTTACAACTACCTCGAGAAGAAAATCAATTTGCGGATGCTCTTGCAAACCTCGCATCTTTGATTAACATACCGGATAGTATAGTAGAAATGCCTTTATGCATCGAACGACGATCAGAGCCAGCTTATGTGCACCAAATCACCGATGAAGAGGAAATTGCGAAGGAACCCTGGTTCCAAGCAATCCTAAACTTCAAACTCAACGGCACCTATCCACCAAAAATGGACAAAAGGGGACAACGCGCTATCCGCTTACTAGCTTCCCAATACGTCCTCATGCAAGGAGAGCTATACAAAAGAACACCTCTTGGTGTAATCCTACGTTGTCTTGATCATTCACAGGCACGAAAAGTGATGGAAGAAGTCCATGACGGAGAATGTGGCCCTCACATGAGTGGACCCATGATGGCAAAGAAAATCACACGTTTAGGATACTATTGGACCACGATGGAATCTGATTGCATCAAATATGTGAGACATTGCCATAATTGTCAAATCTTCGGGAATGTGCAACATGTTCCTCCCTCATTGCTTTACACCATGACATCTCCCTGGCCATTTTCTGCTTGGGGAATTGACATCATCGGCAAGATCACTCCAGCTGAAACAGGAGGTCACTGTTTCATCTTAGTAGCAATCGATTATTTCACCAAGTGGGTAGAAGCGGCTTCCTACACCAGTCTTACAACCAAGAATGTTGCAAAATTCATACAAACCAATATCATCTGTCGATATGGTTGCCCACATGAGATCATCAGTGACAATGGATCACATTTCCAAGCTGAGACTGAACAATTGCTAGCCAAATACAAAATCAAGCACCACCACTCCTCGCCATATAGACCACAAACCAATGGCGCGGTAGAGGCAGCGAACAAAAACGTGGTCACAATTCTCAAGAAAATGATTGACAACTATAGAGATTGGCCGAGCAAGATACCCTTTGCTTTATGGGGATATCGTACATCCGTTAGGACGCCCACTGGGGCTACTCCTTTCTATTTGACCTACGGCATGGAAGCCGTACAACCAGTCGAGCTAGAAATACCATCCTTGCGTATTTTACTCGAAAGTCAAATACTCGAAGCCGAATGGAAGAGGGACAGATACGAAGAACTCATCCTCCTGGATGAATGAAGGTTACGTGCATTACATAACGTGCAAATGTATCAGGCGTGTATCAAACGAGCCTTCAACAAAAGGGTTAAGCCAAGGAACATCAAGGAAGGAGATTTGGTCCTCAAATCCATTAGGTCTCTTTTACCTGTCGATCCACAAGGAAAATTCAAACCCAATTGGGCCGGGCCAGTCCTAGTCAAGTCCATACTTCCAGGGGGTGCGGTTAGGATCACAGACCTAGACAGGAACGAATTTACCAACCCAACAAACCTTGACCAATTAAAACGTTATTATGCTTAGAATAGGAGCAAAAACGCGGCTCGCGTAACCTCACGTGTCGCTCTTGTGGCACAAAATAAATGGCCCCTGGCCAAGCTGAATCAAGCTAATGTCATCTTGCTCTTGTATTTTGACAATTCGTCATTCTCATATCATCAAATAAACTAAATTGCATTTTTAGAGTAAGTAAAGCACATGCTTATTTTCTAAAGTTCATTACAAGCTCTTGCTTAGAACAATTATTCTTTTACATTTACTCGAACTACGCGCAAGGGTTTGATTTCATTTTTGAATGAATACGTAGGCAATCCTTCACGGGATACAACCCACTTAATCGCTTTAAATGTAAATAGAAGGACATTTGCAAATGCATTTGAAATTCGACAAGAATAAAGAAAAGAAAACTACAACGGTTTCATAACCATTTAACCTCTTTTACTTCATTTCATAATAATGTTACGTTACATAATAAGGTCATAATAAAAATAAATAGGCTAGGATTCTAAAAACCTCACCTTCTTATTCCAATAATAATAATAAATAATAATTAAAGACATGGGCTACTCTTCCATTTTTCCTGTGCCTTTGTCATTTTTATCATACTTCTTGTCGCGACCTCTAGCCGGACGCTCGAGGTCTCTCTCGTGGTCTCGCTTTGCCATTCTTACCAACCACCATCTCGACGGCAGGAGAAGTCTTCGGTTTCTTTGAAGGATGAACAACTCGAAACCCGGCTTCTTCCTCTCCCTCAGTCAGATGCTTCTCCTTCTCCTTTTCCACCTCGCGAATCTTGTAGTCAACTGGTTCACGCTTCCTCAGTCTCTTGCGCTCCTCCGGAGTGGCGGCCTTCCTCCACCGCATATAAGAATCTGACACCCATAGAGCACTGACAGAAGAATTCAAGAACCAAATGTTCCTCTAAGCCCATTTGATGGCCCACTCTCTTCGACTCTCCGTAGTAAGCACCACGGCAGTCTGCGGGACAGTGTCAAGCTTTGGGATCATCTGCTTCAATCCAACCTGCCTCATCAACCTCTCCGGAAAGATGAATATCATAAACTCCAAGCCGGGAATGCGAACAACTCGGATAGGATCCAGGGAAGATACTCCAGTAACAGATTTGAGGTGCCACCATGGTACGATCCATCTAATTAAGGGGTCATCTTCACTTTTCAACTTGTTTTCCCAGTAGTTGCACACTCGAGTGAAGTCCGCCATGTAAAGCCTGGTCCTTATTGCAATCGAATGAGCATGGTAAGAAGGAACATTAACTGGGGGCTCGATAAATCGAAGATGCTCCATAAGCCAGACCTACCAAAAGCGGGTATTAAAAAAAAAAAAAACGAAAAAAAAGAAAAGTACTGTTGTACCTGCAAAATAATGGGCTTCCCAAATACGGCAGGTCGCGGTTGGCTTTCCTGTTATCAAAAACCAATAGGATCTCTCACAAACACAGGCAAGCTGGGATCCTACGCAGCTCCATTTGCTCAACCAAGCTCAAAAGACGAGGGTCGCCCCTCATGTCCTCATCAACATGCCCTTGAAGGACATATACATGAAGTAGGCAAAACCCGAATGCCCTTCACCTTGCAACATAAGAAACAGTAGGATCAGCCTTGTTGATGAAGCGATCGCTGAAATCCAACATTCGCACTCTTTTAGAGGTCACAAGACGGTCAACATCAACTCTGGCCAATCCAAGCAAGTCTCTAAACTTATTCTTATACCCTTGAGAAGTGGAGGGAATAGCAGGCAAATGTTCCGGATCCTAACCACCAATCGCAGCAATCTCCTCAGGAAATGGGCAAATGTCTCCTCCAGGAAAGGCAAATACGTGATGATTAGGGTCCCAATAGCCAAGACAAGCATTGAGAAACGGTTTGACTACCTTGATCATTTTCAAGCTCAAAAGTGCTCCAAAATTATAAGCACCCATGTCATACTTCTCCACACTAGAGAACTCATTTGTCCACTCTTTTAGACCAATCTCAAGAGTATTCATGATGTAGGCTTATTTTGGGAGTTTTTGTGTAATAAGACGAAGAAAGACGGAAGAATTATGTGAATAAAACCTCCTACGACGTCTCTATTTATACTAAAAGTTGTTTCCTAAAAATCCGTCAGAACGGACGCACTGAGGAACAGGCGCAAGCCTCTTCGAAGGGACGCAGCTCTTGCTGCGCCTCTTCCTCAGCTCTTTTTCTGCGACTTTCCGCGTTGGATCTTTCCTAAATTCCTCAACAAATAATTTCCTA
Organism: Silene latifolia; assembly: GCF_048544455.1. Taxonomy (NCBI): domain Eukaryota; kingdom Viridiplantae; phylum Streptophyta; class Magnoliopsida; order Caryophyllales; family Caryophyllaceae; genus Silene; species Silene latifolia. The sequence continues at coordinate 39,667,622 of NC_133530.1, forward strand.
TTCATACGGTTTATTATTTTGGTAAATGCGTCAGGTTACCACATTTCGTGTTTCCTAAATTCCCGGGCACGCATCTCGAGATGATATCGACATTTTCGCCATTTTAGCACACTTATACATTTCTTTTTAATTTTCTTTTTTTTCGGGAATCATTTCACAAATTTAATTTCATTTATTCTCTATATCATTTTTTTCGAACTTTACATTTCTCTTTTGCTTTTTTTCATTTCAAACTTATATGTTTTTATTTTTTCTTTTTTTTAGGGGGTAACCCTCCCTACCGTCCGGTCATTTCCGACCAAATTTTTTACATTTTGCCATTTCCGACCAAATTTTTGCATTTTCATTTCTGGTCATACCTTTTTGCATTTTCGAGTCACTGTTTTGCGCTAATTTAGGCCATATGTACAAATAGATGTTCTGTGTGATTTCTGTGTAAATTTCGGCAGCATGACGGCGTAAACCGTCATCTACCAAACCTGTTCAAAGCTAACCTGCAGGTACAAACAAAACAACCCAGCAGCAAAGGCACTCAGGCCATCATATATACAACCAAAAAGGGATATGTACACCAAAATGGGGGCTCGAGCCCCAAGACAAAACCCAAATGTCCAAAAATGTATAAATGTACAAAATACAGTCAAAAACAAGAAGCAACGCGGAAGCTACTGCTCGTTGCCGTCTAGCTCAACAACTCTCGTCTCGAGAGCAGCAACCTCGGCGTCGCGGACCTCGAGCTCCCTTAGCAAGCGAGCCGTCTCCTCTCGGGACTGGGCAAGCTCTCGCTCCAGCTCGCGCTCCCTCTGCAAACAACAAAGCTGACTCATGTCAATCATTTCAAGCATAAAGGAAAATTAGAAAACTCAAAAATAAAGTAAACGGAATGTTCATACCTGACGTCCTCGGCCACCAGCGAGTGCCTCGATGGCGGTAGCCCGCAGCCGGTTGGCTACCCTCCACAAAGCCACGAACCGGGATGGCGCGACCTGCATTTCAAAAGGAAAAATGTTTAGCAATGGAGCAAATGTGAGCAAACGTGTTCTTACACGAAAACTATACAGGCTAGAAGACTCACTCTCCGAATCAGATGCTGCCACTCGTCCAGGCCAGCATCTCTCACCGCCACGTCAAAGACACGTAGCTCGGAGATCGTCGTCATCCCCGTCGTGTCGGTGTACTCAAGGGTCTCGGGGTACTCTGGGGGCTCGATGCCCACCGCCTCGACCTCCTGCAAGGTTAAATGATTTCCGTTAACCGATGATCATTCATCTATTCTCAAACAATCAAATAGAAAGAGGATAAAACACTTACCACAACCGGCCAGTACGCCAACCTCCCGTAGAGGAACGCCGAGTAGTCCTCACCAGGAAGAAGGAGGGCGTCGCCACCAACGCCTGCCAAGTCAATCTCTATCTCAGCCTCAGAAGGCTCTCTAAACATCATCCGAGGAGGATTGATGGGAACCGTCAAGACATCCCAAGAGCACTGCCGAGCCAAGCGCTCGCCCAAGTACCACACAGGACCCATCGACGTCCTTAGCAACAGCCGGCTCGAGCTCCTAGGTCGAAGGACCTTAGCCACGAAAAGAGGAGGGCCAGCGTACTCCTCCCAAGGTCTAGGCACCCACTAGAAAAGCAAACGAAGGGTCATTCTTATGATCAGTTCTAAAAGAGAGAAAAAGTAAGAAAGACAAATGTAAAGCAAAATACTCACGTCGTTCAACTGAAGAGCATTCACCTCCCACCGACAGACGTCGTGGAAGGAACGCCGACTCCTCGTGCGGCACATCACCCAATCCCTCACGACAGGATAGGCCTTCTCCACCGGCTCCGTCCTCTTGGGCGCGAGGCCCGGAAAGTAGGAGTACACTCACGCCTGTAAATCAAGATAATTAATAACGATCTTTTATAATTTGACAAGGAAAAGAGATGATCTTTCATGAGAAGAAGTGAAGGTTCATACCTCCAACAGCAGTCCAGGGCCGACGGCAGCAGGAGAAGTCCCCTTCTCCATCAACTCCGGACGAACCATGGCCCTCATGAAGCGGATGAGGACCGCAAAACCATCAGTGACCCAGTCCCAACGGCCTAGGGAGCTCAGGTCAGAAAGGAAGGGAAGAAGCTTCGTCGAAAGCCTCTCGCCCTTGTCTCCGAGGTAAATCGAAGACAGAAACCACCAGAGCCACAAGTGGACTCTCTGCTCTACAGTGCAGGGAGGAGGAGTCGTCTCTCTCCCCTCGATCACCACCAACGTCGGGGTCTTCCCCGCGAAGTAGTCTCGCACGTAAGAACTAGGCACCAAGCCAGGTACTGCAGCCGCCTTCGGCGCCAAGTTCCAGCCGATCAACCTCCTGGCCTCCGCCGAGTCAACCCTCATGGCCGTCTCTGGCCACTCCACCACCTCAGTCCCACACGGCAGACCAGAAATCATGTCGTACTCCTCCAACGTGACCCCGACCTCACCAAAAGGCATGTGAAATGTGGAGGTCGTGTCCCAAAACTGGTCCAAGAACGCTCGGATAAGACTGAGGTTAGCCTGAAGCTTCCTCCTCGCAATGTCCCTCCAGGCCTGCACCAAGGCGCCGAACGCTCCCCGCTCGATCATGGCCTGCTCCTCAGCCGACAGCCTCTCGTAGCACCCCATCGCTGTCGTGTAGCCCGAGAACGACCTGATGTTCCCGGCCTCCTGTGTTGATTTGAAACAAAAGCTATCTTTAGCTCAAATGAAGGGGAAAAGGAATGACAAACAGAAATGAAAAGAATATGAATGAAGAGTAATGAATCCTATTTCCCAAGCTCTTCACCGTCCTATAGGACAGGTGACCCTCTGAAGCCTGGAGTAAGTGCCTACTGTCCCAGCTCTCAGCCCACGCAGGTGCTCCCCTCAGCTGGCGACCACCTCGTCCAACGTTGGCCCGTCTCGAGGCCTCCTCCTCCTCAACGGCCTCCTCCTAGACCTCGTCCTCAGCAGCCATCACCGCAGCGGTGAAAGCCTCCTCCAACGCCTCCTCAAGCACCTGAGAAGGGTCAACAGTAGTGTCTATGTCCATGGGAGCCCTTCCCGACGTAGAAACCTTGTCACCTGCAAAATTAATGCAAATTTAGGCCGCGTCAAGTGACGAAGAGCCTTAATTAGGGGATTTTCGAGTTTTCGGAGCTCCGAAATCGCTCTTTTCTTGTCATCTTTGGCAATTTTCCCACAAAACCGTCCGCTCATGTGATAATTTGGGTCGAGTCAAGCCTAAATTGAAGCCTAGTCATGGGTTCGAGTCGGAATTTCAGCGGCATTTTGTTATAACGGCGATGATGCCCTAAAAAGCGTCCTGAAAAAGCCGTCACAAACCAAAATTCCGAGATGGTAGGAAGTTTACCCATCAAACAAGGATTCAAAATATCAAGTTTCGTCGCAAATGGGCAATTCTAAGGCTATTTTCGAAGCAATTTACGGTTTAGCTGTGAAACCGTCTTAATTTCACCCAAATGCTCAAAACTCAACGAAAATTCGAAACAAATACATGGTTAAGATCCTTATATTACCAATTGGCCATTTACAAAGTCAATTTTGCAAGGCAAGGTCATTTGGGGGAAAAGCCCCAAATTTTCGACTAATTAGGGTCGAAAACCCTAATTTTGTCGATCCCATTTGAGCAAATACGGAAGATAAATGCAAGATTGATACACATACCTCGATTAGTCATGGAAAATGCAAGCTTTTGGATCAAATTTCGACGGAAATGTTTGGAATTTGAGAGAGTAATTGAAATTTTGTGTTTCGAGTAAATGAAATGAAACCCCTGTTTCATCGGGTTTTTACGCAGAAAAGACACGCCCAGGAATAGTCGCAGCAGGTGCTGCGCCTCTTCCAAGGGACGCAGCTCTTGCTGCGCCTTTTCCTCAGCTTCCCTTCATACGAGTTTTCAAAAATTCGTTGTGAGTTCGTTATTTTTGTGGGGCCATCCTTGGTGCGCCTCTTCCTTGATGCTACATCACATATTTGGTCCGTTTGACGTATGTTCTTCACCCGGATCCACATCCTCCAAGCCAACAAAAAATTATCACCTTATTTTCTTACCCAAGACCTAGCTTGTCACAACGAGCATTCCTTCTTTGACAGGTTTTTCGACATACCTTTATTTAGTTCCCCCAGCGAGAGTACACGGATAGACTTTCCCTCTCGAGACATGGAGATCAGTTCCCGATTTTGCTCCCCAGCGAGAATTCACGACCGATGGTCACTTCCTCTCGAGACATGGAGATCAACATCGACCCCGAATTCTTCCGAAGTTTGTTTGAAGCTGAACACAAACATATTTCTCCTAGCAGTTCCAGACTGTGTCCTGCTGTCTTCTCCCAAAATCATCGTTTTATTCCCCAGGCGAACCTTCATATCTCTTAGTTAACCCTTTTCAGGATAAACCCTTCAGATCTTTCAGAAATTTACCTTAAATCCTTCAGATAACCCCCTTTCAGTTAAGTCCCCTTTCAGTTCTTTAGAGAGAGTTTTCCTTCAGTGAGAGATAGCCTTCAGAGTTAACCTTCAAAAGTATTAAGAAGTTTCTTCAGAATCCCTGTGACCCCTAATGCCTTCAGACATCAAGTAATCTTCAGACCAAAGAGTTTTGCCGAAGCATCTTCAGTCCCGTTTCACCCAGGGGTATCTCAGGTATGGTCTCTTCTTATGGCTGGCGAGCTTCCTTATGTAGTCTAATGGACTTTAAACGACCCTCCCCGATAGTCGACAGACTCTAAAATGTTCCCGACGACAGGTCCTTGGTTCAGACCCCTTGAGCCGCCTCGCGTCGCCATAGTCGTCAGGTTGTAATCTTCGATTGACCTGATGGCTATACTCTGACTTTCGCCTTGTCCAAGCCTCAGTCAAAGTGGGGGCTCTATAGATACCTCATTTATGCACCTCCCGCAAACCACCCGGTGATGATTGGGCCGCATGTTTGGTACACGGAACGATTTGTGACAGTTCGTAAGTTTATCATCAAGTGATAGCTCAAATACTTGTGTCTACCTCATAGTTGTCATCTACGCGCCGATACGGTCGTTTTGACAGTAATTAGAGTACATTTGGAGTCCGGGCCTAAAACCGTCTTCATTCTCTGAAAACCATTAAAATGCCGAGTCGGAATGTTCTGGAATGTTCGGATATTTCTATTCCATATTTTATAAATCTTTTAGTCTTTGGTAAACAATTTCCCGTAATATTCACACAAAATATTAAGGAAAACCAAATTATTCCGTTATTCCATAAACTAAACACGGAAATCTTTCTTCCGCAGGAGGAAACCACTTGGGAATAGACACAGCAGGTGTTGCGCCCCTTCCAAGAGACGCAGTGCCTGCTGCGCCTCTTCCCAAGTCCTTTTCTGCGTATTTTTCGTATCTTTTTCATATCTTTTCGAAATTCACTTCCAAAGTCTCTCCGAAAACCCAACTTCCTCCACGTGATTAGTATAAATAAGAGTCTTCGCTCCTCATATTTCTCACGCGAGTGTCCGCCCTTCTCTTCTCCCTTTGTATTCTAAACCACGTTCTTACTTTTTGGCGTCTACGTGCTTGAACTTTCAACCACGTAAGCTCGGATCTTTCTGAGTACCAGCCTCGTTTTGCATGACCGACCAATTTGACAAACTCCACCATAATCAACTTTAATCAATCTTAATCGTTTTCCTCTTACGAGGGAACTTTCGTTACATTCGAGTCGAGCATCACTAATCATAAACTTAGTTCATCTCGTTTCGTCAAACATGTAAGTCTGAGGGTGTAAATCTCTCTTTTATTTATTGTTATTTATCTTTTTTAATCATATTGTAAGGTTTATGTCGAAAATACAATTAAAACCGATTTCTAAAACCCTTTGTTTAAACCCTTTTTACGGATTATCAGAGGACAACCATCGAGAAAGGACGCAGCAACTGCTACGCCTCTTTGTGAGGCTGCCGCAGTTCCTGCTTCCTTTCTTCTTCCTTCGTCCTTTGTCAATTCGTTTGTTTTTTATTTGTTTTCGTTTGTTCTCTGATTCCTTGATATTATTGCATAATAATTTAACATGTAACATATTGTTCATCATCATTAACATATAATTCATCTCATTAATTCCCGACTTAGATCCCTTATAACCAATATTTGCGGGTTTTCGTCATTAAAGTCAAAACCGGGTTATAGAAATTCGATTCATTCATATTGAGTTTCTGGAATTCGATCTTTGATATATTCTCACCTGTTTACTATCGTATTCATCGTTAATCCGTCATTAATTCTTCATATTTAACCTAATTAATTAGTTTAGTTTGTTAATTATTAATCTTGTAAACCATGTAATTATCTCATCCTTATTTAGTTTCATCCATGTTTATTGCTTTCATGACCATCAATCATATGTAAATAACCTGCTAATCACTTTCATCCGAGTCAAATAATATAATATCGATCATTAAAATCACCAACGAATATTAACAATTCGAAATTCCGGCTTCACAGCCAGAACTGAGCGAAGGAACAGACGCAGCGACTGCTGCGCCTCTTCAAGAGGGCGCAGTTCTGCTGCGCCTATTCCTGGCTGACTTCTGTCTCTGAACTCCCGTTTTGCCTCGACCTAGTTTACTTAATTACGTAATTAATTAACTATTATTCGTATTATCGCTTGTTCGTTAATTCATTCATTTTCTTTCTTTTCTCAAATTATCCGTTTTAGATGTATTTTCGACATAAATCAATTAACCCGATGTAATTATTGTAATTTTCATTATTGTAATTTTCCTTTATTGTATTTATCATTGTACTTTTTTTATTGCATGTATGCTTTCTGTGGGAAATATCGCTATATTTCATCAAGAAAAATTCGGATTATAACGAATTATAATATATGAAATTACTAGTTTTAAACGAATTGCATAAACAAAAGAATAGACATTTAGAATTAACCTTTGGTCCTAGCAATTTGGCCTAAGAACAATATCAAAATCGATATTCTCCTAATTGTTGCACCCAAAATGCTATGAGAAATGCCTCTTTTTTGCTAGAAAAGATGAACCCTAATTTCTAATTTTTAGGTTTTTGTGCGATGAGAGAGTTATGTCAAAAAGTTAAGAAGAAAAATGATTCCCCTAACTCCTTTTAAACCGTGTAAAGGAGAGGAAATAGGGAAGATATTTCTTCTTTTATTTTCTTCCTTATTCGGTTTTACCAACCACCAAAAATAAGGAGAAAATCTTCTTATTTTTGGTTGTTATAAAAACGTATAAAATGTGTATTATTTATCAATTGTCTTTAATGTCATCATGTATTAATAAGTCTATTCACAACAATTTGTAGTCCATTTATTAATACCGGTCTGTCAACATTTATTATAATTTGCTTATTAAATATAACCGTTTACGTTTAATTACGAATTAATATCTTAATTCGTTTAAGCTAACATTATATACATTAATTAAATCTAACAGTTTATATTCAATTTACGAATTAACAATTAATTCGTCTCAACTAATATTATTTAATTGTATTAAATAATCGTCTCATCATCACATTGACTAACCTTTTAGTCAAATACATGAACTAACCTTTTAGTCATATAAGGCATCAATGTGATCATAATCACATCTCTCAAACACATCCTTTAGGTGTGACTTTTAGGGACCAGTTGATCAACGCCATCTGTATGATAATAACGTCAAACTTCTAGCAAGCCAACCGTTATTAAGTAAACGTTAATCAACTGATAAAATACTAAGTATACCCTTGTGAACCTATAAGAGATTTATATACGTTATCACACTAATTGTGGAGGACACAAGCTCCAACAAACTCCCACTTGTCCTCACAAGAGTATGTGCGATAACCGATTCTCATATCCTAAAATTTCTCCTACTCATTGTAAAACAATTTGCAAAATCCGTATTCACAAAGGTCGTATTTTACAAGTGATCAATATCAAGAGTGGTTTTCCTGACTAGAGAGTAACTTAACTGATAAACGAATCATCATTCGAGCATGGCCATGCATTTCTGTTACAACTCCTCGAGTGGCCCTGAGAAATAACTAAACCTGATAAATGTTGGATATTTTCTTCAACTCGAATCCCGCAGTAATAAGCACAGTATGAAATGACCCAGTGAAAATCTGCTTAGTCTCCTGTTACGGTCGACCATGAGAAAGAAACCAAAGTCACCCAAAAACTGCCTTAATCTCAAGAGACAGTCGATAGTCAAAAGAATCGACTCTAGGAACTGGACGTCCAATCCACGACCTGGCACCGAATGTTTTTAAACATTTAGGACTCCATTACGTTGTCACAATGTCCTACGAGGTATCGTTATAACTCGCATCTGTGATCGATCAGCCAACCGTTTGACTTATGGCTCGTTGAACCCACCATCAATCAACTTCACAAAATAATAGCCAGAGTTATCAGCTCATGTAGGCGATTACGGACCAAAACAAATATAATGTAATTCAGTTCACTTTGTGGCATTCAATGTTGTCGTACTATCCACATGAAAAACAAAATATGAAATAATACGAGGAAGTTATAAATAGCATATGAAAAAGATAATGTATAGAATCCATTAGCAACTAGCACAACTTAGCAACACGTTTAATTCCCATGGAAATAACGCGCCCTTCATGCTTATCATATTTCAATGGTTTAGTGAGAGGGTTCGCGATGTTGTCATCCGAAGAAATCTTGTCAATCACTATCTCCTCTTGCTCCACGTAATCACGGATCAGGTGAGCCTTCCGATGTACATGTCTAGACTTGTTACTAGACTTAGGCTCCTTAGCTTGGAAGATGGCACCTCTATTGTCACAATAGATAGTGATCAGGTCATTCGAACTAGGAACTATGGTTAGTCCGTGTAAGAATTGACGCATCCATATAGCTTCCTTTGTTACTTCTGAAGCGGTAGTACTCGGATTCAGTAGTAGCATCTGCTACAACTTCCTGTTTGGAACTCTTCCAGCTGACCGCAGCACCATTAAGAGTAAAGACGAATCCAGACTGAGATTTCGAATCATCTCGATCTATTTGGAAGCTAGCATCTGCGTAACTGATTACACATAGCTTGGTATCTCCTCCATAAGTCAATACCCAATCCTTAGTCCTCCGTAGGTACTTAAGGATGTTTTTAACAGCCATCCAGTATGTTTCACCTGGATTGCCTTGGTACCGACTCGTCATACTCAATGCATATGCCACTTCTGGACGTGTGCATATCATGGCATACATGATTGATCCTATGGCTGATGCATAAGGAACAGGACTCATGCGTTCGACCCCTTCAGGTGTCTTGGGTGACTGAGACTTGCTCAAATGCATCCCAGACGTCATTGGAAGGTTCCCCTTCTTGGAGTTGGTCATGCTGAACCTTTCAAGAATCTTATCTAAATAAGACTCCTGACTCAATGATAACATCCGTCGTGATCTATCTCGATAGATACGGATTCCCAATATTCGTTGTGCCTCACCCAGATCTTTCATCTGGAAATGGTTCTTCAACCATCCTTTTACCGAAGATAAGAGAGGAATGTCATTCCCAATCAAGAGTATGTCATCGACATACAATATCAAGAAAACAATATTGCTCCCACTCGACTTGATATATAAGCATGGTTCCTCGACCGATCGAGTGAAACCATACTCTTTTATCACCTGGTCAAAACGATGATTCCAACTCCGAGAAGCTTGCTTAAGTCCATAAATGGAACGCTTAAGCTTGTGCACTTTATTAGGATTTTCAGGATCTATGAAACCTTCGAGTTGCACCATGTACAACTCCTCCTCCAAATAACCGTTTAAGAAGGCGGTTTTCACATCCATTTGCCAAATTTCATAGTCATGAAAAGCGGCAATCGCTAAGATTATCCGAATGGAACGCATCATAACTACGGGTGTAAAAATTTCATCATAATGCAATCCGTGCACTTGAGTGAAACCTTTTGCCACTAGTCGTGCTTTATAGGTATCTGGTTGCCCGTCTACAGAATGCTTTATTTTGTAAAACCATTTTCACTGTAGAGTTCTTACCTTGTTAGGTAAATCAACAAGATCCCATACGTCATACATATGGAGTCCATCTCGGATTGCATTACTTCAAGCCATAGCTTAGAGTCGGAACAGGTCATGGCACCTTTATAGGTAGCGGGTTCATTACTCTCTAGGAGTAAAACGTCATTTTCCTCGACCATACCAATCTATCTGTCTGGAGGATTAGAGACTCTAACCGACCTCCTAGGTTCCTAAGGAATGTTAACCGTATCATAAGTTGAAGGAACAACTTCCTCCATCTGTTCCTCGGTTGTTGGTTCTTGAATCTCTGACAACTCGAAGGTTCTATTACTTGACTTGTTCTCGAGAAATTCTTTCTCTAAGAACTTCGCACTAGCCGCAACAAAAACTCGATGTTCGGTAGGCGAATAGAAGTAATGACCAAACATTCCTTTTGGATAACCAATAAAGTATGTCTTGACCGATCGCGGGCCGAGCTTATCCTCGTGTCTCCACTTGACATAAGCCTCGCAGCCCCAAACCTGAATAAAGGACAAGTTAGGGACCGTTCCCTTCCACATTTCATATGAAGTCATGTCGACAGCTTTAGACGGACTTCGATTAAGTATAACAGCAGCTGACAAAAGAGCAAAACCCCATAATGAATCAGGTACTACCGTGTGACTCATCATCGATCGAACCATATCAAGTAGTGTTCAATTTCTCCGTTCGGACACACCATTTAATTGAGGTGTTCCAGGTGGAGTTAACTGTAAAACTATTTCACAGTCTTTAAGGTGTTGATCAAACTCATTTGAAAGATATTCGCCACCCCGATCTGAACGGAGTGCTTTAACTTTTCTTCCCAGTTGGTTCTCAACCTTATTCTGGTATTCCTTGAATTTTTCAAAGGACTCACTTTTATGCTTCATTAAGTAGACATATCCGTATCTACTCAAATCATCCGTGAAAGTGATAAAATATCTATAGCCGTCTCTTGCGGTGATTGACATAGGTTCACATACATCAGTATGTATGAGTCCTAATAGGTCATTAGCGCGCATTCCAACACCTTTGAAGGAAATTCGAGTCATTTTGCCGATAAGACATGATTCACACGTGCCAAATGAAGAAAAATCAAATGTGGGAATAGTCCCATTCTCGATGAGTTTCTTTACACGTTTTTCATTTATGTGTCCCATTCGACAATGCCATAGATAAGTTTGATCTTTGTCACCAACTTTTAATTTTTTATTATTCACATGTAATATATCTATGGTTTGATCTAAGATATAAATTCCATTCATGGAAACTGCTTTGCCATAAACCATTTCATTAAAAGAGAAAATACAGCTATTGTCCTTTATTAAAAATGAAAAACCGTCTTTATTAAGTACGGAAACAGAAATAATATTCTTAGATAAACTGGGTACATAGTAACAGTTATATAAATATAACTCAAAACCACTCGGGAGCTGGATTACATATGTTCTCTTTGAGACAGCAGCAACTCTTGCTCCATTCCCGACTCATGCAGTCCACATCACCCTTTGCGAGGGGTTTGATGTTTTTTAGGCCCTGCAAATGATTACACAGATGAGAACCACAACCAGTATCAAGTACCCAAGTTCCGAAACTTGCATGGTTAATCTCAATCATATGAATATAAGATGACATACCAACAGGAGTGACGCGGCCTGCTTTTATGTCCTCACGGTACACGGGACAGTTCCTCCTCCAATGCCCAGTCTTGTGACAATGGTGGCACTCAATGTCACCGCCTTTGCTCTTTGCCTTGCCTTGTGAGCCACTGGTCTCACCAGGCCCACTCTTACCGTTTCCTGACTTTTTAAACTTTGGTTTCCTACAGTTAGGTCGACGTGAGCTTTGCCCTTACCCTTATTCTTGTTGGAAATCATGAGAACATCTTGCTTCGTGCTCCCACTCAATTTCATATCCTTCTCGGTCTGTATGAGAAGTAAGTGTAGCTCATGAGGACTTTTCTTCATGTCATTCATGTAGTAATTTTCCCTGAAAAGGGCAAAACCATCATGAAGTGAATGAAGCATACGGTCAATGACTATGCGCTCACTGATTTTGCAATCAAGTGCCTCCAGTTTCTCGACATTCTCAATCATGTTAAGAATGTGTGGGCTAACCGGTTGGCCCTTCTGGAGTTTCGCATCAAAGAAGCGACAGGTATGCTCATAAGTAACGATTCTCGGTGCTTTTGAGAACTCATTAGTGAGCGTGGTGAAAATCTTGTTTGCACCTTGGGCAATGAAGCGTCTTTGCAAATTGGTTTCCATTGCAAAAATGAGTACGTTCTTTATCGCACCCGCTTCTATAACGAAGTCACTATAAGAAATTGACTCGTTAGCTCTTGCATTGGGGCCTGGGTTTGGCGGTATTGGCTCAGTTAAGTACTTGAGTTTACCGTCAGCAATGGCAGCATTCCGTAATGATACCTCCCACTCCGGAAAGTTGGACTCATCATTCTTCAGTCGTGTGAACTGATTCATGTGGTCCATGAAAGCTTTTAGCACTCGCGTCCAAGTGTGGCACTTGGCATAGGGATATCATTATTTCTAGCCATTTGTTGTAAGCAGTATTATCAATATAAAACGAATTCTACACTGCAAAAAGAAGAATAAAAAAATATAATAAGCATAGTCATCGTTATGATTTAAGTCTAATGCAAAACTGTTATAAGCGAAGACTCAAGCATTTATACAATTGACCTCCCTTAAGAATTATATAAATGATCCCAAGACTCAATTATCTTTAAATTGATAACCCAACCTTTTGGCAAATTCTACTTTTAGAATTCTTGGTTGATAAATTTCTGTAAATTCTATCTATAGTCCATCATAATCTCGAGAAACTCTTCGGATTATAATGTTGAGGTAAACTAAGTCAACACAAACTACTTACCCAACGTAGAAGGGGTCATATGGAGAGTAAGGTCCTATATGCCTACCGACGAAGAAGGGATTCATAGTTGTTTGGCCTATAAAGACTAGTCTCAATTTCAGTTTTAGAGGAAGATCCCATCAACTTTATTTTAATTCATTTTAAGTGAACTAATATCTAGCATGCGAGAATGAGTAAACTAAGATGATGGCTTAAAATTGTGTGACATCTTTATGTCCATGATGACTAAAATCAAACTTTATGAGTCAATTTTCATGCATTTAAGTAGTAGGTGGTTTGGTTTAGGCGGAAAATGATGCACTAATTATCATGCAAATGAAAAGCAACGAGAATGAAAAACGTAAAACAAAATAAAGTCCTAGTGTGGCCTATCTACCAAAATGAACATAAATACAACTTCGGAATCCTTCCTAGGACCCGAGAAGCTTGTCTTGGTGTTCCATCTTGGTCCATGTAGTGGAAGTGAGCAATCCAATCTCCATCTTTAGTCTTCTCAAAATTAAAATTAATAAATTATAAAATAAACCTATTTACATTCTAATTTTAAAACCATAATACTAAAGAAAACCAAAGGAGATACGAGATCTCAAAATTACATTAAAATTATGTTTCCATCATTACGAAAACATAATTAACTAAGGCCACACTAGGTATTACAAATTACAACCGATTGCAAAAATACGTAAATAAACCATTCAACGATTCATTCAACTAAATAAAAAGCATCAACTATAAATTAAACATTCAAGACATAATTCCTTAATTATGTAGAGTAATTTATCCAAACCACCTATTTTATAATTATCAAATTTATGTGACAATTCCTCAATTACTCACAATAATTCCAATCTTAATTCACATTAGCTAGTGATATGAATTAATCTAACATTATTTTAAACTGCTTTAAAATAATTGGGTATCTATAATTTGTGAACCTTTTCACAACAATCAATCATACATTATAAATTTAATGTATAATAAATATTGGCCAAAATAAACAAAAAAAACGAAACCTTTTTTTTTTCCTGCTCTCGGCATTATTAAAAAAAAACAAATTTTTTTTTTCTTTTTGCTCTCGGCAGAACTGAAAAAGAGAGAAAAAAATTTTTTTTTATTTATTTTATTTTATCTCGGCATTAAGCCCAAAAAGAACAAAATAGTTTTTTTCCTTTTATTACTCTCGGCAATCATCCAAAAAAACAAAAAACAGTTTTTTTTTTCTTTCGAAAACACCCTTTGACAATGAACAAATTTGTTTAATGTTGCTACTAGAACAAGATTGGCATAATCATCAACATTTAAATTAATGAATCATGATCCTTAAACAACAATTTAACATCATGTGTGCCAAAAACTATATAGCAAAAACAAATAATCATCATTTAATCAAAACAATTTTCATTTCCATTTCAATTTAATTCTTATTAAATCAAAACATCTACAAATTTATTATATTATCATCTTAACATATTAAAACAACAATATGAATAAATCTAAATGGAAACAAGGGATAAAAAAAAACAAAACCCTTTCGGCAAAAAAAAAAATGCACTCGGTAAAAAAAATTTCTCTCGGCCGAAATTTTTTTTTTTCCTTTTCAAATTTTTTTGTTTAAATTAATTTATGAAAATCATATAAAATAATTTCGTGGCCTATGCTCTGATACCACTTGTGGGAAATATTGGTATATTTCATCAAGAAAAATTCGGATTATAACGAATTATGATATATGAAATTACTAGTCATAAACGAATTGCATAAACAAAAGAATAGAGGTTTAGAATTAACCTTTGGTCCTAGCAATTTGGCCTAAGAACAATATCGAAATCGATATTCTCCTAATTGTTGCACCCAAAATGCTATGAGAAATGCCTCTCTTTTGCTAGAAAAGATGAACCCTAATTTCTAATTTTTAGGTTTTTGTGTGATGAGAGAATTAGGTCAAAAAATTAAGAAGAAAAATGATTCCCCTAACTCCCTTTAAACCGTGTAAATGAGAGGAAATAGGGAAGATTTTTCTTCTTTTATTTTCTTTCTTATTCGGTTTTACCAACCACCAAAAATAAGGAGAAAATCTTCTTATTTTTGGTTGTTAAAAAAATGTATAAAATGTATATTATTTATCAATTGTCATTAATGTCGTCATGTATTAATAAGTCTATTCACAACAGTTTGTAGTCCATTTATTAATACCGGTATGTCAACATTTATTATGACAATTTCGTATAATATATACATTAACTATAAATATCGCATATTTATAATTTGCTTATTAAATATAAACGTTTACGTTTAATTACGAATTAACATCTTAATTCGTTTAAGCTAACATTATATACATTAATTAAATATAACAGTTTATATTCAATTTACGAATTAACAATTAATTCGTCTCAACTAATATTATTTAATTGTATTAAATAATCGTCTCATCATCACATTGACTAACCGTTTAGTCAAATACATGAACTAATCTTTTAGTCATATAAGGCATCAATGTGATCATAATCACATCTCTCAAACACATCCTTTAGGTGTGACTTTTAGGGACCAGTTGATCACCGCCATCTGTATGATAATAACGTCAAACTTCTAGCAAGTCAACCGTTATTAAGTAAACGTTAATCAACTGATAAAATACTAAGTATACTCTTGTGAACCTATAAGAGATTTATATACGTTATCACACTAACTGTGGAGGACACAAGCTCCAACACTTTCACATGTAATCGATCCTAAATTCCTACTTCGACCCAATTGTATGCTAAATTACTTGTTCACCGACTTAGTCTAAATTCTCACATGTTAGGATTAAAACGTTGAATGTTGCATTGCATGCATATAAATCGACAATATATCAAGTATAGACAATTTCCCTAATCATTAGTAGAGGCCGCTATCGAGGCAGGCGGGATTAGGTGTTCGATCAAAAGAGCTTCCTAATACGTACCCTCACCCCTTACTCCAGATCTCTGTGAACATCCGTGTTCATTGGCATCCACGAGAGTCATTCTAGACATAGAATGCTAAGGGTAACGAGTTCTTGGTGTTCATGTCACTACTTTGTGTCTTGACATGGCACGAGGTATTCGAACGGTTTCCAATTTTCCACAATAAATTGGTGGCGACTCCACAAATGCAAACGTTTGTTCCCAAGCGCCCCCGTGGGCCCGCGTCCACAATCTCAGTACCCAATATAAAAAAATATGAATAAAACAGAGGATTAAGACTGCCACAAGATAGAAATAAGCGCATACGATCTTCTATTTCTCAAACTAACTCAACATCTTTTTTTCATTTTTTTTTCTTTTCTTTCCCCTGTTCACGTTTTCTTTCTTTTTTTTTTCAAATTTTTTGCTTTTTTTTTTCACGTCTCTTTTTTTCCTCAATCTTTCTTTTTCTACCAACTCCACACAATGAAAATGAGCCAAACTCACAACGATGAATAATATACCACAATAGTCACACTAAACTAGCTTGACTGGCAGGCTAAATTTTGGGTGTAGCAAATGGGTCAAAAAGGCTATATTTGGCTAAAGTGGAGCTAAATGGGTGAAAATGAAAGAAAGAGAAATTGTAAGCACATCCCTGCATGTGACACCGACCACAAACCCGAATGTATGCAATTGACATGAAATCGAATTTCATAAATGTGCAAAAATGATAAACATGTTATGCAAGGAGTACTACTCTCAATTCCTATGTAAACTGGTCATGAATGTCACCAGTTTATATGGCTCTAAATCTTAGAAATTATAAGTGGCTTGCCAAAATTTTCAGGTCAAGTCTATTCGTTCAGCTTAATTTTAACATTAACTCGTAGATATGCAAAATGACAAAGCTAAAAAGATAATTAGTTTAATGCAAGGTTTAAGTAAAAAGACAACTGCAGTGCAATTTCATCATTGAAATCTACTGTTCCGACTCAACCTATATGCTAAAATAAACGTGAATTTTTTTTTTTATTTTTTTTCGATTTTTTTTTTAATGTTATTTTTGAATTTTATGAAAATGAACAACAATGCATACAGAAATTAAACGTGATAACAGAAATGCAATAAAAATATAAATGCAAACACGGATATGGATGCATAACCTCCTCAAACCAAATCGTACAATGCCCTCATTATACCCAAAAATAAGGAAAGGAAATGCAAACTAAAAAGGAGAGAGTGGAGATGCGGAAAACTCACAAGAATACGCGAAGAAGGGACCTCCCCAAACCAGTCAGCAACATGGGAGGTCACAAACAGCTTCACAGTGGCGCCACAGGAAGCGAATCAAAACGGAAGTACTCGATCGAAAGGGCACAATGATCGATCGAGGGAACTGGTCGTCTAAGCAGTTCCGTCGTGGAAATAGGGCTCTCGATCGAAAGACCTTCTTTTTCAGGCACTCGATTGAGGAGAAGGTATGTTCGATCGAGTGAAATCAGCAGCAAAAGGGTACGATCGAGTATAAAAAACACTCGATCGAGCCATCCACGTTAGATTCTTGCAAAGATGCAATAAACAGCTCGCGAAACTAACAAAACAAGCTAAATGTTCCAGTCTATGGTTTAAAAACCAATTATTACACACGCAACAGAAACTTAAAAGCAAATCAACTAAAAATTTAAACTCCGGGTTGCCTCCCGGACAGCTCTAGTTTCAGACAGGTCCCAGCTCGACCTTCTTTTCTTTCAGTCAGATACTCCGATTGAGCCCAGTCAAAACAGCTCAAAGCACGCAGCAATCGATCAAATAACTGCGCATGTGCTACACAAAAATGTAAGTAGCACCATATATAAAATAGCAATAGCATAGGAAATTAAAATGAAATAGCATTTAAGTCTAACAAATTTCCTATGACAGCTCCTAAAAACATCCACAAAATTATTCCTCCCTCCAACTAAGGGCGGAATATAGAAACTTAAATTAACCGCGAGTGAAAAATAACAGAGCTCATGAGCATTTGACTCAAAATAACGCGAGTATAATCCAGATGCACTGACGGGTTTATATTGTAAGGTGGAGGAATCTGGTCTTCTAAAGAAGAAGGTGGGTATTCATCCCAAATGCAAGGGACAGTAAAGTCAATTGGGTCAATTGGGTCCTCAACAATAGGTTCATCCATAATATCGTCATAACTATCCCATTTAACCTCAAGACTGTCAAAAAATTTCTCCTCACTCTCCTTAGGGCCGGACTCGTCAGTAGGGAAGTTCTCAAAGAGACCTTCCCAGTCGTCCTCACTATCTGTGCAAGAATCATAAAGGGGTTCTAAATTATCCTTATAAAAGAGATTATAAACCACGCTAATGGTCTCCTCTATTTTTCCGTCAGTATTTCCTAAAATGGTTTCTAAGGTCTCACCCACCCCCTCATCTGAGTCAACATGAAGAGAGAAATTGGGTTTAAGAGTTTCAGTAGCAAACCATTCAAAAAATTCTAATACCTCTTTTACGTGGATTCCTTCGAAATCCCACTTACCATTAGCCTCGAGGTATGCTCGCGTAGGGACATTAATTCCCCGGATGATAGACTGGCATATTTGGAGTCCCGAAAGCACTCCTAGTCTTGGTTCGAGTCACTCCTCCCACATGTCTATATAAGAACCAAAACTTTCGTTCTCTCTCTGCGGAAAGTCAAGAACGAAAGACATGAGAACGGTCTCAAGGAACCAAGGTTCCTTGAGACAAGAAATAGACAATAAAAACAGATAAAACTACGCTGTCTCCCCGGCAACGGCGCCAAAATTTGACAGGGCAGTCATATACCAATCAAAAATAACCAACTGGCTCTAACTAATATAGCTAGGGAAGTCGGGTCGATCTCCACAGGGAGGCAGAAATGAGATTTATCTGTTTTAAGTTAGTCTAAGAGTAACGGGGGTTTGAGTACGATTTCTAAACTAAGAGAGGAGACAATAGAAGTTGAGTGATAAAAATAAAGGGATTAACAATAAAGAGAGAGAACTAGGATTGTCGGGTCATCAATGAATGTCAGATAATTGCAGCTAAGGTCACAAATCGGTCGCTTGTATCGGTCTAAGGGGCAACGAATATCTCCTTCCAGTCTCAATTCGCCCTAAAATACGATTAGCTTAGCTTCCGCCCTCACTAAAGCATCCTAATGTTCACTGCTGGTCTCACCCCTTCCAACCTTCCGGTCTAGGTCAAGGCTTACCAAGATTAATTATCTAGTTGTGTCGACTCAAGTAGACAAGAACAATTATATGCAGTGATTAACAACAAAGACATGATTTAAGCAACAGATCTGCAAACCTAATTAGCAACTAACATCAATTCATTGAATCCCCTAAATCCTAGCAGAAGAATTAGCTAAACATAATAATGAATAAAGCAAAAGAAAAGGAAGAAGCAAGAACAAACATAATGAAGGAATAAGCAAAAGAGAATTAATATAAAAAAGAGAAGAAAGGTTACAAAAGTTTAGAATCCGGCAAAAGAACAAGGTAGCAGCAGTGATTAAGAGTAAAAATAGTGATTAAGAGTATATGAGATGTGATAAGTCATGTTTATTAACCTAATGACGACTTCCTTATATAGGGAATTGAAAATAAACAAAAGATAACCTAAACACGGATTAAAAATCCCGAGTTTAATAGCTAAATACTCGATCGAGGACTTTTATATCACTCGATCGAGCAAATCCAAGCTAAAACCTCTCGATCGAGTACTTTAGGTACTCGATCGAACACTTATTAAATAGGCACTACTCGATGGAGTAGAAAAAGGAGTCGATCGAACACAATTGTACTCGATCGAGTACTTTCCAGTGGACAATTCCTGCTTCGCGCACTGAACTTTAAACAGCTGCCATTTCTTTGTTACTTGGGGAAACAGGCCGTTTTCGGTGGCGTTGGAAAGCTAAGAAGACAAGCGCTCATTTCCAATTGGAATAACCTGAAAATCAGTTGTAGAACTCGAGATATGGGTCTTCAAAATGGGCACTAGTAATTTGAAGTTCTTCCTTTGCTCGCCTAGCTATCTTATATCTTTGCGTATCACAATTAGTAGTTTCCAAGCTCCGACTCAACTCATCTCCTAAATGCATGCATAGAGACGTGTTTTAGGCTTGATTATGGTCCTTTCCGGTTCATACCTATAAATAATACAAGAGAAACCAAAGTAGACAATTCGGGGGACATTTGTAGCTAAACACTACACAAAATGCATAGAAACGCGTGCAAATGAAGTACAAAATACTTATATAAAATACACGCATCAGTCGGTTTTGTCTCGGTAAGGGTCTCAAAACGATTAGAGATGTTCGGAGTCGCCACCAAGCATTTGTGGAATGCTTGGAACCCGTTCGAATCCACTTTATACCTCGGTCAAACGAAGCACAAAGTAGTGTTTGACATAGGTACTTAAGGAATCGTCCCTCTTTAGCATCCTATCTCTAGAATGACTCTCGTACGCCCTGGATAAGGTCGTCCACTATCCAAAGTTTATGAGTAAGAGGTGAAGGTACGTATTGGGAAGCCCTTTAATCAGACACCCAATCCCGCCCGCGGTAGCGACCTCTACTGATCGATCTTGGTTGGTTGAATGCAAAGTTGATAAAACGGTTTAAATGCATGAATGCGCATCCAATAATTTAAACCTAACATGTGAGAGCTTTCTAAGTCGGTTGATTTAATCCAAGTATCAAGTATAAGATGTCGAGATGGATTTACGGTTGATTTGCATGCAAGACGGAAATTAAACATCCATTTACCGTATTAGGTTTATGGTGCATAACGTGATCCATTTGTCTTAGTAAGACATTTTGCAAATGTGATTTTTTAATGAGCAAATTAGTCATCTGATCCGTCCTATATCCGGGTTGGCCGGAGTCGGGATCGTCCTTGACTAATGCTGGAAAGGGAACAAACCCTGCACCAGGCGGCCACATGAGGCGCGAGCCCGTTGGCGATGCAAGGGGGTCTCCCCTGGTTTTGAAAATAGGAAAGAAATGGCCTGTTTAGGCGCGGGCCAGTCAACGGTTTAAGACGCATTCTGACCATTTGAAAAACGTTTGTAAAACATGTTGAAAATGGGTATTTGAACCCGTTTTGGTTTGAAAGGGTCGTTTAGACCGTATTTATTGATTTGAAGAACGAGACGTGAATAATCGTCATTATCTTGATGATATTCGATGTCGGGTTCGACTTGGCAAGCTTGACATGAATAGTTTTGAAAATAGTTATGAACTAATTGTTTTAAGTTCATTTGAATATAATTAGTCGATACTCATCATCGTACCCGGGTTAAAATCCGGCATGGTATGTAGAACCAAGGATGACTTTATGTTGGTGACTAATACAAAATGTAAAGAAATGATGAAAGGCTTTAAAATACCTCCCAAAATGTGAAGAAATGAAATAAAAGGCTTTAAAATACCTTTTAAATGTAATTAACCAAATATTATCATCGAAACACGGATTAAACCGTCATGGTATTAGGAACCAAGGGTGAAAAAGGCTTTATGGTTAAAAACTTGTAAAAGCAAATAAAATAAAAGGGGTTTGAAAATATTTGAAATGGTAAAAACCGATTACAAATATGAAAGTGAATTAATGAGGAAAGACGAGAACAAACACGGTTGAGTCTGGCCTGGACACCCCGTTGAGGCGCGAGCCTCTGTGCAGAACAAGGGGCTTCTGTCTCAGGCCAAAACTCAGTTTTGGCTCGTCTACCCTATGTTTTGGATCGTGTTATGCATGATTTAGCATGTTATAGTCATGAAATAAGTAAAGACATGACAAAAGAAGGATTTTTACACCCTCATACTTACATGCTTGGTTTATGGCGAGAAACCGACGTAAGTGTAACAACTCGTTTGGTCGGAAAAGACTCGGTTTAAAACGTTTTAGTAAGTAAAAAGAGTGTTTTACTAAGATTAGTTACGATGTAGTGGTCGAAGTGGTCGGTCAAGTGATTTAATGCACGATGACGGTACCAAACAATGTGTAAGGCTTGTATTTACGATCGGTAGGTCGTAAATACGCGTCGGATTGTGACTTAGGAAGTCGAGTCGAGAATTTTAAGGGAGAAAAGAGGGGGTGGACGCTCGCGTAAGTTCTCAAATGGGGGCATTTGAGGGGTATTTATAGGAAAATGAGTGGTTGTGTAAGTTTTGAGCGACGTGGCCACCTGGGCTGCTCAAAGTGGCGCGAGCCACGTCGCGGGTCTTCGAGTTGTCCTGTCACTTTCACACAAATGCAATCATAGTTTGTTCTATCCTAGGATTTGTAGTCACATGTTTTATGCTTGACCATTCATGAATCCAAGAAATCTTAGTATAGAAGGTTTTGAAAGGTTTGTTTTTTGTGGTTGACTCGGTTTGACTCGTTGTTAGAGTGGGGATTTGAATTTTTGAGTCGGTTTTTGGTCCGGTGTCGATTTTGACTCTAGTTAGTGTCATTGCAACCCGTCGTCGTGCATTAAAGACTCCAGATACTTTTGAAAAGTTTTGAAATGTTTTATTTTTGAAATCGTTTTAAGTTTTCTGACGTAAAGTTGTACACGAACTGCCGATCAAACGCCGCGATTCCAAAGCATGTTATAGTCCGATAATCATCGGGTGTTTGTTGGAGTCTCAGCAGATACTTGGTATCTACATTTCCGCTAATTACTTGCCACATCTATGTCAACCAAAAGTCTCATCTAACATAAGATCGAAAGTGTTCCAACCACCTCCCCCAACTATGTTTCTTCAACAAGGTATCATTGTAACTAACTATGACAACATCGACCACATGTACAATTCACTGAAATATTATACTCTAGTCTCACCCACAACTCAACATTACAGGAAACAACAGTAAAGAGAACAACAATCTATATGTCCATAATCTTTCAAAAGTTCATCTTACAAGTACCCCACCTACTCCACCACAACCGATGACGGCATCATAACACCGCCACTAACAGCCGCACCGCAGCGCGAAGGTACTCGCATCGCAACACGGGCAACCACAACCTAGAATACAACAACCACATTAGTAAAAAGCAGAGTCCTGACACAGCGATCATCTCACGACTCATCCAACCACCCATTAATCCTTTGTCGATATCGTCTTACTGGATCACAAAACAACACAAATTACACGGAATAACCATATCACAAGTTTATGAATATCATACCATACCACTACTTATGAGGTCTGAACCTCACACAATCATTTACACACATCATCGACCCATAACCAAATCTAACTAGTCAATCCTGATCACGTAAGTTACCCCTTGATAATGGATATCTCTCACCCGAGCTTAACTCAGATGCCCTTCATAACATATTCTCCCATCCGCACAATTATCACCACCCGACAAAGGTAACCATATTATAAGTACCCAACTACTAGCAAACACCTCATATATCCACATCTTATACTCCGACACAACCATACATACCAGCCAGGCTCCACAAAATCAACCTCTTTAAAAACGTTAACTTCCCTATTTAACATCATTCTTAACCACTAGTGACAACACTCCGGCACCATCATCTTTCATATAACTACTCTCTTACCGTCACCTCTAAATATAGCAATTCATTTCCTCTCTTTGGTTATCATCCTAAATAACGAACATTAAATACATCAACAAAAATTACCTCAACAACTATTCAAATTTTATCCTTGATTATATCGTCACCTAATTCACTACCATAGTCTCATACCATGCAAATACTCTACCAACTTCATACTCCTTTAATTGCTTAAAACTCATGAATAACAAGTCGTCCTACAATTTTTATATATCCCTTAACTTACACCCTCATGGTAGTATCACACAATTCCATGATTCCTTACTTTCGTGTCCCCTAATTCTTCTGAACATTCAATCAACTTACCATCATCTTTCTCTTACCATTAGTTCCAAAAATTAAATTCTATTAGCCTATATCATTATTTTTTTATTCATTTCTTATAAAAAATCCCTCTCATCATACTTCTCACTCATACTCCCCACCGATAGATCCACCCCTCAATGATTTCTCCTTAATTGATTACATCTTCTTTTAATAATTCTAAAAAAACCAAGATTCACTTCTTCCCGGGCCTTCCCAAATGATTATACAATAGGCTCACCTTCTAGTAATACAAATCTCCATAACGACTACTACATATAATTTCTCATTGCCGCGTCCCTCGATCTAAGCTCACTAGACACCAATATTTTCCATTTTTATTATCACAACCTTCCATTACACATCTCCTCACCCAACATCGTCATAATCATTTCTCTCCAGAAATCACTATATATCCCAAATTACCATAATTTTCACATCCCTCATTTCAAAATTTTCATTCTCACATTCCTCAAATTTACATTATCACTCTCATCATCACTTGACCATATGCGGTCATACCTACACCACTTAAGCCAACGACTAATTCACTCACCATAGCTCACAGAATATGCTCCTTATCTCAATAGCTCGCCAACTTCGCTTATTCTTTCCGTTATCCATCACAATCACGTGTATCCATGTCCTCCCTACCAAACACATATCCTTCATAAGCTGGTATTCTCCACATCATAGTATCTGGTAACTTATGTATCAAGACAGTCACATATGTAAAAGAATGCTTTAAGACCCAAAACATACGTGTGCATATAACCTACGACTCAAAAC
Source organism: Silene latifolia (assembly GCF_048544455.1). Classification (NCBI taxonomy): domain Eukaryota; kingdom Viridiplantae; phylum Streptophyta; class Magnoliopsida; order Caryophyllales; family Caryophyllaceae; genus Silene; species Silene latifolia. The sequence continues at coordinate 39,692,185 of NC_133530.1, forward strand.
AAATGTAAGCACGTAGCCACCGACTCAAAATGACCACCCAAAGAGGTACTCGATTGAGTACATGACGTACTCGGTCGAGTACAGGACACTCGGTCGAGTAACTATACCACTCAGCTGAGTTCTCGGCTACAGAAGCTGACCCAAATTGTCACAGAAAGATTACTCGGTCGAATACGGGTTACTCGGCCGAATACGAAAGTTACTCGGCCGAGTAGGCCCTACTCGGCCGAGTTCCTACACAGTTCTCAGCAACGTCAATTTTTCGTAAAACAGTCATATCTCACTCACTACTTGGTTGTTTTGGGCGTGTGACCGTCCCTCTCCCCGGACTAGTGTTCAAGGCCACCAAAGATGTGTAGAGTGAGAAGAGAGAATTGGAAGAGAGATTAGGTTTAGGAGTGATAAAAGAAACCGTCGAAAATGATTTATGTTCATGCTGAAAGACGAGCTACTCGGTCGAGTATAGACATACTCGGCCGAGTACGCTCCATTCGGTCGAGTACCTCAAATACTCGGCCGAGTGGCCTCTGCTAGGTCAAGTATCGAGTTACATTGGCCCTCTAGTCTCCCCAGTCTTCCTTGCTAAGGCTCCCCCTTGGTCAATAGATCAGTCAACGGGTCCCTAATAGGGCAGGTATTACAGTCTTCCCTTCTTAAAAGGAACTTCGTCCCCAAAGTTTGTCCCACACTCCCCATCGCAACACAACAAGGCAACACAAGGGATCACATAGTACTCATGCAATAAGGAAAGCCACATAAACTCATGCAACACCAAGTAACGGCAATGTCAAACTACAAGGTTATTATCATCACATGTCTAACACCACCAGTTATCGTGACATGATTATGACGACCATGATATGACACCCTCATTTATTGCGGAAAAGTAAACACGTAATTCTAGATAAAAACTGCATGGATATGTTTGTAATAGGTTCATTTGGGTAAAAACCTGTAATTTTTAAAACCGAAAACGAAACCTGAACCTGTTATAAAAATATCCACATGGGAAGGTGTCAAACATGCAAGGTCTAAAATGAATCTCATAAATAAAACATTGCTAAAGTCGCGAAACAAAGTTATACAACCCAAATATGAAAAAGGGAGACATATGTCCCTAAAAAGTAGAGCTGATCAAGTGCGGGCTGACCCGTTCGGTCCAGCCCGTTCGGCCCACTAAAATAGCGGGCTTGGACAAGAAAAATCAAAAATTAAATGGGTAACGGACAAGAAAATTCGGCCCGCTAGAATAAATGGACGGGCTTGGACTAAACAAAATTGCTCATGGGCGGCCCGCTAGGCCCGCTATTATTAGTAACCTCATAAAAGTCCTTAAACCCTCAATCTCAGACGTTTTATGCTCATTTCATTTGCAATTTGTACACACTAAATCAATTAGGTAGCGCAAATGAATATTTATACCTTACGTATAAGTGGGAGATTGTCGGTATTTACACTTGTCGTATAAAGATTCTCTGAGATTGGACATGCTAACGGGATTGTCGTATAAAGATAGTACCTTTCAAGTATTTACACGGGAGTGTATGTAACCGCTAATAGTGCCGCACAAATAACGAGGCAAAAATGAACTTTTGATGTTTGTAGTAGAACATTGCCAAATTTGTGTTTTTTCCAAAGTTAGTAAACTTATCTTTTGAAAATTAGTATACTTTTTTAAGGGTAGACTTTTAAAGATAATTGTTAAGATTTAGGGGATGTAGCTATAACAAACTCGTGTTTTAATAAAAACACTAATTTTTGTATTTTATTTTAGTCAGGCCCACGGGCCGGCCCGCTCTCTTGAAGTGGGCGGGTACGGACAGTGGAAAATGGCCCGCTTAGCGTGCTCGGGCTATTAAATACGGCCCGTCGGACACTTTTTTAGCAGCTAGGCCCGGCCCATGTCCGGCCCAAGCCCGCTTTTGATCAGCTCTACTAAAAAGTATATGACATAAAAAGTGTTTAAGGGTCACAATAAAATAAAGCCAATCTAGGTCCCAAGGTTACTTTGCTCGCTAGCTCGTCCATGTACCCCATATATGCATCACCTACCTGTCAATCGCATTTTATACAAATACGAAAGCCACAGTCAGTGGGGAGTAACTCCGAGTTCTCCCAGCCACGAAATGTCATAATTAATATAACATGTAAACATAAGAATATGAATATGAATAACACATAGCCTTAGCATATAGATGCTAGACAATCGTACTCATCATGTGAACAACAATATAACAACACATAGTCCTAGCATATGAATACTAGACCGACTCATACTACACTATCATGTGAATCATATAACATCCAGGAATCCAAACTCTATCAACCATAGCCGGCTTGCATCTCACCTTCTATGATTCATAGAGTCATCAACAAGAAAGGACAATATATCTAGAGACAGGCATAAGTTCCTAGTACAGTCAATAGTCACTCTGTAACTCGAGTCTATACCGCGAGGTAAGGTAAACACCCTAGTTCTAAACCTGCGCAGACCTAGCGACATGCGGAAAGTACCGCATCCAAGACCGATGATCACACACATGAGTACCCCTAAGGAGTCCACCAAAGGGTTGGCTAGTACTTAAGCTGACCACATACTTCTAAGAGTACGTCAGGAGGTCATGCCCTAACTTGGATATAAGCCCACCAAGCTAAGACACAAAGGCTATTAAGCTGTGAACATACACTCGTCAAAGACTATAAGGGCCTATCTATGACGAAGGCCAAAATACTCACTTAGGACCTAGTCCCAGCTTGAATACTTTAGCCCAAACCACACAAGACAAGTAGGACACTCAATTAACCATAAGAGGGGCAAAGAGTCCAAACTTGCACACACACAAATGATCATACACACCCTAGCATATGAAAGACTACGCAAGAGCATATTCAGCTGACAATCCAACAATATCTCCAATATCAATAATAATCCAAATTCCAGCTAACCAACAGTACCATAATCCATGAGAACAAGCTAAAATGGCAGAGAGGCAACAAGACTCAAGCATAAGGCATCCAAAGCATCCAACAACCAACATGTGAAATGATAATTACAAATATCAAGGCATAACATAAAACATCCAATAACAACCAATCTCACCTCAAAGACAAACCCTCGACCCGAGTCCCGCGATGGGTTATTGGTCAAATCGAGGCTGGCCGGTTTAAACCTAGTTTGACCAAACTCGTTCAATCAATCTGGCCCAGCTCAGAGTCTTGGCCTACTTTGGCCTAAATCACAAAATTCATCACAATATCATTCTCATACCATTTCCAATTTCTATCATGTGAAAAACTATTAACATAAGGAAAGATATTCCAACTTACAAAACAACTAATTCCACAAAATTCTCACATAATAAAATAGCATAAATAACCGTCTCACACAAGAGTAAACTTTTCTATAAATTTTTAATCGATAAAACGACGCCATTTACTCATATGGACTCCGAATTGAGTGTTTCAAGTGGCTAAACCACCTAATTTTTCGATGCCGTTCAATCTGTCATATTTTTGGAAACATTGGAAACCGTCTCGGTCCGGTACTGACGCGTTGAAGCCAAAACACGGACTTGTCACAACACATAATTCCTCATCCAAATTTGTTCCAAACAATAATATACAAATGGGTAACATAAATTAAACATAAGCATACACATCTTACTCCATTCATTCATTTATCAACAAGATCGTCTCAAACAACAACAAACAACAACAAACAACAACAAACAACAAATACAACTACTAATGTGACATTAATTCGTCGAGTAACTCGGAATAGTTACCTTAAGCTAGCAAAGAGACAAGTAATAACTTCAGAAAGCTTCTAAAACCCAAAATTACTCTTCATCTTCAACAACATATGAGTCACCTAACTCATCTTCAAATTCTTGTTGGAAATCTATATCTCATAATTTAACATATTCATATATGTTTCAAATTAATTTAGTCATAAAATTAATTACAAATCTTATGCATGCAAACTAAATAAGAAGAGAGAAGAAAATCAATTTCTCACCATCTAATTTTCGGTCAAATGGGCACCAACAAGATCTCCTTCTTGTTAGTTCTTGAGCTTTCCAATAATGGATGAACATTCATGACTTCAAAATAGAAGCCCTCCAATTAGTAGCACCCAAGACTATCCCTTAATCCCACAAACTAATACGTACTAGATATTTGTAATGTGGTTTACCTTAAAATTGATTACTAATACTCATATACTACTACTAGTATTATTAGTGATTGATATGAACAAATTAGATTCATAAAAGGACTTTTATGAAGAACAAGAGAGAGAGAGAGAGAGAGAGAGAGAGAGAGAGAGAGAGAGAGGTATTTTCATAAAATAAATTAGAATGAATAAAAATGAGAAAAATCTCTCTATATTTTCTCACAAAAACCGGTGGTCTCATGTAGTCCATAGACCATAATTATTTTTTTTCTTTTTGTCTTCACAAGACAAATGTGTAAGCCTTTGTCCATAGTCATGTCACTATCAAGCATATTGGACAAATGAATAAGACAAATGGAAAAAGACAAAACATCTCACAATGCCCACCAATTTCGGTTTATGTGTATAATATGGAGTCCATTTTATTTTTGTCAATTGTACAATTGTATGTCATGTGACATGTGACATGTCTTATGTCATGTTTTAATTTAAAATGCATATTTAACAAATTAAATATCATTTACAAATTAAATAAATCATATTTAACAAATTGACTAGTAATTTAAAATTACTTTCTCATAAAATGGTCATTTAATTACTAGTTAGTATAATTCACAACATCTTGTAATTATAACTGACTTATCATTCTCATCTCGCGTGTTTCGCAAACACCGATTAATTTTAGTAATATAACTTCTTAAATTACTAAATAAAATCTCATTTAATCACATTATAATAAGATGTCATTTTCTCTCTTATGATAATAATTTGTTCAATTTTAAGGAATTAATTAATCTGTATCGACATATAACTAATTAACCTTTTCAATTAAGGGAATCGTCCTTTAGGCGTGACCTCAAGGGATCAACTGATCACCACCGTCGCACGACAGTAATGTCAAACTCTAGCCAGCCAATCATTACCGATATGTGTGGACCAGTTGACTATATATATTATGTATCATCCCTTTCGTATTCTTGGTATGAGATTTAAATATGTGATCAATATGATCGACAATTGTGATCGCATTATTGTCGGGGACACTTACTCCAACAATCTCCCACTTGTCCTCGACAAGTGTGCGTCACCAATTCTCTTGTCCTATTACTATCTCCCACTCAATGCAAGGTGTCTTTCGGGTCGTACTTGTAAGTGATCATGTCGAGAGTGGTTTCCTCGATCTGGAGAATAACTGATTGACCGGATTTATCTATCATAGATACCTTCCGAGCGTGGCCACGCATTTCCAGTTCATTACTCCTCGAGTGGCCCTGAGATATTGTTTTAACCCTGACAAGGGGGTGGACAATTCCTATTGCACTTATTCCCTTCGACTAGCCACCGCCATCATAACCCAAAATATGCCCATTTGACCCCATTTACGAAGGTCGTAGTAACACAAATCAAAGTTAATCTGAAACTGTGCCACCTTAGGCGAACAGTCTTTAGTCAAAAGAATCGACTCATTAGAATACTATAGTAGCTCTCGCCACGACCAGGCTATATAAATTTGCCAGAACTCTATAAGCGGTCACTTCCCGACAAAGTGTTCCTAATAGTCTGCTTATGTGATCGACTAGTCATCTCATAATGACTCTATGGCACTTGAATTTGCCATCAATCGCATCACACTCTAGTCACTTCGAGACGTCACCTCATACAAGTGACTATGGGCGAATACCATGTTAATCCGGGTTCACTTTAACGGGGTTCAATGTTGTCTCTACAACCCGTTTGGATGTAACAAAGTATAATAAAAGAGTTTTAAAGTAAAACTCGAACGACAAATGCGATTATCACATATTAATAGTCAATGCCTGATTACTACTTCATATTCTATAATCCAGTTTGATCTTGAATGTAGTTATTCATCTCAATTTAATTTGAAATGACATGACTCATCATGTTAAGCCTATGAGAAGGCTTTGGTTAGTAGGTTTTATCAACTTCTTGTACCTTACTCAACCTTACTACATACTCGTTTTCTTTTGTAATGTATACATTTGCATTACAAAACTTTCTGAGTACGTGTCGAGATCCAATCAAGACATAGGCCTTCTAGCCTTAGAATAGCTCCCACTGTTTTCACAGTGTGTGGGACTCATCCTTCTTGCACATCCCATGATTGCAAGTGGGCTCAATTTCCGTTGTAAATATTTCTCATTGTTCTTTATTGCCTAGAAAGATTCTAGAAAATCTACTTCTTAATTAACATAGCCACAATGGTATCTTAACCATCCTAATGTGTTTTGATTATGGTTTTGTCAGAAACCATGCGCAATCTCAATTGTCAATTGTCACTTGTGTAACACCCTTACACAAAATTGCATCAAAAAACACTTTGCATTACATCCTTAATGCTTCTGCAAGCACTTAAGGGTAATCTTTATGGCTTACTAGGTAACCATTACTTAAATTCGATTTGAAACAATTTATCATACTCAAAGTATATGAAGTGTTATACATCATTTCTTATTTAATTGATTCGGCAGCGGAAGCAAATGGAATCAATCAAATATGTTCAATTTTATTGAACTAGTCATGAATCTTATCAACATGAGACTTCTTATTTGACGCTAATATCATGTAGATTTATCATCATAAATCCGGATATTAAAGATGTATTATATATTTCTCCAAAAGTCTTAAATCATTCCCAATGATCAATATGTCATCCACATATAAGACTAATTAAAATTTTTGTAACTCCCACTAAACTTCATGTATAAACATAACTTCTCGACTTATCGGGAAAATATTTATACCATGATCAAATCATTGATTCCAACTCATTGATGTCCTACTTAAGACCCTCTCTTAAGTTTCACATTATCTTAGGATTGCAAGAATCTACAAAACTCAAGACATGTATTGAATACATTCCTTCTAATTGAAGAAGTGGGTTTTAGATTCACTCGCTATGTATTTCATAATAATGAAACACAATCCCTAAGAAGATCCAAATAGACTTAAGCATTTCAACCAGTGCAAAACTCTTTGCCACCAATCTTACATTGAAATCTCTCTTTATTAGTGCAAAAACCCTTTGTCACTAATCAAGCCTTTTTTATTTCAGATTTTCATGGCTCTAAGCCTTGTATTGAGTTGTGACTTATATACTCTTATGTAAGTCATACGTTCATTACTTTCCAGAAGTAATCAACTTGAATCAAACAATTTCTTTGTAAGTTGCTTATTCATCATTTTCAACAAGTGATGACTTTAACTTCCTAGGTTTTGAAGAAACAACGTCTTACACAAAATGTCTCATGTAGTCAAGAAAGACCAGTAGGACATAACATTCTTTGTGGCTCTTGAATAATTTCTCCCACTCTGTCTTCTAGAAATAAACTTGTATTTTAGAAAGACAGTTTCACGAGCCGCAAAACCCGTTGTACTCGTGATAATTGAAAGGGAAAAATGAGCATTTGTTTCTTGTGAAAACTTACAAGCATGGTACTCTACCATTTCATATCTCATATGTATCGTTTAGATTTAGTGGAAAAACAACTTAGACAAAATGATAAAATCCCCAAAAGGATCAAGTAACTCAAAGTAACTTGATTGAAGTCCAAACCATATCGAATAGCGTTTGAATCCTTATCCAACCACACATTATCCCATAATGTGTGTTAAGAGAGATTAGTTTGTGATACTATATCACATTTCCTTTGGCTTATATCAAAGTCTTCACTTTGATAATCCCATTACGACTTGATCGTGATTCATGGAACTCTTTGAACTCCTTCAAAGATTTCTCCTTTTACTTTATTAAGTAAACATATTGGTGTTAACTTAAATTGATGGTAAAAAAAAATGATCAACCTATTCTGTATAAATGATTTACAACCTCGATTTCCTTTTCAACCAAAAAGTACGAGATATCTTGCTTTTAATACAAGACACGCATAAAACATTAACAATCTAATGGTTTCAAGAGTACTCGATAACTCTTTGCGTTCATCATTCTAGAATTTAAGGTTTAATCTTAGGTTACCAATTTGAGTCTTGTATCATCTTCATGATATGTCATTCTAGTTTGGTTTAGAATATACTCACCTTGATAATGGGCTAGCCATACATCAAATCGTGGTGTATAGGGTCACAAAAGTGAAACCTCTTTTTGTATCTTAACAAGTTCATATTCTTATTTAGAGTTTATTCACTTAATAGTCACAATTAAGTATAACTCTAAACCCAAAAACTAGATTTAATACACAATGACTCTATCTCTCAACATTATTGTTGCTAGTCGTCATATTCTAATCATTCTATGTATCGCATACAATCATGAAAAACCACCATCGGTTTCTAATATTGACGAAATGGTACTAGCAAAAATTTATGTCAATCAAATAAATAAATAACTAAGTCTTATTAGATGTCCCACAACTAACTTGCTTATTCTTTAACAACTTGGGGTAGTTTTCTTTCTAGTGTCCAACATTTAAGACAATGGAAACTTTATTGGTCGGGATTGATAGGTTTAGTATCGTCATTCTCAATAACTTTACTTTTAACATTACCTTGTATCAATTCCATTATAATCTTTACTTCTTGAACCTCGTCCTTTTCTTAACGGTTTAAGAGAATGCTCCCACTTATTTCAAAGAATCTTTACTTAGAGAAGTAAAGTTGAATCTTATGAAAACTACTCTTCAATTCAATCGTTTTAGTCTTAAAACTTTCATTGAAGTGGTTGCGTTATTTTGGTCAATTACGAATTCTGACAAATCTAATCACCAAAACAATTTATCGCTTCAAGGTACTTAATTTAATTAAGCATATGAGAAACAATTCATTGTAAGTAGATATGTTAGTCAAGAATCAAAAACCTGTTTGATAATGAATAACTTTAATCTATACTCTTTACAAGAGATCCTTAGCAATGGTCCATTTGAGGTTTTAGAAGCAAATTCATATTTGTCTTTAGTTACGATGTTTTAATGGAGATTTGAATCAAAAATCGAAATGATATCGTACATGAATTGTGGTAAAGAAATAGAACAATATGATAACGGAATAGTGGAAAACTTAACATTTATCGTTTTATTAATACTTGTAAATAACAAGTAAAGCATTTAAATAGTGACCTCTACCCAACTATGATAAATGATTCCGAGATCCAAATTCATATTAACTTGGGCACGGGGTAGCCGATGAAACCCTTATCAATATAACTCGGTGGATTAACTCTTTAATTGATTCTACTTTTAGAACTCTCGGTCGATAAAATTACATTAACATTTATCTTTAGCCCAAAACACATCCGACAAGGGCACGGGGTAGCCGATGAAACCCTTATCGATACTTTTGTTGAGTTCAACCCAAATTTCGAATAAATGTGTCCATGATCCAAATTCACATTAACTTGGGCACGGGGTAGCCGATGAAACCCTCATCAACATGAATTCGGTGGATTAGACATTTATCACCCACTTCCCCTACGTAACAAGGTTTGTACCCCGGGGTGGCCGAGTGCGCTCCCTCGCGAAATAGGTTTTCATGGTTTCTACTTTTTGGTAAGGCTAAGTCTCAATTGTTTATTTTAGCGAGAGGTCATGTCAATTTATTATCTATCACGTTTTAAGTGAAATAAAGCGGTGAACTACGATAATTGTAATTGACACGGTCGATAAACTCGATAAAAAGATAATGCATGTTTTAGTTATGGCGATTTAGCGATGCATGTAACATATAAATAAAATGCACCTTGAACTTCATTGGTCCCTTGAACTTCGGTTAAGGCACGCATCTCGAGGTAACACCGTCTTTAATGGATTTCCTTTTCGAGTGACACCGTCTTCAAGGATCTCCGGAATAAATAAATTACATAGCAAATTACATAATTTCCTATTATACATTATTAATTAAAATAAAATAAATCTATTAAATTACAAAACCGTGATACGAGATCACAATAAATTACAACCGAATCGATATTCCCATACATTTCGGGTAATACCAATTAAAACTAAGGCCATACTAAGTAAAATTACATAATTCAAAAATTACATAAAATAAAATTATGACAATCATAAATAAATGCAGCATTATAATATGTATGAACATGCCCAATTTTATGCTAAATCGCCTTTAAGGAGTCAATATCGTATATTTAACGGTTTTTACGGATTTGCGTGATTCAACCTTTTAAAATCACAATAAATTACATAAAATCATATTTATGCACAAGTTAATTACCCTAACCTTCTTAGGACTCAAAATTAGTCTTCACTAATCATATTGACTATAACTAACTTGTATTTCTTAAAATTGTTCATTAGAAGACTCAAAATTACAATAAAAATGTTATAAACTTCAAATAAATCACAAAAATTTCAAATAAATTCAAAATTTAAACTTATGAACATTCTGGAAAAATACCATGACACTCATAATGTTCAAAAAACTTAGGTTAAAATTTCGAAAAATTTATCGGGAAAAACAATGTTGCGGTTTATCGGATTTATCAATTATAATCATAAAAACATGAGAAAAATTACATTCATCAACTTTTCAATTTTAGATCTGAAAAGATAATAAAATGCAACATGTGACGTTTTTCCTTAGTCATGAAGTATGTTTTAGCAATTTTTCACTAATTAAGTCACTATTTATGCTATTTTTCATCAAAAATCCATAAATCATGCAGGAAGCCTTCATTATACCCTATTAATTTACACACATCTTGTAAAATTGTATGTGACAACATACTAAATTTCTATGACCAGATTCGAAATATTTCTCATATTAACCTATTTTCATTTAAATTCGATTTTTATCATGAAAAATCCATATTTCGAGCATAAGAACTCCAAAAAATTTGAAAATTTCCAGATCATCTAAAAATAATATATGTGAAAACATATCCAAAAACCACTGGCAGATTCGAAGTTTAGCTAATTTTCATCCAAAAATGACATTTTTATCATAAAATCACATTTTAATGCCATTATTAAATAAAATGAACAATAAAAATCCATAAATTAATCAAAATATCCTAAATACATTTTAGGATCAGAAACTTTGACATGCATAATAAATTTCGTGATATATCATAATAACACAAATTTATGAGTTTTATATGTTAATCGTATAACTCGGAAAAACAATAACCGATTTGCATGCAAACAACCTTGTGCTCTGATACCACTTGTTGGAAATATATATCACATAATTTAACATATTCATATATGTTTCAAATTAATTTAGTCATAAAATTAATTACAAATCTTATGCATGCAAACTAAATAAGAAAAGATAAGAAAATCAATTTCTCACCATCTAATTTTCGGTCAAATGGGCACCAACAAGATCTCCTTCTTGTTATTTCTTGAGCTTTCCAATAATGGATGAACATTCATGACTTCAAAATAGAAGCCCTCCAATAAGTAGCACCCAAGACTATCCCTTAATCCCACAAATTAATATGTACTAGATATTTGTAATGTGGTTTACCTTAAAATTGATTACTAATACTCATATACTACTACTAGTATTATTAGTGATTGATATGAAAAAATTAGTTTCATAAAAGGACTTTTATGAAGAACAAGAGAGAGAGAGAGAGAGAGAGAGAGAGAGAGAGAGAGGTATTTTCATAAAATAAATTAGAATGAATAAAAATGAGAAAAATCTCTCTATATTTTCTCACAAAAACCGGTGGCCTCATGTAGTCCATAGACCATAATTATTTTTTTTTTCTTTTTGTCTTCACAAGACAAATGTGTAAGCCATTGTCCATAGTCATGTCACTATCAAGCATATTGGACAAATGAATAAGACAAATGGAAAAAGACAAAACATCTCACAATGCCCACCAATTTCGGTTTATGTGTGTAATATGGAGTCCATTTTATTTTTGTCAATTGTACAATTGTATGTCATGTGACATGTGACATGTCTTATGTCATGTTTTAATTTAAAATGCATATTTAATAAATTAAATATCATTTACAAATTAAATAAATCATATTTAACAAATTGACTAGTAATTTAAAATTACTTTCTCATAAAATGGTCATTTAATTACTAGTTAGTATAATTCACAACATCTTGTAATTATAACTGACTTATCATTCTCATCTCGCGTGTTTCGCAAACACCGATTAATTTTAATAATATAACTTCTTAAATTACTAAATAAAATCTCATTTAATCACATTATAATAAGATGTCATTTTCTCTCTTATGATAATAATTTGTTCAATTTTAAGGAATTAATTAATCTGTATCGGCATACAACTAATTAACCTTTTCAATTAAGGGAATCGTCCTTTAGGTGTGACCTCGAGGATCAATCGATCACCACCGTCGCACGACAGAAATGTCAAACTCTAGCCAGCCAATCATTACCGATATGTGTGGACCAGTTGACTATATATATTATGTATCATCCCTTTCGTATTCTTGGTATGAGATTTAAATATGTGATCAATATGATCGACAATTGTGATCGCATTATTGTCGTGGACACTTACTCCAACAATTCTTCACCTATAAGAACAACAAAAACACAATTATTAAGCTTTAAATTCGAAACCCTAAAAGATTAGTCTTAAAACAAAATTGAGGGAAATGAAAATAAAGCTTACTAGTAGATGAGGATCGAAGAGAGGATTCCAAATATATAATTTTTATGAGATTTGGTGAAGAAATGAAAGATTTATGAAGGATTTAGGGATTGTAAGGAAGTTATTTTGATAGATTTTTGGTGTTTGATGAAAGGAAGAGAGAGAGTGAATTATGGAGAAAATGAGAGATGAAGAGGAGACCCATGGAGGATGGAGGGTGCATGGTTTGGGGTAGGGTGTTTGGGTGAGTTTCAATTGTTTACGTTTTGGTTCGTTTCGACGGAAATTAGAAATATTAGTCGAACGCGATTTCCGAGAATATTAAAGTTCTTAAACACGATTTTACCAAAAGATTAAGTACTCATATGCCCAATATCCAAACTCGTTTATCCAACGACCGTAAGAAATGGGAAAATCCCAATTTTACGACTTTTATCCGAAATCTATTTTATCAAAGGAAAAGGTTTAAATATAGTTTAAATCACTTTTAAACATTTCTAAACTATCAAAAATAATTACATTTCTTCAAAATAAAATAACATTATATTTTATCAAATAAATTTTATTTCAAATAAATTAATATTAAATTAAAATAGATTAAAATATTACTTTTAAAATATAATAAAGGTCTTCAAATTTACGGGGTGTTACAATCATCCCTCCTTTCAAGAAGTTTCGTCCCCGAAACTTAGAAGAAGGACCATTGTATATATGTAGGTCTATCTCTTTAAAATCAAGTAAACAAAATCTTCAAAATGTGAACGTATGAAATATAAGTGTCTTTTCAATGGAACGGAACATCCTCGTCGGCCGTTCAAGAACATCAACATTCCAAATCAAAGACATAAAAATATATATTTTTACACCAACAAATGAGAAAACCAATTATCGGACGTCTCCAATAACAAGCTTTACCACTCATTGACGTTAAAACCAGTGGAAAACATTAAAACATTTTCAAAAATCTTTAGTTCGAAACTCTATAAAAACGATAATAACTCCACTAGCTATGACCAAACTCTAACTACGACTTTTAAACAACTAAGCAAGGACTACTAACGCGGAGAGTATTTAAGAGAAGGAGGGGAACACTCGAAAGGATAGCTAAAACTCACAAGAATTAGATAAAGGAGAGAGAATTTCCTCACGAGAAAAGTTCAGGATATTTAGCTAACATAGAATATTCAGGCTCCCAAGTTTCTTCTTCGACATTTCCACAACGCCAAAGGATACGAACTAGGGGCACAACTTTGTTTCTAAGTTGCTTGTTTGCTCTTTCGAGGATTCGGATCGGCCTTTCTTCTAAAGCCAAGTTAGGTTCCAAATCTGGGATTTCTTCTTGAATAACATGGCTCGGATCACTAATGTACTTCCTCAACTGAGATACATGGAAGACATCATGAACCTATCTCAAATTCGGGGGCAACTCCAAACGGTAAGCAACGGGACCAATCTTCTCAAGCACACGGAAAGGTCCAATGTATTTGGGACTCAGCTTTCCTTTCACACCAAAACGTTTCACCCCTTTCATAGGTGACACCTTAAGAAATACTCGATCATCAACCTCAAAGGCAAGTGGTCGACGACGGGCATCAGCTAGGACATCTAATCTCCATGTCTCCTTGATAGGTATAAACCTAGTACATTTGGTCAATCGATCTACAACCACCCAAACCGCATCTTTTCCGCTAGCAGTCTTAGGTAAAGCCATCACAAAGTCCATGGAGATGGACTCCCATTTCCACAGGGGAACATCCAAAGGTTGTAGCAAACCCCCCTAAGGTTCTGCGCTCAATCTTCACTTTCTGACAGGTAAGACACTTGCTAACATACTCTAGGACATCAATCTTCATCCTAGGCCACCAAAACGGTAATCTCAAGTCTTTATACATCTTGTCACCACCAGGATGAATAGAGTAAAGAGAAAGGTAAGCTTCATCAAGGATCTTCTTCCTCAACTCGGCTACTCTCGGAACATACATTCTACCTTGGTAACGAAGGTATCCATCACTATCCACCACACAATCCTTAGCTTGCCCAAGTTGGATTTTTGCTTGAATGGACTTGAAAGTAGCATCCTCAGGTAGGCAAGTACGGATCTCACGGTAAAAGTCGGGTTCTGCACTCAAGGCACTAAGATAGTCAAAGCCCTTCCCAACAAGGCTTATCTCTAGCTTTTGAAATTCCGTGGTAAGTTCATCAGGTAACACATGGATAGTGCTCAAAGAGTGACTAGTCTTCCTACTCAAAGCATCGGCCACCACATTTGCCAAAAGAAATGCCAGGTACTCAATCTGAAACAACAACATCATCCAAATGGTCCCGAAACTTCCTAACAACAAATCTTATGACTACACACTCCCAAGGATTTCCTCAAAACACTCATGTTACTTCATCCTAATCTATTCCCTGAAACAAGGTACTCCACTATAAGTGTGATTTCACCACTCCAAATCCTCAAACATCCACAAACAACTTCCACAAGATCAAGGTCAAAGTTCCAACAAAGCTATACTCATATCCAACTAGTGTCAACCATGGGTTTCCTTAAATAGTAAAGTCCTCAATCAAAGATCCGAATACCAAGCTATAAATGAAAGAAAACTAGATCTATATACTAACATATTCATATATGTTTTTGTTAATTTACTCATAAAATTAAATAGTGATCTTATGCATGCAAACAATAAACAAATTAAAGAATAAATCTTCATCTTACATTATGATTTTCGGATCAATAGGGCACAAGAGAGTTCTCCTACTCTCTTGTTCTTGAGCTTTCCTTAATGGAAGAATAAAGGACTCAAATGTAGAATCCCTCCCAAGGAATGATACCCAAGATATACTCTTAATAAAATTAATATTATTGATACTAGAATAACATTAACTTAAATAAAAATGACCCAAAAATTATTTGGTCCTCTTGGATTTCGATCAAGAGGAGGATGGAAGAGAAAGAGAATATTTTTATCTCTCTAAAAATATTATTGTTATGTTAGAATGAATTGATGAATACACCACCTTTGCATGTAGTGTATATTGGAAAAATAAGAGAAAACCCTTGGCTCTTCTTTTGTCCAAAACCGGGTAGGGTGGGAGAGTAGTGGCCAATGCATGCACAATGTGTTCTTTACAAGATTGTGTAGGTGTGCATGGCTAGTATTAGGCTAACATCATTATGCTTTCCATTAACTTAATCAACATAATATATATGTTAATTCCTCCCAATTTTTCTGTCCAAATTGAGATAAAATGGATTCCATTTTATCTTTGTCAAAATGTCAATTTGTCATATGTCACATGTCACATAAATTTGTTATGTATTTTTAACATATTAAAAATCAACGTATTAATAAAAATACGTCATATACAAAAATCGACCTAGTAATTCATAATTACTTGTACCAAAATATTTTACCAATTATAAATCACAATAACTTGTATTTGTAATAATTCATTCAATTTCAATTGTTTCTTTAAACAATAATTTCATCCAAGTAATAAAACAATTCGATCACTTAGACCGTATCTTATTTAATCAGATTATAATGAGATACGTAAATTTTACTTCCAAAATCGCCCGTCAATTTTCAAGTAATTTAATTAACTCGTAACGTTATACGATTAATTAAATGATCAATTAAGAGTAATATCCTTTAGGTATGACCTAGGGGATCAACTGATCACCACCGTCGCACGACAGTAATGTCAAACTCTAGTCAGCCAATCATTACCGATATGTGTGGACCAGTTGACAGTACAAATACTTCCCAATTGTATTCTTTAAAATGAGACTTAAACATGTGATCATCATGATCAACAGTTGTGATCGCATTATTGTCGGAGGACATATATTCCAACAATCTCCCACTTGTCCTCGACAAGTGTTCGTCACCAATTCTCTTGTCCTATTACTATCTCCCACTCAATGCAAGGTGTCTTTCAGGTCGTACTTGCAAGTGATCATATCGAGAGTGGTTTCCTCGATCTGGAGAATAACTGATTGACCGGATTTATCCACCATGGATACATTCCGAGTGTGGCCACGCATTTCCAGTTCATTACTCCTCGAGTGGCCCTGAGATATTGTTATAACCCTGACTAGGGGTGGACAATTCCTATCGCACACATTCCCTTCAACTAGCCACAGCCATCATAACCCAAAATATGCCCATTTGACCCCATTTACGAAGGTCGTAGTAACACAAATCAAAGTTAATCTGAAACTGTGTCATCTTAGGCGAATAGTCTTTAGTCAAAAGAATCGACTCATTTGAATACTATAGCAGCTCTCGCCACGACCAGGCTATATAAATTTGCCAGAACTCTATAAGCGGTCATTAGGCCGGACAAAATGTTCCTAACAGTCTGCCTATGTGATCGACTAGTTATCTCACATGACTCTATGGCACTTGAACTTGCCATCAATCGCATCACACTCTAGTCACTTCGAGACGTCACCTCATACAAGTGACTATGGGCAAATACTATGTTAATCCGTGTTCACTTTAACGGGGTTCAATTGTCATTACAACCCGTTTGGATGTAACAATGTATAAATTAAAGATAAAAGACAAATGTGATTATGAACATGAATAAAAAAACAACACTTTTATTTCATTTAAAAATCTAACATAGACTTGGTACACGTTTAAGTCCCATGGACACCATATGTCCATCATGTTTAGCCTGCGATAAAGGCTTAGTGAGCGGATCGGCTATGTTGTCATCCGTCCCAACCTTACAAATCGCAATTTCCTTTCTTTCAATAAAATCTCTTATTACATGATATTTTCTAAGTACATGTCTAGATCTATTACTAGACTTCGGCTCCTTAGCTTGGAAGATTGTCCCACTATTATCACAATAGAGAGTGATGGGATCATTGGTGGTAGGTACTACTCTTAGACCTTCCGTGAATTGCCTGATCCAAATAGCTTCCTTAGCAGCTTCTGATGCTGCAATGTACTCAGCCTCCATTGTAGAATCCACGGTTACAGCTTCCTTGAAGCTTCTACAGCTTACCGCACCACCATTGAGCATGAAAACGAAACCAGCTTGTGATTTCATGTCATCTCTATCTGTTTGAAAACTTGAGTCCGTGTATCCATTAACACGCAGCTCAGTGTCTCCTCCAAACACTAGGATAGAATCCTTAGTTCTTCTCAAGTACTTAAGGATGTTCTTGACGGCTATCCAGTGACTCTCACCTGGATTTCCTTGATGTCTACTCGTCATGCTCAAGGCATACGAGACATCAGGACGTCTGCATATCATGGCATACATGATTGATCCAACAGCGGAAGCATAAGGGATCGTCTTCATGCGTTCAACATCATGGGGTTCGGAGGGAGATTGAGTCTTGCTCAATATCGTCCCGGTTACTATAGGTACCAATCCCCTTTTGGATTTGTCCATGCTGAACCGTCGAAGAATCTTATCAACATAAGACTCTTGACTTAGTGCCAATATCCTCCTGGATCTATCTCTATGGATCCGGATACCTAATATGCGTTGTGCTTCTCCTAAATCCTTCATTTGGAAGTGGTTACCTAACCACTTCTTAACAGAAGACAACATCGGAATATCATTTCCAATGAGTAGTATGTCATCGACATACAAGATTAGGAACACAACATTGCTCCCACTAAATTTCATGTATAAACATGGTTCCTCAACACTTCGAGTGAAACCATTTTCTTTTATAACATGATTGAATCGATGATTCCAACTTCTAGATACTTGCTGAAGACCATAAATGGATCTCTTAAGTTTGCACACTTTGTTAGGATTTTTAGAATCAACAAAACCTTCGAGTTGTATCATGTACACCTCTTCTTCTAAATGCCCATTTAGTACACCTCTTCTTCTAAATGCCCATTTAGAAAAGTGGTTTTGACATCCATTTGCCATATCTCATAATCATGAAATGCGGCAATCGCTAACAAAATCCGTATGGATCTTAGCATGGCTACGGGTGCGAAGGTCTCATCATAATGGAGACCTTGGACTTGGGTAAATCCTTTTGCCACTAGCCTAGCTTTGTAGACATCATCATGTCCTTCTATGCCATTTTTGACTTTGAATATCCATTTGCATTGAAGAGGTCTTGCCCCTTTAGGCAAATCTACCAAGTCCCAAACTTGGTTTTCATGCATAGAATCCATTTCGGACTTCATGGCTTCAAGCCATAACGAGGAATTTGGACTAGAGATTGCGGCCTTGTAGGTGGCGGGTTCGTCACTTTCTAAAAGCAACACATCGAGCGTTCCATCTTCTTCGATAAGTCCCATATATCGATCGGGATGGCGTATAACACGACTCGTTCTTCTTAGTGGAGGAGAGACAACCGTGTTAGACGACGAAGGAACATCTTCTTACATCTCTATCTCGGTTTGTGGCTCTTGAACTTCATCAAGTTCAAAATTTCTCCCACTCTGTCTCTTAGAAATAAATTGGCTTTCTAAGAAGACAGCCTCGGAAGACACAAACACTTTGTTTTCTTGAGGTTTGTAGAAGTAGTAACCTCGAGAGGTCAAAGGGTAACCTACAAAGATGCATTTTACGGATCTTGGGGCAAGCTTATTGTCGGACTTTGCCTTGACGTAAGCATCACATCCCCAGATTTTCATGTAGGATAGATTAGGAACTCTTCCTTTCCATATTTCAAATGGAGTCTTTTCGGTGGCTTTAGTGGGACTATTATTCAAAGATAGAATTGCAGTTTGGATCGCAAATCCCCAAAACGAGTTCGGTAACTCGGTTTGACTCATCATGGATCGAACCATATCAAGTAGGGTTCGATTTCTCCTTTCGGCAACACCATTGAGTTGTGGCGTTCCGGGTGGAGAAAGTTGTGATATAATACCACAATCTTTCAAGTGTGAATCGAATTCAAGGCTAAGATACTCTCTACCACGATCGGTTCGTAGTGCCTTAATCCTTTTGTTCAATTGGTTCTCTACTTCGTTTTGAAATTCTTTGAATTTCTCAAACGCTTCACTCTTGTGCTTTATCAAATAGATATACCCATATCTACTCAAGTCATCGGTGAAGGTTATAAAGTAGTCATAATTACCACGAGCGGTGATGCTCATTGGTCCACATACATCGGTGTGTATGAGTCCCAATAGTTCACTAGCTCGTGTCCCTTTACTACTAAAAGGATTACGAGTCATTTTGCCAAGTAGGCAATATTCGCATGTACCATATGATTGATAATCAAATGGTGTAATCACATTAGTCGAAATTAATCTTTTGATGCGATTCTCGTTTATGTGACCTAATCGACAATGCCAAATGAACGCTTCACTTGGGTCACTTGTTTTGAGTTTCTTTGATTGAATGTTATAGATATCATTAGTCGGATTCGAGGTCTCTAAAATGTAAATGCCATTGATAGAGGAAGCTTGGCCTATAACCAAGTCGTTCCTTGAAATAGTACAACGATTGTTCTTAATGACAAAACAAAAACCGTCCATGTCTAGCATGGCGATTGAAATAATGTTTTTAGAGAGTGTAGGCACATAAAAACAATTATGTAAATACAACTCAAATCCGTTAGGCAAAGCTAAAACATAAGTTCCTTTGGATTCGGCCGCTACTCGAGCTCCATTTCCAAGGCGTAGATCCACATCTCCCTTGCTAAGCCTCTTCACATCTCTTAAACCCTGTAAATGATTACAAAGGTGAGAACCACAATCGGTATCTAGTACCCATGTCGTAGTGGAAGTATAATTTATATCAATAACATAAATTTCCTTAAGAATTTTACCTTTTGGAGTGATGATTCCTTCCCTTATATTTCGCAAATATACGGGACAATTCCTAAGCCAATGTCCCATGCCATAGAAATAATGGCACTCATCATTAACTTGCTTGAAGTTTTTGACTTTCTTTCCCTTCTTCTTGAACCTTTTGCTCTTGGAAGCAAGAACTTGATTGCTTGAGCTCCCACTAGTTTTGGCATCTTTATCTTCCAGAGACAAAGACCCTATAGATTGTATGAGGTAGTCTTCCTGAGACGGGCTCACACAAAATCTAGTAGTAGTAGGTGGTTTAGAAGAGGTGATGAAGTTAAGGTTTCCATCCTAACCTATCCCAAGATGAAGTTCTCTAGTAGTGTCGAAATCATTGTTGGAGCAAACGTCGTCAAAAACATTGTGGTATGACTCAATAGTTATCGGTGCGGTAGTGCTTGATGGATTCATTGTAATGAACTACAAGTATGGAGGAAAGGAAATATTAACATTTGTCTTTTAAATCATATTTGTAAATAAATTAACAAGATATGAGCATTTATATAGTGACCTCTACCCAACTATAATAAATGATTCCGAGATCCAAATTCATATCAACTCGGGCACGGGGTAGCCGATGAAACCCTTATCAATATAACTCGGTGGACTAACCTTTTAATCGATTCTACTTTTAGAACTCTCGGTCGATAAATTTACTCTAATATTTATCTATAGCCCAAAACACATCCGACAAGGGCACGGGGTAGCCGATGAAACCCTTATCAAAAACTTTTGTTGAGTTCAATCCAAATTTCGAATAAATGTGTCCATTATCCAAACCCATATTAAATTGGGCACGGGGTAGCCGATGAAACCCTCATCAACATGAATTCGGTGGATAGACATTCATCACCCACTTCCCCTATGTAACAAGGTTTGTACCCCGGGGTAGCCGAGTGCACTCCCTCGCGAAATAGGTTTTCATGGTTTCTACTCTTTGGTAAGGCTATGTCTCAATTGATTTGTTTTAGCGAGAGGTCATGTCAATTTATTATCTATCACGTTTTAAGTGAACTAAAGCGGTGAACTACGATAATAATATTTGACACGGTCGATGAACTCGATTAAGACGATGCATGTTTTAGTTATGGCGATTTAGCGATGCATGCGACATATAAATAAAATGCAAAGCATAAAAATAAATCCTAGTATGGCCTTCCTAAAATAGAAAACTATTTAACTATTACATATTCGGAAACCAACTCCATTGGTCCCTTGAACTTCGGTTTTGGTACGCATCTCGAGGTAACACCGTCTTTATGTATCGCCATCTTGAAGAAATCCGTCTTTGGGAACTTCGGAATAAATAAAATTACATAATAAATTACATAATTTCCTATTATACATTTGTAACTATAATAAAATAAATCTATTAAATTACAAAACGGTGATACGAGATCACAATAAAATTACAACCGAATCGATATTCCCATACATTCCGGGTAATACCAATTAAAAACTAAGGCCATACTAAGTAAAAATTACATAATTCAAAAATTACATAAAATAAAATTATGACAATCATAAAGAAAATGCAGCATTATAATATGTAAGAACATGCCCAATTTTATGCTAAATCGCCTTTAAATAGCCAATATCGTATATTACTCGGTTTTTACGGATTTGCGTGATTTCAACATTTTATAATCACAAAAATTACATAAATTCATATTTATGCATAAGTTAATTACCCTAACCTCTTAGGACTCAAAATTTAGTCTTCACTAATTATTTGACCATAATTAACTCATATTTCTAAAATTTGTTCATTAATGGACTTAAAATTACAATTAAAAGCTATAAACTTCAAATAAATCACAAAATTTCAAATAAATTAAAAATTTGAAATTTAAACTCATGAACATTCTGGAAAAATACCATGACACTCATAATGTTCAAAAAACTTAGGTTAAAAATTTCGAAATTTATCCGGAAAAACAATGTTGCGGTTTATCGGTTTTAACAAAATAATCATAAAAACATGAGAAAAATTATATTCATCAACTTTTAAATTTTAGATCTGAAAAAGATAATAAAATGCAACATGTGATGTTTTTCCTTAGTCATAGAGTATGTTTATTAATATTTCACTAATTAAGTCACTATTTATGTTATTTTTCTTCAAAAAAATATAAATCATGCATAAAGACTTCAATATAGCCTATTATTTTACACACATCTTGTAAAATTGCATGTGACAACATACTAAATTTCTATGACCAGATTCGAAATTTATCTCATATTAACCTATTTTTCACCTAAATCCGATTTTAATAATGAAAAATCCATTTTTCGAGCATAATAAGTCCAAAAATTATGAAAATTTACAGGTCATCTCAAAATAATATATGTGATAACATATCCACAAATCACTGGAAAATTCGAAGTTTAGCTAATTTTTGTCCGAAAATGACATTTTATTCATAAAATCATATTTTTAATGCCATTATTATATAATATGAACAATAAAAATCCATAAATTAACCAAAATATCCTAAAAACATTTTAGGACCAGAAATTTTAACATGCATAATGATTTTTGTGATATATCATAATAACACAAATTTAACAAGTTTTATATGTTAATCGTATAACTCGGAAAAACTTTTAACCGATTTGCATGCAAACAACCAAGGCTCTTGATACCGATTGAAAGAAAAGTAGATCTATATACTAACATATTCATATATGTTTTTGTTAATTTACTCATAAAATTAAATAGTGATCTTATGCATGCAAACAATAAACAAATTAAAGAAGAAATCTTCATCTTACATTATGATTTTCGGATCAATAGGGCACAAGAGAGTTCTCCTACTCTCTTGTTCTTGAGCTTTCCTTAATGGAAGAACAAAGGACTCAAATGTAGAATCCCTCCCAAGGAATGATACCCAAGATATACTCTTAATAAAATTAATATTATTGATACTAGAATAACATTAACTTAAATAAAAATGACCCAAAAATTATTTGGTCCTCTTGGATTTTGGTCAAGAGGAGGATGGAAGAGAAAGATAATATTTTTATCTCTCTAAAAATATTATTGTTATGTTAGAATGAAATTGATGAATACACCACGTTTGCATGTAGTGTATATTGGAAAAATAAGAGAAAACCCTTGGCTCTTCTTTTGTCCAAAACCGGGTAGGGTAGGAGAGTAGTGGCCAATGCATGCACAATGTGTTCTTTACAAGATTGTGTAGGTGTGCATGGCTAGTATTAGGCTAACATCATTATGCTTTCCATTAACTTAATCAACATAATATATATGTTAATTCCTCCCAATTTTTCTGTCCAAATTGAGATAAAATGGATTCCATTTTATCTTTGTCAAAATGTCAATTTGTCATATGTCACATGTCACATAAATTTGTTATGTATTTTTAACATATTAAAAATCAACGTATTAATAAAAATACGTCATATACAAAAATCGACCTAGTAATTCATAATTACTTGTACCAAAATATTTTACCAATTATAAATCACAATAACTTGTATTTGTAATAATTCATTCAATTTCAATTGTTTCTTTAAACAATAATTTCATCCAAGTAATAAAACAATTCGATCACTTAGACCGTATCTTATTTAATCAGATTATAATGAGATACGTAAATTTTACTTCCAAAATCGCCCGTCAATTTTCAAGTAATTTAATTAACTCGTAACGTTATACGATTAATTAAATGATCAATTAAGAGTAATATCCTTTAGGTATGACCTAGGGGATCAACTGATCACCACCGTCGCACGACAGTAATGTCAAACTCTAGTCAGCCAATCATTACCGATATGTGTGGACCAGTTGACAGTACAAATACTTCCCAATTGTATTCTTTAAAATGAGACTTAAACATGTGATCATCATGATCAACAGTTGTGATCGCATTATTGTCGGAGGACACATATTCCAACAATAAATTCCCAGAAAGGGTTCCTCAAATATTCCGCCATTCAATTCCATCCATTTAAAGTCAAGTACTAAGCACTAGTATATCCCAAGACATGTCTCAGTACACTCCCCAAGGCTCTCAAATCCCAAACCTAAACAACAAAGCCAAGTTCTATAGCCTTAGAAACAAACACAACTCACACTTGACAACCCAAAATCCACCAATCAAGAATACTCACTTTATCAAGGATCTAGGTCTAAGAATCACTAGGTATGTCTCATCACACTACCTAAGTCTTCCTAACATCACAACCTCTCAAAACCAGGGTTATGGGTTAACCATAAATAATCTCCTCAAAGGTTCAATTTTCCAACCAAGGTTAAGATTCCTCAAAAGAAAAAGTACTATCAAAAGGCGTTAAGGGAGGATAAGTAAGGAACAAAGGACAAGTTAGGAGGGTACAAGAGTAACTTTCAAGGAAAGAGAAGAGAGAGTTTATAAGAAGAATAAGCGCCAAGAGATAAAGAATAAGGCAAGGTACACAAAGAATGAGAAACATCTTCGAGGAAGTAGAAGCATTCTTCAAAGGTAAACAAATCTTCAGTCCTCGACAATAGGCACCAAATCTTGATCTTCATGTAGGTAAGCTCGCGGTCATTGATCCAAGGGTACAAAAATAATTGATATTCAACAAACATGTTAGAACCTACCACGAAGCATACACAAAGAGACTACAACATAAGGTCCTAAGTCTACCCATCCTACCCATCTCTCAAGTTTATTATTTTAAGGTCAAGTTATTTATATTGGGGTGCACAAACGTGCGTCGGGAGCAAATATGATCTGATACCAACTATGACAACCTCATTTATTGCGGAAAAGTAAACACGTAATTCTAGATAAAAACTGTATGAATATGTTTGTAATAGGTTCATTTGGGTAAAAACCTGTAATTTTTAAAACCGAAAACGAAACCTGAACCTGTTATAAAAATATCCACATGGGAAGGTGTCAAACATGCAAGGTCTAAAATGAATCTCATAAATAAAACATCGCTAAAGTCGCGAAACAAAGTTATACAACCCAAATATGAAAAAGGGAGACATATGTCCCTAAAAAGTATATGACATAAAAAGTGTTTAAGGGTCACCATAAAATAAAGCCAATCTAGGTCCCAAGGTTACTTTGCTCGCTAGCTCGTCCATGTACCCCATATATGCATCACCTACCTGTCAATCGCATTTTATACAAATACGAAAGCCCCACGATCGGTGGGGAGTAACTCCGAGTTCTCCCGACCAAAATGTCATAATTAATATAACATGTAAACATAAGAATATGAATATGAATAACACATAGCCCTTAGCATATAGATGCTAGACAATCGTAGTCATCATGTGAACAACAATATAACAACACATAGTCCTAACATATGAATACTAGACCGACTCATACTACACTATCATGTGAATCACATAACATCCAGGAATCCAAACTCTATCAACCATAGCCGGCTTGCATCTCACCTTCTATGATTCATAGAATCATCAACAAGAAAGGACAATATATCTAGAGACAGGCATAAGTTCCTAGTACAGTCAATAGTCACTCTGTAACTCGAGTCTATACCACAAAGTAAGGTAAACACTCTAGTCCTAAACCTGCGCAGACCTAGCGACATGCGGAAAGTACCGCATCCAAAACCGATGATCACACACATGAGTACCCCTAAGGAGTCCACCAAAGGGTTGGCTAGTACTTAAGCTGACCACATACTTCTAAGAGTACGTCAGGAGGTCATGCCCTAACTTGGATATAAGCCCACCAAGCTAAGACACAAAGGCTATTAAGCTGTGAACATACACTCGTCAAAGACTATAAGGGCCTATCTATGACGAAGGTCGAAATACTCACCTAGGACCTAGTCCCAGCTTGAATACTTTAACCCACACCACACAAGACAAGTAGGACACCCAATTAACCATAAGAGGGGCAAAGAGTCCAAACTTGCACACACATAAATGATCATACACACCCTAGCATATGAAAGACTACGCAAGAGCATATTCGCTGACAATCCAACAATATCTCCAATATCAATAATAATCCAAATTCCAGCTAACCAACAGTACCATAATCCATGAGAACAAGCTAAAATGGCAGAGAGGCAACAAGACTCAAGCATAAAGCATCCAAAGCATCCAACAACCAACATGTGAAATGATAATTACAAATATCAAGGCATAACATAAAACATCCAATAACAACCAATCTCACCTCAAAGACAAACCCTCGACCCGAGTCCCGCGATGGGTCATCGGTCAAATCGAAGCTGACTGGTTTAAAACTAGTTTGACCAAACTCGTTCGGTCAATTTGGCCCAGCTCAGAGTCTTGGCCTACTTTGGCCTAAATTACAAAATTCATCACAATATCATTCTCATACCATTTCCAATTTCTATCATGTGAAAAACTATTAACATAAGGAAATATATTCCAACTTACAAAATAACTAATTCCACAAAATTCTCGCATAATAAAATAGCATAAATAACCGTCTCACATAAGGGTAAACTTTTCTATAAATTTTTATTCGATAAAACGACGCCATTTACTCATACGGACTCCGAATTGAGTGATTCAAGTGGCTAAACCACCTAATTTTTCGATGCCGTTCAATCTGTCATATTTTTGGAAACATTGGAAACCGTCTCGGTCCTGTACTGACGCGTTCCAGCCAAAACACGGACTTGTCACAACACATAATTCCTCATCCAAATTTGTTCCAAACAATAATATACAAATGGGTAACATAAATTAAACATAAGCATACTCATCTTACTCTATTCATTCATTTATCAACAAGATCGTCTCAAACAACAACAAACAACAACAAACAACAATAAACAACAACAAACAACAAATACAACTACTAATGTGACATTAATTCGTCGAGTAACTCGGAATAGTTACCTTAAGCTAGCAAAGAGACAAGTAATAACTTGAGAAAGCTTCTAAAACCCAAAATTATTCTTCATCTTCAACAACATATAAGTCACCTAACTCATCTTCAAATTCTTCACCTATAAGAACAACAAAAACACAATTATTAAGCTTTAAATTCGAAACCCTAAAAGATGAGTCTTAAAACAAAATTGGGGGAAATGAAAATAAAGCTTACTAGTAGATGAGGATTGAAGAGAGGATTCCAAATATATAATTTTTATGAGATTTGGTGGAGAAATGAAAGATTTATGAAGGATTTAGGGATTGTAAGGAAGTTATTTTGATAGATTTTTGGTGTTTGATGAAAGGAAGAGAGAGAGTGAATTATGGAGAAAATGAGAGATGAAGAGGAGACCCATGGAGGATGGAGGGTGCATGGTTTGGGGTAGGGTGTTTGGGTGAGTTTCAATTGTTTACGTTTTGGTTCGTTTCGACGGAAATTAGAAATATTAGTCGAACGCGATTTCCGAGAATATTAAAGTTCTTAAACACGATTTTACCAAAAGATTAAGTACTCATATACCCAATATCCAAACTCGTTTACCCAACGACCGTAAGAAATGGGAAAATCCCAATTTTACGACTTTTATCCGAAATCTATTTTATCAAAGGAAAAGGTTTAAATATAGTTTAAATCACTTTTAAACATTTCTAAACTATCAAAAATAATTACATTTCTTCAAAATAAAATAACATTATATTTTATCAAATAAATTTTATTTCAAATAAATTAATATTAAATTAAAATAGATTAAAATATTACTTTTAAAATATAATAAAGGTCTTCAAATTTACGGGGTGTTACACATGAAGCCACTATGTTATTACTATTTGCAAGTCGCTAAACCGTTTAGAAATATGTCATAAAATAGTTTAAATAACAACTATTAAAAGTTATGAAAACGACATTTTAAAGAATCAAACAACTATTTAAAGAAGTTTTGCGAGTTTTGCAAATTCTTTTTCCGCGATGTTATCTACCCCTCTTAAAAGGAACTTCGTCCCCGAAGTTCACTCCCAACTATAGAAATGGGGTGTGTGTGTGTGTGTGTGTCTATATATATATATATATATATATATATATATATATATAGAGAGAGAGAAGAGATCAACTAAGGTCCTTAGATATATTAAGTCCATAAGTTCTATTATGAGCCATTGGATGGAGGGAGATGGAGGGATGAGATCAACCCCTAAAAAGTGTGTTTATAAGCTAATCTCACCATCTCTCACCTCCTTCACTAATCCACTCTAATTAATCACTAATTTACTATATATTTGTTTTCCACTCATCCATTTCTCTTTTATCTTACACATTTCATTTCTCTCTTCTCTCAAACTCTAAAAAAAACCCAAATAAATAAAAAAAACCCAAAAATCCAAATAAATAAAAAACCCAAAAAATCCAAATAAATCAAAAAACTCAAATAAATCATTCATTCATCTCTTCCTCATTCACCACCACCCACCACCATCCCACCCGACACCAAATAACCACCCACCACCCCCGCCGCCGCCGCCCCACCGCCGCCGACCTTTTTTTTTTTTTTTTTTTTCAACTCGGTTTTTTTTTTGTTTTTTTTTTTTCGTTTTGTGTTAATTTGTATGTTTTGAGTTGTACAAAAATTGGACTAAAGTTATACAAAAAATTGGACTAAAGTTATACAAAAAATTGGACTAAAGTTATACAAAAATTGGACTAAAGTTATACAAAAATTTGACTAAAGTTATACAAAAAATTGGACTAAAGTTATACAAAAATGGACTAAAGTTATACAAAAATGAACCAAAGTTCTACAAAAATGAACCAAAGTTCTACAAAAATGAACCAAAGTTATACAAAAATAGACCAGAGTTATACAAAAAATGCACCAAAGTTATACAAAAAATGGACTAAAGTTTGGTTCATTTTTGTATAACTCTGGTCTATATTTGTATAACTTTGGTTCATTTTTGTATAACTTTGGTTCATTTTTGTATAACTTTGGTTCATTTTTGTATAACTTTGGTGCATTTTTTGTATAACTCTGGTCTATTTTTGTATAACTTTGGTTCATTTTTGTAGAACTTTGGTTCATTTTTGTATAACTTTAGTCCATTTTTTGTATAACTTTGGTGCATTTTTGTATAACTCTGGTCTATATTTGTATAACTTTGGTTCATTTTTGTAGAACTTTGGTTCATTTTTGTATAACTTTAGTCCAATTTTTTGTATAACTTTAGTCCATTTTTGTATAACTTTGGTTCATTTTTGTATAACTTTGGTTCATTTTTGTATAACTTTAGTCCATTGTTGAATGACTTTAGTCCAATCTTTGTATAACTTTAGTCTTTTTTTGTATAACTTTGGTCTATTTTTGTATAACTTCAGTCCTTTTTTGTATAACTTTAGTCCATTTTTGTATAACTTTAGTCCTTATTTGAATAACTTTTGTCTTTATTTGTATAACTTTAGTCCTTATTTGTATAACTTCAGTCCAAATTTGTGTAATTTTAGTCCAAAATTGTATAACTTTATTCCATAAGAGTACAACTTCAGTCCAAAATTGTATAACTTTAGTCCAAAATTGTATAACTTTAATGCACGCAGTGTATAACTTTAATAGACAAGATGTATAACTTTAATGCACCCAGTGTATAACTTTAATGTTTTAAGTGTATAACTTTAGTCGTAAATAGTATAACTTTTATAAAAACCAAATAAATATGAAAAATCGTAATTAATCAACAAATATTAAATCTGAAAAAAAATTAAATAATAACAAAAACCAAAAAAACTCATAATAACAACACATAAGAAGATGATATTAAAAAAAACCAATAAGTCAAAAAAGTACAATAAAAAAACTTCAATAACAATAATAAAAAATTAACCAATAATTAAAAAAAAAAAATAACAAAAAAAAAACCAAAACCAAACCAAACAAAAAAACAACAAAACAAACTTGAATGGTTGTATAACTTCAATTTATACAATGTATAACTTTAGATGTTAATAGTGTAACTTTAATGTAAAAAGTGTATAACTTTAGTCATAAAATGTATAACTTTAATGTTTTAAGTGTATAACTTTAGTCGTAAATAGTATAACTTTTATAAAAATCAAATAAATATGAAAAATTAAAATCAACAAATCTAAAACCAATAAGGAAAAAAAATCCGTTAATCTAACAAAAACACTCGTAAATCTAAGGAAAAAAAAACCAAATAACAAAAAAAAAACAAATAAATCAAAACCAACAAATAAATAAATCAAAACCAACCTCAGTACACAAGACAACAAGAACCAAATAACAAAATAATAAAAAAAAAACAAAAATAAAAAACAAAAAGCAAAATCAAAACAAAAGATGAGAACTTGCAGGTGTGGCGG
This sequence comes from Silene latifolia, assembly GCF_048544455.1. NCBI lineage: Eukaryota > Viridiplantae > Streptophyta > Magnoliopsida > Caryophyllales > Caryophyllaceae > Silene > Silene latifolia. The sequence continues at coordinate 39,723,008 of NC_133530.1, forward strand.
GTTAAAACAAAAAACAAAATCAAAACAAAAAACAAAATCAAAAACAAAAAACAAAAAAGAAAATCTGGGACGGATGTGGTGTTGTCGGCGGTGGTGTTGTCGGCAGGCGGTGTTGTCGGCAGGTGTGGCGGGTTGGCAGGGGTGGTGTGGTCGGGATTGTTGTCGGGGCAACAGGAGGAAGGAGTGTGGGGAATGGTGGTCGTGGGTGGTGGGCTCGGGATCTGTCGGCGCGACATGAGGATTAGTGGGCTGTTGGCGCGGCTATGGTGGTGGAAATGGCGGTTTGGTGGTGGCAGTGATAGGGTGGTGGTGGGGTCGGGTGGTGGTGGGTCGGGTGTGGTGGAGTGATTTTTGTGGTTTTTTTTTGTTTTATTTTAGTTTGGGTTTTTTTTTATCAACTTGGTTTTTTTTTTGTTTAGAGATGGTGGGAGAAAATGAGAGAGAAAGAGTGAATGTGAGAAATGAGAGACGATGAGTGAATGAGGAAGTGAGTTGGGAGATTAGAATGGTGGAAGAGTTGTACAAAATTAGGTGGAGTTATACACAATTAGGGAAGGAGATTAGGGAGGGAGAATTGTGACCCTTCAATGAAATGTAATCTCATCCCTCCATCCCTTCCATCCAAGGGCTCTTATAAGGACTTAGGGCCTTTTATGGTATGAAGGCCTTATATATACATAGAGGAAGGATCAACTAAGGCCACTTATATATTTGAGTCCATAAGTCCTATTGTGAGCCATTGGATGGAGGGAGATGGAGGGATGAGATGAACCCACCCAAAGTCATTATACAAGCTAATTAACACACTTTACTAATCCACCCTAATTAACCACTAATTTACTATATATTTGTTTTCTACCCACCCATTTCTCTCTCATCTCACACATTTCACTCTTCTCTTCTCTCAAAACCTCAAAAAAAAAAACCCCAAAAA